>NC_134403.1:28154552-28754552 GCF_038048845.1 Mixophyes fleayi | reverse complement strand
ACCTTTAATAGTTTTTGCCTATACTCGAAACCTCCAATGTTTATCCAGATTAGAAATATGATTTTACAGAAATATTTTTACCATTTAATCCGTGTAAAACGTGTTCAATAGTAAGATTGTTTATGAATCGACTAAATTAAAGTGAGTAATCACCACACAGGACATGCGGAAAACCTCACTGTTTGCTAAATTAAAATACCCCTGTCATACAATTTTGAGAAATGTAAAATTAATAGACCAACTGTAGCAAAATCGTGAGTACCGTTAGTAACACACTTGCCATTATTTAGAAAAATCAAGTATAATATTTAGCCCCCACCCACACTCCACCATTAAATTATTAGCCCACCTCCTACCTCATTACATTGAGACCCGTCCCCTACACTCACAACTTCTTCCAACTATGTTGTGTTGGAGAGGCAGACTCTTATGTCTGCTGCTCTTACAGCCTGCACACTTGTCACGTGTGAGGGAGTAAGATGTTCGGATTCACAGAGGGGAGGGAGTAAGGTGGTCGGATTCACAGAGGGGAGGGAGTAAGGTGGCGGACACGAGGGTAGGGAGTAAGGTGGCGGACACGAGGGTAGGGAGTAAGGTGGCGGACACGAGGGTAGGGAGTAAGGTGGCGGACACGAGGGTAGGGAGTAAGGTGGCGGACACGAGGGTAGGGAATAAGGTGTCGGACACGAGGGTAGGGAGTAAGGTGGCGGACACGAGGGTAGGGAGTAAGGTGGCGGACACGAGGGTAGGGAGTAAGGTGGCGGACACGAGGGTAGGGAGTAAGGTGGCGGACACACAGAGGGGAGGAAGTAAGGTGGCGGATTCACAGAGGGCAGGGAGTAAGGTGGCGGATTCACAGAGGGCAGGGAGTAAGGTGGCGGATTCACAGAGGGGAGGGAGTAAGGTGGCGGATTCACAGAGAGCAGGGAGTAAGGTGGCGGATTCACAGAGAGCAGGGAGTAAGGTGGCGGATTCACAGAGGGGAGGGAGTAAGGTGGCGGATTCACAGAGGGCAGGGAGTAAGGTGGCGGATTCACAGAGGGCAGGGAGCAAGGTGGCGGACACACAGAGGGGAGGGAGCAAGGTGGCGGACACACAGAGGGGAGGGAGCAAGGTGGCGGACACACAGAGGGGAGGGAGCAAGGTGGCGGACTCACAGAGGGCAGGGAGCAAGGTGGCGGACACACAGAGGGGAGGGAGTAAGGTGGCGGACACACAGAGGGGAGGGAGCAAGGTGGCGGACACACAGAGGGGAGGGAGCAAGGTGGCGGAGTCACAGAGGGGAGGGAGCAAGGTGGCGGACTCACAGAGGGCAGGGAGCAAGGTAGCGGACACACAGAGGGGAGGGAGCAAGGTGGCGGACACACAGGGGAGGGAGCAAGGTGGCGGACACACAGAGGGGAGGGAGCAAGGTGGCGGAGTCACAGAGGGGAGGGAGCAAGGTGGCGGAGTCACAGAGGGGAGGGAGCAAGGTGGCGGACTCACAGAGGGCAGGGAGCAAGGTAGCGGACACACAGAGGGGAGGGAGCAAGGTGGCGGACACACAGGGGAGGGAGTAAGGTGGCGGACACACAGAGGGGAGGGAGTAAGGTGGCGGACTCACAGAGGGCAGGGAGTAAGGTGGCGGATTCACAGAGGGCAGGGAGTAAGGTGGCGGATTCACAGAGGGCAGGGAGTAAGGTGGCGGATTCACAGAGGGCAGGGAGTAAGGTGGCGGATTCACAGAGGGCAGGCAGTAAGGTGGCGGACACACAGAGGGGAGGGAGTAAGGTGGCGGACACACAGAGGGAAAATGAGGGTGGGAGGAACGGATCATACAGCCGCATGCAGGTGGCCAAGAAGTATATAATGCCTGGTGCGGAGGCCCACCTGAGAGAGGAGCTCTTAGGGTAGGGGGGCAACTTAATCCAGCACTGGGCGGTGCTTCTCTGTTTTAACATTAGGATTTTTGTTTTTATGTTTTTTGTTTTTTTTTAAGGCACTTATCTTCCATCTCTTCCAAAGCACTTAAAGGGAAAATGTTAATGTAAACATGAATCAAATCGATACATTAGTACAGCTTGCTTTGTGTTTTAAACATGACTGTAATGACTCTTAACTAATAATTATGTTTTATATTTCTATTCACAGTTGGGGCCAGTCAGCCTTTTATTTTTTGGCATCATCTCCATTCATTGTATGAACATGTTGGTTCGCTGCAGCCACTTTTTATGCCAAAGGTACGAGTGTCCGTTACTGAGCACCTTGTGTCAGACGCCAGAGCACAAAATCTTCTGTTTCTTTATATTTGGAAAACAGATGCATTTAGCGTTAAACACATTTAAAATGTATGAATGTTTCTTTAATCCCTACAATCATTAATGCCGTTCTTTGATGAGCACTGGTAAAGAACTAGCCAACCTATGGTGATCCCATGCGACGGAGCCCCAGGCACCTGAGGTTTGGATGAAACTCGTCTCGACCCCTGCAGAGCTCACATCTTTCAATTTGAAAGTTAACAATTAGCATCCGCTGGAGTTTACATTAAAGTCCAGATTTTCACATCTGAAGTATCATGGGACTATAATTACTATTGGGGGGGCTTCTTATAAACTGTGGGGGCCCTGAGATTACATTTGCTTGTTGATGGGAGGGGACTATATTATAGAAAAATGAAGATTAGAACATGTAAATAATGGATATAGGTCTGTGATGTCTAACCTATGACACTCCAGGTGCTGTGGATCTACAAGCCCCAACATGCTTTGCCAGTAGATAACTAGCTGATAGCTGGCAGAGCATGCTGGGACTTGTAGTTTCACAACACCTGGAGGTTCACAGGTTAGCCATTACTGATATAGGTACACTCCAAAGGGGTTTTCCACTGTATAGGTGTTTTGGGATGAAGCCGTGGCATCTTACCATGCTGCTATAGGGAACATTCCCAAATACAGGTCTCCCAGATCGATGACACATCTAATGCCAATGGTTCCGCAACTCTCTAACTTGCGATAACATTGGGGCCCCAGTTTGAGGACCCCTTTCTGTATGATATGCAGTGGGTAACTGTTATGTGATTTACTGTAAAGTTTTCTCCCTTTTACCTTAATCAGAGTGTCCTGTTCTATTTTATGATGTAAAATAATTATGTTGGTATATACAAGTGAACTCTCTTTAAGGACAGAAGGAGGTATCACTTTTTAATTCCTTTTTGATTCCTTATTGGTCTTGACTGGTTGCTGTAATAAAAACGAAAAAAGTATCTGGCATTAGGTTTCAAATCCTTGATTTGGGAAGTGACTAAATTAATATAGTCAGAAGAGAAAATCTTTTCAAACTTCATTATTTCTTGCTAATCACCCCCGTGAACAGCCTGGTTCCTGCTGCTGCTAGCATTGCTCCCGGTAATAACATTACTTTGGTTTAGTATCATGACACTATTGCTTATCTATATGGTGATGTCATTTTAGGTACAAAAAGGCACATTTAGGCTACAGTGAAACAGTCGGGCTTGCCTTGGAAGTGGGACCTCTAAAGTTCCTCCAGCAGTTCGCCTCAACAGGGAAGTAAGTTCTGTTTCATGACGTACAGAGTTTGGTGTTAATGTTCCATTGGGTATTAGCAGTAGGTCCCAGAGCATCTTATGGAAACCACAAATGTAAAGGTGTGAGTTAATACACTGGAAACGGCTGCCTACAAGTTATATAGAGCATATATGCTCTATATAACTTATATATAATATATGCTCAGCTGTGTCTTTGTGAATATTCCCACAATGTATGGTGGTTGGCCAGCTTGAATATAGAAGCATCGTTTGCCTATATATTAAATTTGAATATAACTGTAAATGATGTGATTTATATTTATTTAAATGGGATGATTAGTGATTAAATGGACTAAATAATATTGAGAAAATTGTTGAAGAAGTTGGTTTAGTTACCAGCTTCATCCGCTCGTGGCCTTGGACAGGTCCCTTTATCTTCTTGAGTCCAGGACATTGACATTAGATTGGAAGCTCATATGAGTGTAACAATAGGTTATCTGTGCATGTGTGTGCTGTAAGGACTATATAAAATCAGATCATTGGAAGGTTCTCCGCAGCAGATGAGTGTAGTGATCATGTGGGAGCCAGTGATCTGTTCATTTGTGTGATTGTGTTAGTGAGGACATGGCTGCATGTGACAGGGGCAGTGACATGATGTAAGGAGGGGAATGGAGGCAGCGGGAAGTTACAGACTGAGAGTTATATAGTGGAAGGAGCAGGGTCCCCGAGCAGCACAGAGTATATCAGGAGATGAGTGATGTGTTAGTGAGGACAGGGCTGCATGTGACAGGAGCAGTGACATGATGTGAGGAGGGGAATGGAGGCAGCAGGAAGTTACAGACTGAGAGTTATATAGTGGAAGGAGCAGGGTCCCCGAGCAGCACAGAGTATATCAGGAGATGAGTGATGTGTTAGTGAGGACAGGGCTGCATGTGACAGGAGCAGTGACATGATGTGAGGAGGGGAATGGAGGCAGCAGGAAGTTACAGACTGAGAGTTATATAGTAGAAGGAGCAGGGTCCCCAGCAGCACAGAGTATATCAGGAGATGAGTGATGTGTTAGTGAGGACAGGGCTGCATGTGACAGGGGCAGTAACATGATGTGAGGAGGGGAATGGAGACAGTTGGAGCATATTCACAAATATGCTCCAACACATATTCACAAATAATCTAATCAGTTCTATTCCACAAGGTAGCACAGATTCTCCACTTAATCCTTAGCCACAATGCTCCTTAACTGCAATAAATTCTGCTCCATCTGTTCTATGGAAAAGTTCAAGGTCACAAAAGAAATTGTGTGCCGTTGTGTAGGTTCTTATGCTCTTGATTTTTGTTTTTGCATTTAAATGACTTTTTCTTTCTTTCTGTTATGTTTATTTCGTTATATCATCCTTTCAAATCTTGTGTTTCTCTCTATGAGGCTGTTTCTGTCTTTATAGCCACTTTATTTAGTTGGACATATTGTTCCTAAACTGCATATTTTCAGTTCTTCCTCTCACTGCTGTACATCACAGCATCCCTCATAAGAGTGGAATTACTGGAGCAGATACTGTATCTCGTCTCTCCAGCACAGCGGAGCTTGTAGTGATGATGAGTTTTCTCTTGATAAGAATCAGGTGACATTACAGACCATAGTTTGTCTAATTCCCGCTGGCAAATTCCAGATGGAGCTTTTGTCGAAGTTTCCTGATTACGTCGTCCTGTCCTATTGCTATGTAAAACGACCAGGAGTTAGTGGAACTTATAGCTGTAATAAATTACTGGTTTTGCAGTCATCATAAAGGATCCGTTTTGAGCTGTTCTTTCTTACAACGATAAGTGCAAAAATGGTTCAGAATTATTTACTCTTCTTTGGAATCTATTAAAAACACTTGAACCTTGGAATAGCGGAGAACTGAAAGTGATTGATCGTTCCAACCCCTGCTTTTTAGATTGTAAGCTCTCAGGGCCGTCCTTTCTCTTGTTGCCTCCCTATCCCCTCTTCTCCACTTGCTTCCTAGTCCTCCCTTGGGCTAGCCTTGTCATTTTTGTCAATGCCTAGAAATTGCCTTTGGTAATTGATTTTATGTTTCCCTTCTTGTATTAGTTATCTGCACTTTTTAGTTCTGCTTGTGCTATTGTGCCTGTGCAATTTTTGTGATCTTTTGTTTGCTGATATAACCTGTGTCTACCCTATTTGTACTGTTGCTGCGTAACTTCATGGAACGCCATCAATAAGCTCCAATAATAATAATAACCCTGCTAGACCACAGATGCTGCACTGTGTAATGTGAAAAAAAAAATAGTAATTGGAAACCATACAGAAAGCCGTCTTCACCAAATCCTCACCAGCCCCAGCGCTTTGGCAGCCTGAGCTGGTTTCCGCGATAACAGAGAGACTACGAGCGTCTGTGCCAAAATAGAAAATAAATAACGCGCACACTATTTTACAATACACTTTAATTAAATAAAAGACTCCACAAAATACCTTTTCACTACTTTATTAACTTATGAAATTTAAAAAAAAAAATCCTACTTTTTTTTTTTTTTTCCTGCAAGTGACTGACAGTTACCTCCACACAGACAGCTCGCAGGTGCTGCATACCTCTCATTCATCTGACATGACTAGTACGATTCTGACTACCATCTGGTGGCAGACAAATGTATTGCAGGGAATTTCTATATTACGCTTTGGGAAACCTACTTGACACGAAGCGGTGTGTTTTCTTAAAGAGTTGATACGTGTTGCATGAATGAAGTTGTAGCTGGTTAAATGTTAGTTTAACGTTGGCTACATCTTCATACACCGCTGCCACCTCTTTCCTCATTCTCATTGTACAAGGCTACAACCATACAGCGAGATGCTTTGCTGGGGCCGTACTGTTACCTCCTGGCAATGGAGGGTTCATCTTTGGTTGGACAACTGAGGGTGAGTGCACGCTTGTCTTATCATGTTGGAAATTGTGATCACTGCACTAAATGACTTCTTCAATGGAGTCCAGCAGTGTTTAATTGCAACTGCATGTGAGAGCCTATTTAATATTCCATAAACTATGCAGGAACTGCTTTTTCCGCATGGTTTAGGCATCTGTAAGTTACATAGCTATGTAACGAAAGCCTAACTCAAGAAATATCATAGACATCTCCTGCATTAGGCTCAGTTTCGCATAACACTGCAGTCCCCATAATTTTCAATGGGAATTGCGGTCTGGGGCTAAAGCCTAGCTTTTCGAAGTTTATGCCCATGGGCTTAAGATGTTAACAATTCCTCTCTATGGGGAGAACATTGCAGTAAAGGGATCTTTGGATCCCTCACCTCAGCCTTCCTGCTCTCCCCTGGGGTTACTTTTACAATCTTTGCACAAACATGACCATAGGTCGCACAAACACAAAGCCAGTTTGCGATAGTAGCCGGAGAGGAGAGACAGACTACTGCAGTTCTAAGGTAAATAGTCATCATTGGGACAGTCTTCTGTTGGATGTGCTTTTAATATATTCATCCAAAAAATCATTTGTCACCGTTGTGATGACATATATGATAATTAACCCCATCAATTAATAAATAAACCCATTTTAAGTCTGAGAGGGCACAGATGTAAATTTATAATGGAAGGGAGAATAAAAAATAAATCTGTCAGTTTCCAATTATTGGTTGTGCTGGATTGCTGGAATATCAGCTGCTACGTGTATCTGCAGAAGTTTAATAGTGCTGTATTGTATATGTGTATTGTTTATCCAACATTATGGAGCAGTGTTGCAGCAAAATTACTTTCTAGACTGCCTAAGAGCACATCTAATATTCAGAATTAATTAATGCAATTATACCTATTAAAATTTGTACTATAGGATGTTTTTAATATTCTGGTGTTTTTAATATTCTGGTGTTTTTAATATTGTGGTTGTTTCTTGTGTACGGTTTTTGATACGGTTTAAAATGCAGCTTTTTCATCATGTTTACACTATTTTTCCCCCACTTCTGGTTTTCCACCAAGCTGAAGTATTAATATACAATGGGGAATGTACGTTCCTTTGTACAATATTTACTGATTACATGATTCTCATTTTGTATAGTGGTGAAGCAGAAACTATCAATCTTCTCTCCAGCACCTATTTCCTGGGTGCTCCACCCGGCTGTTTTTACTTGCCACCCGGCTCTTGGAGCCCAACACTATTATAATAGAATACACAATTGCTTCTCCCATTATAATAGGCACTATGTGAGCACTACAGCCAGCAGTGTGTTAGACCACTGACCACCAGTCTGACCAGTCCTGGCAGGTGGGGGCATCAACCTCCAACATTTTTCATTATTATTGCAAAGTATTACACTGCCCCCACCCGGCTGCTTCTTAATGCCATGAAGCTGGCAAAATTTTCTGGGGAGAACAATGTTTATATTTAGTACAAGTTATACCATTGTGTGAGCAGGACATTTTTTAAGTGCAAGGAAATAAAACCCTGCACTTCGATGATCTAAATACTTGGGTTACAGTTTGTTGGTGCTTTTTTTTCCTTCTTTATCGTTCTGTGTAGTAATGACAAGTTAAATGCTACGATATCAGGGTCAGAAAAAGAAGCATACATTGGTGTTTGTTTATTATGATTAACTAACATTACTCTTCATTAAGAAACTGATTATTCACAAAAACGATTAGACTAACTGGCCTGTGATATCACAATCACATCTATCTGGATAGTAAACCCCTATAGCTGTGGTGTTAGAGAACCATCAGGCCACTGTTCCTAAAAGTCTAGTTTCTATTAATTGTAATAATTATAATTCTCTCTTAATCCCATCTTTGTGTCCCCGCAGGAATATTGTAGATTTGTCATTGGTGGCCACACAGCTGGGGTTTTGCAGTGTTTATTTTGTTTTCCTAGCAGAAAATATGAAGCAAGTGAGTAACAAACCTGACGATCTTCTCATTTTTTCAGTATTGTCCATTTAATTACTAGGTTTAAAAATATTCCTCGATCAAAGACTTTATCTTCCAAGTAGTCTGGGTATAGAGATTAAGACGTTTCAGCCCCCTATATGGTACCAGATAATGTCTAGAATAAAAGCACGGTCATATACTCACCTCTCTATTCCCTATGCTTATACCAGTGTCCAAATTAGGAGTAGGAGTCTAGCATTCTAGTGAACCATAACACTTGTCAAGTTATACCTCTGATCTATATTTGGGCCTGCAGTTAAACTTACAGAAAGCACACAGAAGCTGACAGACAGAATTGGAGGAGCCAGAGTTGGAGCTGGCGATTGGGCTTTAGGAGTGTGGCCCAATTTACATAGGGTCACAATCCTAACATCTAACCCTGATTATATTTGCGCATATTAATCTTTTTAGCTTATTAATGTTTGTTGTTCAAACTCAAACTATAAGTCTGGCTCCTCCTTTTATTTAATTGGGTGAGGTAATTTATGTAACATGACGTCCTTCCTAATTTTTTATACTGCTTATATTTATTTTCTGTTGTTTTAACTTGTTGCATTTAATAATGGTTACATGTCTGGATAAAGGAATATTACAGATCTGAGTTCCAAATTATTTTCACTTTACTCTCCTAAATATGTTTGTGTTGCTGAATTTTCCAAATAATTTTTTCAATTGCTTGGAAAGTTTGGTTCAATCTGGGACTTTTATAAAGCCCGCTGGTCTTGCCTTTATATAGCATGTACAGTGTTGCGTAAGTTTGTGGCGCTCTATAAATTAACACTTGTAATCAGTAGTGGAAGTGGGCTGGTATACAGTGGTATGCCATACCGTCACTTCTTCTATTGCTTTGATTTATATAACTATTGCATTCCATTCACTTATAATTTCCATTTCGCCACTTATAAATTTCCACTTTGACCACTGCTTATAATAATAATAATGTTTTTTATTTGTATGAAGCTTCTCTTCCACCAGATGTGGGCTGCCCATGTTTGATTGATCATCATTTACGATGTCAAGATTTCTAGACTTTTGTCTATTGTGTTATGACCAGCAAGCAACCATTTGTTTTAGGTTGGTGTCACACAAGCTGTTTTCACACAGGAAAATAACCATGGAACCTTTCTTAAAGGGTAACTCCAACCAAACTAATCAGTTTTCAGTTGAGTTAAGTGAGCCAAATAGCAAAAGCACACTTACTGGCGATCCTCCAATCCCGTAATGGCTCTAATGGTCAGAGCAGGAGATCCTCTCTCCTTCTTGATGTGGGCTTTTCTTAAAATATCTTTCTATCTTATTTGCCTTACCTAATAACACTCTAAACTATTTTTTCTTTGTTTTGGGTGGATTTACCCATTAAATATATAATAGTGTGTTTTTGCTGGTTGAAAAAAAGTTATCTACATAATAGCTGAGCAGTTTCTAATGACACCATAACATTGACTTCTAAGAAATACTCCAGCTGTTTTCCTGCTCTGTATACTGCATGGAAGTTTTTAATAACTGTTAGAACAGGAAAACTGCTTGTGTGACACAGACCGTTAAATGCAAGGCAAGAGAACCTCTTTACATTATGCCAACTTATATAAGTAAATAAAGGATGTCCACAGAAATTGAACTAAGTTTGAGGTTTAAGTTTGAAATCCCTAATGTTGGTGTTGGTTTTCGTTAGATACAACCATTTCCAAGAGGATACAGCTTATTTTACATTTTCGCTTAGTGGAATTCAGACTAGAAAGTCAAATTCGTTGAGCAAACCTCAGATAGCAATGTGTATTCTTACTGTTATTGTAGCAGTGTAATAAAGTACGACTGTACTTGCAGGTATTTGAAGCTTATGTCGATGGCCATCCACAGTATTCAGAAATAGGGACCAGATGGAATCTTGACCTACGACTATACATGGTGTCCTTTCTCCCACTGATCATCCCTCTGGTATTTATCAGAGACTTGAAGAACTTGTCTGTCTGTTCTTTCTTAGCGAATCTCTCCATGGCCGTCAGTCTCGTCATCATTTTCCAATACGTTTTCCGAGTAAGTGCACCTTCTCTTCTGTTGCGTCACTGACTGTTTTGTCCTCTTTGTATCCATGGATGTCGGATCATTACGCAAAGTAAAAAAAAACAAACAACGGGTTTAATGTCTGTCTTCAACAGATACAGCCTCTAACTTTAACCAGAAGATGAGTAATGCACATTTTCTTTATAATCTCTATAAGGCCACTCATTTTCACAGCAGGGCAAACATATTTAAAGACTTTGCATTTCATTCTTTATATTTGGTAGAGTGTTAATTTGGCCTATTATAGGACAAAAACATATGAGTTCAGGGGGTAAATGTATCATACCCTGGTTTTTTCAACTCGCCGGAAATCAGCGAGTTGACAGCTAAAATTTAAAGCGGTGTGTTACTGAACTAAATAATTTACTGCACCTAAAATAACTGAAGAAAACTTATTACCACTCTTTGATATTATTATACGCCAAAGGCTGTATATTACATTCGTTGTACTTGTAATGCCATGGTTAAGTGCATGGTTTGCTGTTTAATCATTGTAAATAAGAGGTGAGAAAGCATTGAGTGACAGATACTGGAGATAATCAATAAAACAATGTCATCAAATGAAACTGCAGCATTTGTGCTCTAAGGGGAGGTAACTGTCAATCACTTGTGGAGAACTGCAGGTGATTGACAGTTGCCACTACCCTTTCCATATTGGTTAATTTGGCCATGTTACTTACCAAGATTGTGGCCCTTGGAGTAGCAGCTTTGGGTGCCAGTCCCTGTGTCTGGTTGTCAGTATAGTGCATGCAGACTGTTGAGGATTAGTGGGGGAAGGCAAGCTGCTGAACATTTTTTACATATGTTTTTATTAGTGCAGCATCTGTGGTCTGCTTATGCCACAGATGCTTCTGATGCATTTGTTTAAATCTGAGACCCAAATGTAGTAATTTGATTCGCACAGCGCATGCATGTTACTTACTGTTCATTGTCCTGACATGCACAGTACGGCCCCCTGAAAAATGTATTGAAGGCAACTTATACGTTACACTTTTGTCATTACACTTTGCACAATGTCACTTGCTTCATTGATCGACAGCACATGAAACCTAAACTAAATCACCCAGTGTTAGATGACATGTGCTACATCTGTATGTATGTATGTATGTATGCGTTTTTTATATATAATGTGTTGTATTTATAGTATTTGTATTGGTAGCAATTCATATTTAAATACATTGGAAGTACAGACTGGTCACCTGGTATCAAGACTAATATTATTATTAAATGAATGGTCTATTAATTAATAACTTGCTCTGCTTGGGATGAATGAGCACAATAACCCTTCCCATTCTCTGTGAGTGCAACATACAGACACTCTGGCATTTTTTTGTGACAATGATCTTCACACCTGTCTTCATGCTATGAATGGTGTATATATCATGTCCACATGTGATACCTACAAAGTTGTCTTTTTGTAGCCAAAATTGAAGATCATGTGGTTTCTCAATGTAGAGATTGCAGAGTTTTAACGTTTTCCTGGCTGGATAATATAGCACAGTATTGGTTGGATTTCAACTGTGATATTGAAATGAATCCATTATGACGGGTTTTGTTCCAGTTTATTCTTCTATCATTTATCTTTAAATATAATGTGAAGGAATTGTTAAACCATTTGCTAGGAATACTTTTAAACAACATATATCTTGTCAAATCCAAACTATATTACCAGTGGAACACAAAGGAAACTTTCTTTGCTTCATTCACGGCCAGGAGAACACAAACACACGCACAGGTAGGATGTAGTATATGCTTTGAGTTTATCAAAACAAATCATCATCTACATATAATGTTGCTGTCACGTAGACCTTTTAGCAGGGCGCAAGAGTGAATCACAAAATCCAACATGGGCAAATATTACAAAGAAAGATATAAATGTCCTGTGGAACTGGACATCACTGATACAAATCATAGTTGCATGTCCTTGAATCTTATTAATAAAACTAAAGCATATTATTTTTCAACACCTACAGTATTTCTTTGATTTAAATTATAATTAAAATGTGAAGCATTCTTAAAAGTATAATGCACATTATTAGATGACTTCTATATTCTAATTTTTCAGTCTCATACTGAAGAGTATTAATGTTTTCAGTATAATCCTCATAAAGTCATTTTGTAATTATCTGCCTTTATACCAAAGGCTTTTCCTTCAGATGCTTGTTATTCTTCTTTGAAGCTGTTGGCAGTATAGCACAACACTGTAACATAAAGCTTGGTATACACTAATGCCACGTGTACGCTCCCACGATCATGGTGTAACGTATCAAAGCATCGTATCTTTGATTTGGTTTTATAAACGTCCTAAAAATCACGGTGTCGAGCAAATGTGGAAGTGTGTACACGCTCCCGACCTGCAGTGTAGGCAGATATCTGTCGAGTGTGCAGAGTCATGATCTTTTCAGCGTATGGTTATGACAGCTGAAGATCCCAGATCTGACGGTAAAACATGTATAGTGTGTACACATGATCATCGCGAATTTCAGTCGTAAACTAGATTCAGAAATCGCATTTGAAGTAAGGTTACATTAGTGTGTACCCAACTTAACTGTAGAATAATGAAACCATAATTACTATCATGATATTGGGGGGAAAAGGGAAGGAGAGGAAAGGGGTAGGTGCCTGCTGCTTGGGGTACAATCCATAAATACAATATTTCCTACAGCTGAGGGGAAGGAGTGGGATCAATTAGAACTTCTTTACGTAAACTTTGTCTGCCGGTCTTTCATCAGTTTCATCTGTTTCATTAACCGACTTTATATCCCCCCAGAATCTCTCGGATCCTCGTACATTACCTCTGACATCAAATTGGAAGAAATACCCACTCTTTTTTGGAACGGCCATATTTGCTTTTGAAGGGATCGGCGTGGTAAGCTTATGTTTAAGGCTGGTGTAATTTGTCCTCTGATGCTGTTGAAGTTTATCATACATACGTTTTTGAAATATAGTAAAGTGGTCTATTTGCAAATATAATCCCCCTTCCATGTCTTAAGTGAATTCATTCTCTGGTCTTGTGCATCTAATAAGCTTATGGATGATATTTACCATCTGCACACACGGTTCCATGCCTCCCCACATCCCCCACCAGGCTGCGTCACCAGCCCCAATGCCATTGAATCTTAATATTCATAATGAGTTCCTGGGCAGGAGCACAAAACATTGTTTGCAGAACTCCGTTCAGGCCTGATAATGCTGAGTATGTGACGTAATAGAGGATAAAAGTGATATTTCCTTAGGTCTGATTCGCTAATGTTGACTCATCTCTTACTATTTAGCTAGTGTAAAACTAAAGCCAGGACTAGTTTTTAAATAATATTTTTTCGATAAAGAAGATATTGAAAAGGGGAATGGATCATGAGACAACCAATTGTGTATTTCATGTGAACTGTCTTTAATTTGTCAATGTAAATGTTGTATATACAAGTGATTGTAAAGTCAGCAGGAATCACAAATACAGTTAATATCTCTCAGTTATAGTAAATGTAGCCCAGATTTAATTTAAAATAGTTTTTTCCAGGATGATATTTGTTAGGGAAATGGTAAAGAAATAATAGAATTTGTAAAAAAAAATTAAATGCCATAGAAAAATTGGATTCAGTAACAGCCACAAGTCTCTGATCTGTTGTACCGTGGTACATTTTATTTTATTTTCAGTCGGTAAAAGATGTATTTCTGGGAGCCCTGTGTTCCTAATTTTGGAATATTTAAAACAAGCCTAGTGGTTTACAATTCTGCCTCACTGCGCTGGGGTCATGAGTTCAATTCCTGACCATGGCCTTATCTGTGAGGAGTTTGTATGTTCTCCCTGTGTTTGTGTGGGTTTCCTCCAGGTGCTCCGGTTTCCTCCCACGCTCCCAAAACATACTGCTAGGTTAATTGGCTGCTATCAAAATTTACCTTACTCTCTCTCTCTCTCTCTCTCTCTCTCTCTCTCTCTCTCTCTCTCTCTCTCTCTCTCTCTCTCTCTCTCTCTCTCTCTCTCTCTCTCTCTCTCTCTCTCTCTCTCTCTCTCTCTCTCTCTCTCTCTCTCTCTCTCTCTCTCTCTCTCTCTCTCTCTCTCTCTCTCTCTCTCTCTCTCTCTCTCTCTCGATTTGAATGAGTTCTCTGTACAGCGCTGCGGAATTAGTGACGCTATCTAAATAACTGATGATGATGAATGTCACCATGTGTATTTGCAACTAATCGTTACTAGTATACCTTGGCCCAGTACTGGATAGTGGGGATAGGTAAGGAGGATGTATAACTATGAGGACACTATAGATATGAGGACTCTATTCTACAGCGATCTGTAAAGCGTTTGGGAGAAGGAAAGTTTTATTTTAATGAACTTTACCCTTTAGTTTGACTTTCTAAACCTTCATTACGACTTCGCCTGCAGTCCTGGGAGCATATAGCTCTGTAATACAGAATGTATGTACAGAAATAAAGGTGGGTGGTCTAACACACATCACACAGACTTGGGAGTAACCGAACCCGCTTAATATTTACAACATATAGGAGTCAGAGACTTTGAAATACATCAAAGGATTTGACAGAGAACATCCACTGTGGAGAGTGAATGCTAGAATCTGAAGCAAATAAAAGTGGAATTTGTACAATTAATATTTTACTACAATGCTGTGTAGCCTACAAGAATATAGATGGAGTGTGTGTATCAGGCAGATGGTTTCACCCAGTGGAGCCAGCCATTCTGTCGTCTTCCAACCCTTCCCCATGTATCGCAAAAAATAAATACTTTTAGCTCCTACACCTGTGCCTGCTGCCTTGGACGGTGTTGGGCTTGGACTGGGAGACAGCGTGAAATAGCTATTTTTATCTACTTACTTGGATTTTTGTCCATGGTTCAATCTCCTCTAACATTTACTGAATAACAAATCTTACACTGTAATTTTTGATCTGTGATATTTTTTTTTCAAGGCCCTGAAATCCTAAATTACATTTTTATTGTGACTTTGTTTTATGTTACAAAGCATCTTAAGAAAAAAAAAAAAAAAATTAAATATGCAGTTGCATAAATCCTGCATCTCCAGCCTTAAATTTGTTGTAGAGCCACCCTTTGCAGCAATGACAGCTCTAAGTCTTTGGGGTTAGTATAGAACAGCTTTTCATAGTGCTTGGTAGGGATTTGTGGCCCATTTTTCCTGGCATTACCGCCTGTATTTGTCAAGGTATGCAGTCTGCAATTGTGCAGGGGATATGCAGCTAAATTTATCCACAAGAAAGTCACTTAACTAACGCCTGGTTAATGGTGATGTAAAACGCACAGACGGTGATCCAGATTATCCCGTACATGCTGGAATGGGTTCAGATCTAGTGACTGGGACAACATACGGATAAAATCAGTGCTCCTCAAACTATTAGGCAACCTCCCTTGCTCTGTGAATGGGAGCATTGTCATCCTGGAAGACACCTCTACGGTCAGGAAAGAACCAGCTGCACCATAGACTCTGCCTTTTAAGGGAATGACAGCGTCAATCCATGCCAGGTAAATGTCTTTCGCATCATTACCGAACCACCAGAAACCTTGACTGTAGGAAGCAGCAAGACTGTAGCGTCTTTTATGTAGGCGTCTAAATCTCGTCTGAACGTGGTGAATGAGGATCCGTCCATTGTCTGTGCTGTTTGCACCATGACAGCAGCGATTATCAGAGCTGTGTTGGTTTTGTGTTCTTCCCTTTACTAGGGAGGATGAGGCACCCAAAATATGGTACCCGTTGCACTGTTGTTTCTACAAATGACAGCCAGTACTGCCATCCATAATGATACCCACCAGTGTATATTTTGTCCCATATTACCTGTATGTAAAACAGGCCCATACACAGCAAATAATGTCCATGCATAGTAAACAGTATAATACAGCATAATAGACAATTTATTGTAGAGGCCCTTGCCCTCACTTTACAGTACACCTCCATATGCTCATGATATTCTGTATAGCTCCCATGCCTCCACATTACAGTACAGCTTCATGTACCCAAAGTATACAGTACAGCTAAATATGGCTCCTTGCCTCCCTTCTCCTTTCCCAACCCTGTCTTGCCCCCCTTCTCCTCCTTTCCCCACGCCGTTTTGCCCCCCTTCTCCTCCTTTCCCCACGCCGTCTTGCCCCCCTTCTCCTCCTTTCCCCACGCCGTCTTGCCCCCCTTCTCCTCCTTTCCCCATCCCGTCTTGCCCCCCTTCTCCTCCTTTCCCCATCCCGTCTTGCCCCCCTTCTCCTCCTTTCCCCATCCCGTCTTGCCCCCCTTCTCCTTTCCCCATCCCGTCTTGCCCCCAAATCTCCTCCTTTCCCCACACCCTCCTGCCCCCACTTCTCCTCCTTTCCCCACACCCTCCTGCCCCCACTTCTCCTCCTTTCCCCACGCCCTCCTGCCCCCACTTCTCCTCCTTTCCCCACGCCCTCTTGACCCCACTTCTCCTCCTTTCCCCACGCCCTCTTGACCCCACTTCTCCTCCTTTCCCCACGCCCTCTTGACCCCACTTCTTCTCCTTTCCCCACGCCCTCTTGACCCCACTTCTTCTCCTTTCCCCACGCCCTCTTGACCCCACTTCTCTTCCTTTCCCCACGCCCTCTTGACCCAACTTCTCCTCCTTTCCCCACGCCCTCTTGCCCCAACTTTTCCTCCTTTCCCCACGCCCTCTTGCCCCCCTTCTCCTCCTTTCCCCACGCCGTCTTGCCCCCCTTCTCCTCCTTTCCCCATCCCGTCTTGCCCCCCTTCTCCTCCTTTCCCCATCCCGTCTTGCCCCCCTTCTCCTTTCCCCATCCCGTCTTGCCCCCAAATCTCCTCCTTTCCCCACACCCTCCTGCCCCCACTTCTCCTTTCCCCACACCCTCCTGCCCCCACTTCTCCTCCTTTCCCCACGCCCTCCTGCCCCCACTTCTCCTCCTTTCCCCACGCCCTCCTGCCCCCACTTCTCCTCCTTTCCCCACGCCCTCTTGACCCCACTTCTCCTCCTTTCCCCACGCCCTCTTGACCCCACTTCTCCTCCTTTCCCCACGCCCTCTTGACCCCACTTCTCTTCCTTTCCCCACGCCCTCTTGACCCCACTTCTCTTCCTTTCCCCACGCCCTCTTGACCCAACTTCTCCTCCTTTCCCCACGCCCTCTTGCCCCCACTTTTCCTCCTTTCCCCACCCCGTCTTGCCCCCACTTCTCCTCCTTTCCCCACCTCGTCTTGCCCCCACTTCTCCTTCTTTCCCCACGCCCTCCTGCCCCCACTTTTCCTCCTTTCCCCACCCCTTCTTGCCCCAGCCGTCAGGTCCTATTTCACTTCTTTTCTCCCTTTCCCTTCTCTCCCTTGTGTCTTCCCCTCTCATCAGTAGATGGGTTTACAGGAATGTGTGTAGAAATCTTGATTTCACTAATGAGTAAATAATTTCCCAACTCCACTGATAGGGTTAAAGGTAATCATCTCCTAGTTATGTGTGATTGAGCTTTAAAATACTCTGTAAATATTTATCAGTCGGGCAATAAATCTGAATGATAGAATTTAATGGTAAAAGAGCATAATGTTTTGTCTGACCTGTCAAATTAAATCTGTTATTATGTTTTTGAAAACTGCACAGCTTTTATTTCTTCTGAATAATTTATCTAATGAAATATATTTCTTTTATTTTAACACAAGTTGCATCAGCTGTTTTTTCCAGCCTGTTCATTTTGTAATTTTAACTGCACATTGTACATATAGAATGTACAATATATTAGTTTACAGTTACCAATAACATATTATCTGTACTGTCTTATCTTTCCTTATATATTGTAGTAATGTTTATTTAGATATTTATTTCACATTCTCATCTTATTTGTTGTTTTTTTTTGGTTTTTTTTTGTATTATTATTTTTCTCTCATTAGCTATTTGCTTCTATTTCTTTTTATCTCAATATTCCTTTTATTTGTTTTTTAATGATCATCGTATACACATTTAAAATGTGGCATTTGTATGTTCTCCCCGTGTTTGCGTGGGTTTCCTCCCACATAGAAAGACATTATGGTATCTTAATTGGCTTGTGAGAGTATTGGACCCCAGTGTGTGTGTGTGTGTGTGTGTGTGTGTGAGGGAATTATAGACTGTAAGCTTCTATGGTGCAACGGCTGATGTGTATGATTACTGAATCTCTGTGCAGCTCTGAGTAATTTGATTGACGCCATATAAATAAACAATGCAAGTGGGAGTTTGTATGTTCTCCCTGTGTTTGCGTGGGTTTCTTCCGGGTGCTCCGGTTTCCTCCCACACTCCAAAAACATACTAGTAGGTTAATTGACTGCTATCAAAATTGACCCTAGTCTCTCTCTCTCTGTCTGTCTGTGTGTGTGTGTGTGTGTCAGGGAATTTAAACTGTAAGCTCTATTGGGGCAGGGACTGATGTGAGTGAGTTCTCTGTACAGCGCTGCAGAGTCAGTGGCGCTATATAATTAAATGATGACGATGATGAATAATAACATTTGGCCAAATACAAGAGACAAAAGGGAGCAGAGAAGCGGGATTACTTTGAGGGAACATTAATGCAGACAGGCTCACAGCATTTGTTTTCTGAATGTGTCAATCCAACATGTCTGATAGGAATTCAGAACATTTAGATTGTTGGTATGATGCTCATTTTACTGTCGATTTATTGCAGCTAGTCGCCAATTTTACAGGTAAAGTTAAAATTGGAAAGGGACAGTTTTGACATTGTATTTGCAGAAACCAAGTTATAGTGAAGAGGGGCTAAAGGTATCAATCAGATAATGGCCTTCTGGAATTATACTCCCTGTTCTTTATTATATAGAAACAAACAAACACAATATCAATTAACACATTGTAACAAACCTGCTTCTTATATTGTAGCAACATGCTCATAAGTGTCCATTGGTTCTTCCTAGAGTAAACTCTTAATTGGGCAATATTTTTATCTTATAGTTAGTGTTTTATTGATCCAAGGAAGAAGAAAAGAGTATAAATGGTGAACCAATTACAGTTCCATTTGGGAGAAAACATTCTTACTTGCTCAATGCTGACAGCATCTTATCTAATCGATCATTTCTCCGTTTTATCTTATTCAGCATGTTGCTGTTATTAATTCTGCGCTATTTGTAATGTTCAGGTGGTGCCTGGTTGTAGTCAGTAGATCAAGTTTGGAACAACTGTTTTTTTACGGACTATTTAAGTATGAAATAGGGAAATTCCTCAGTTGATTATAAGACCAAATGTAATACAATTGTAACGTTTCTGCTGCGTTATGCTGGAATATAACTATGTATTGAAGATGTTTGAAACTCATTTACTTAAAGAATCCTGGTTACTTTGTAAATGTTCACTGATCCTACCACTTAATGGAACCCCAGGAACTCTACACTGAAACAGTTTTTCCCCCGGGCTCCTCCTAATACAGCACCATAGAAAATGTATTGTTCACCATTCTAAACTGAGATGTGTGTGAGTGGGAGGAGATGTAAGAATCTGCAAACTCATGGCCTGAGACTTCTTATTGGTCTACATGGGTCACACCCCCGTAGGCTGTACACAAACATCCAGGTGCTGTACTACAGTCCGAGGAGCCCCCATCATAGTGATAGAGAAGGTCACTGAAATGCAACAAGTAACCAAGAATCTCTGGTGACGTATATAAATTACATTTGAAAATATACAATTCTGAGCCACACGTCTCCCTCCTTCGGTTCTCCTCCTTTTCTTGTTTACCATAATAGGACTTGGCAGGCAACCATAACTGCTGCTAGTTTTGTTGTTGTTTTGGCAACCTTTGAGTTCTGCAAAACATTTATCCTAGGGGCCATCACCTGTCGTTCATCATCATTTATTTATATAACGCCACTGATTCCGCAGCGCTGTACAGAGAACTCATTCACATCAGTCCCTGCCCCATTGGAGCTTACAGTCTAAATTCCCTAACACAGACACACACAGACACACACAGACACACACAGACACACACAGACACACACAGACACACACAGACACACACACAGACACACACACAGACACACACACAGACACACACACAGACACACACACAGACACACACACAGACACACACACAGACACACACACAGACACACACACAGACACACACACAGACACACACACACACACAGACACACACACACACACAGACACACACACACACACAGACACACACACACAGACACACACACACAGACACACACACACAGACACACACACACAGACACACACACAGACACACACACAGACACACACACAGACACACACACAGACACACACACAGACACAGAGGTAGACAGACTAGGGTCAATTTGATAGCAGCCAATTGACCTACCAGTATGTTTTTGGAGTGTGGGAGGAAACTGGAGCATCCGGAGGCCCACGCAAACATAGGGAAAACATACAAACTCCACATGGATAAGGCCATGGTCGGGAATTGAACTCATGACCCCAGTGGTGTAGGGCAGAAGTGCTAACCACTTAGCCATCATACCACCCTTATCATTGCGATAACAAATAATTAACATGGTTATTAATTAACATTGATTAGCCAGGGCAGCTGCTCCTATAGGGTCCTGTCCTAGCGAATAATCTATAGAAAGGGATTGCAATCTTTTTCACTTTACTGCCAAGTTTTGGATTTTTCCCTCTCCTGCACTCCTCTAAATGTAGTTGAAAGTGAAAATATCAACAGTGAAAATGTCTTCAATTATAATGTTGACACAATTATAAGGTTGACAGTCATAATGCCTACATGTTCATAATTTCGATATAGCTATAAGGTCAACGTGTAAAATGTGGATAGAGTCGTAAAGTCGACAGTCAAAAAAATGGCAATATATGGAGAAAAAAAATGGCAAGAGATTATGACTGCCGACTTTACAACCCTGTCCACATTTTACATGTCGACATTATGTCTGTTGACCTTTTGATGTACACATTTTGACTGTTGATTACTTGAATGCTCTATTTCATACTCAACCGTTCCCGATAGGATAGAACTGCTATCGTCATCAGATGCCATCGGGGACAAGCTCTGAAAAGTTAAGGGGAGAGCGTATTTTGGTTCTAGCAGAAAGAGATAAATTAATTTGAGAGGTTCTAAGTTTGCAAAGAAGCTAATGTTGGCGTCCTGCTTAAGAATTCTAGGGCTCATGGCTGCAGCCATAGAGGTCATCTCTTGGATAAGACTTCGTATGAGGCATGTGCAAAACTGCTTCCTCACTGTTTGGAAAATGATCCACCTAAAATATTTCCATTATCAGGCAAGACAAGAACTGCAGTGGTGGACAGAGGAAGATACACTGACTGTAGGAAGGTCACTTGCGGATCACAAATGGATTATCATAACTACAAATGCCAACAAGACCGGATAGGGTTGCACACTGTGATCATCTGACTGCCCATGGATTGTGGGAGGAACATGTAGCCAGGTTGCAATCAAATATTGAAGAAATATTAGTGGTTTTAACATCATGGTTGATACCATTAACACCACCTCTTTTCCATTGCACCAGTTTTAAGAAATGTCCCTCAAAGTTCTATTTTGTTAAGTGAGAAATACTTTTACTTTGCAGCAGTCAACTTTTTTTTTTCTTACACTAAATGTTGCAGCGTTGTTTGTTCTCACAATCAATTTATCATCTCTAAAACGGTCCACTTCCTACATACTTGGAAAGCGTGTGTTCATCATAGCACAACACTGTAAACCTCGGCTATGTTAGAGGGCGGTGTGACTTGATAGATGGTCATTCACGGAGTCTCTATGAGGCCCATGGAAATAATACACATTTTGCTGCTACACCAAGTAAAGTGGAAGGATATTAATTGAGAGTGGTTTTATATGTGTTAAATGACACTTTTGGCCTTTTAAATTGTTAGTGTCTCATCCAAGCAAACACCTATTGTGTAATTGGACTTTGTACAGATCTGTCCCCCAAAATCTAACAGTAAAAAAAAGAAAAATCAATTGAAAAAAGTATATAAAACAAAAATCTATTTTAAAATGGTTCCCATTTCTCCCACGAAAGTGATGTCGCCTCTCTATGACAATGATGCCTCTTGTTTGAGTGTGACGCAGATTGCATGTGGTCTCATGAACAGAAATAAAAACCAAAACAGTATTACTCCAATATCTGTACATCCGCCCCTGGTCCCATACCCACACCCCCACCCTAAGTATTTGTGCTATAACTTTTTACATTTTGGGGCTGTGTTAATGGACTAAAATAACTTTGGGGAGATTCTTGCAAAAGTATAATCTGTTAAATATTTCTGTCCATAAAAAGCCCTTAAAATAAAATGATTGTACTTCCAATATGGTACCAGAAGAACACCCTATCTGCCCTGAAAAACAATATTCTGTGTGTTCTAGCTCAGTAGTTTCCTCTATATCACATCCCTGCAGGATGTATAGATATTCCTGCGTAATAATGCAATTAATCCCGCTGCTGCTAATGTCACTAAATAAGGGTGCTCCACGTGATGTTGGGGCGTGCCCCGCACTCAGGAAGAGTTGGGCCACTCCCAACCTACTGCCTCTAAAAACACCCTTTCAGTGCCACGCACATCTTGGGATGGACCTTCTAAATCGAGTTATGTCAATAAGTGAAAACTTTCCATATACTGGCAGCAGAATGCTCACTGTGCTGTGTGACCTCATTAGATGGTATTGCGATCTCCTGGTTCTGGATGATCACTTGCGATTAGTGTCTTCTGGCCATAAAGAAGGCTAATTTAAATAATACCAAATTTCTGGATTGTAGGTAGTATTGTGGAGTTTTATAGGTATCCGTCTTATAGCTAATTTTATCAAGAATGGTGTTTGCCAATAGGCAAAGGCAAAAGTGATAACTAAGTGGCTCAGGGATCACAACATCGAAATTTTGGAACCATGGCCAGGAAGCTCCCCAGACCTTAATCCCATTGAGAGCTTGTGGTCAATCCTCAAGAGGTAGGTGGATAAAGAAAAACTCGCAAATTTAAACACACTCCAAGCATTAATTAGGCAAGAATAGAGGGCCATCAGTCAGTATGTGGCTCAGAAGTTGATTGACGGCATGCCAGGGCGAATTGCAGAGGTTTTCAAAAAGAAGGGTCAACACTGCAAATATTGACTCTTTGCATAAACTCAATGTAATTGTCAATAAAAGCCTTTGACACTTATGAAATGCTTGCAATTTTACTTCCGTATACCATAGCAACATCTGACAAAAAGGTCTAAAAACACTGAAGCAGAAAACTGTGTGAAAAGCAATACTTGTGTCGCTATCAAAACTTTTGGCCATGACCGTATACCCCCAGGAGTCTTTTAGACTTCTCCTATTCTCAATGACTGGAAGACAAGGCAGAAACTTCTTGCATGTTTAAATAGGTGACAAAAAGATACACCTGTAGGGTACGGATCTAACAATTCTAAGAATACCTAGAGCAAAGCAAGCATTTTCTTGGTTGAAATTATATACTTAGATGTGTGTGTATGTATATGGGTGTGTGTGTGTGTACACACACACTATATATATATGTATGTGTGTATGTGTGTGTGTGTGTGTGTGTGTATATAAATTTGTATTTCTCCTTCACACCAGTTGGGGGACACTGCTCACCTTGGGATATAGAAGGCGCTGTGTGGGAGTAATGGCACTAAAAAACTTGTCTAGCCTGCTCCCCTGCCCTCTATGCCCCTATCCACAGGAAGAGTTCTGTTTTTTTCTTGGTGCCTATGGAGTAGGGCACTTTTTAGTCTAGTCTTGGAGAGGGGCGTCCTTTCTCGGTGTGGGACTTTTTGGGGTACACCTTAGATTGCAAGGGACTTGGACGCCGGAGGAAACACGGTTGCCCATAAATGTTCTGGAACTACGGGCAGTATTCAATGCTCAAGTTCAGTAATAATCCTTCCTGGCACGTCGGCCGATCCAAATACAGTAGGACAATGTTACGGCAGTAGCTTGCATAAATTATCAAGAAGGAACAAGGAGTCCTCTTGCCATGAAGGCAGTGTGAAAGATCATGAAATGGGCGGAACAACAGGTTCCTGCAATTTCAGTGGTGGTCATTCCGGGGGTGGACAACTGGGAGGCCGACTACTTAAGTCGGCATGCCCTCACCCAGGCGAATGTTCAGGAGATGTTTTCTCATATAGTCCTCTGGTGGGGTCGTCATCATCCACCATTAACACTTAATTTGGAAAGTATAATATATATGTTGGTGTGAGAAGATCAAAGTGTCTACTAATTCTTTTTGTTTAGCCAGGGTGTTGGATTTTCTGCAAGATGGTCTGGACAAGGGATTGAGGTTGTTGTCCCTTAAGGTTCAGGTAGCGGCATTGTCTGTGTATTTTCAGAAACGTATCGCTCTGTCACCGGAGGTGCAGACATTTAACCAGGGTGTACTTCATGTACAACTACATTTTGTTCCGCCAGTGGCTCCGTGGGACCTAAACTTTGGACACTTCGGCGCTTCAAAAGTCGCTCTTTGAACCTTTTTAGTCTGTTTCTTTTAAACTTCTCTAGTGGAAAGTGACCTTTTTGCTGACCATTGCTTCAGCCAGAATGGTTTCGGAGTTGGCAGCCCTGTCATGTTGGGCTCCTCTTCTGATTTTCCATGACGATCGTGCGGAGCTTAGAGCTAAGCCTTCGTTTCAACCAAAGGTGGTCTTGAGGTTTCACATAAATCAGGATATTGTTCTGCCGGTTCTTCCTCAGGATTCGATGGAGCCTGGTCAGGACGCAGTCTCTATAGATGTGGTCAGAGTTTTGAGGATTTATGTGGACCGTACAGTTTCGGTTCGGAAGACTGATATTCTTCTAGTCCTGTATGATCGCAAGTGTGACTGGCCGGCTTCAAAGCAGATGGTGGCTAGTTGGATCACCGCTACTATCCAGTAGGCATACATTTCGGAGGGCTCTCCGGTTCCTGAAAGGGACATGACACCTCGTCTGAGCAGTTGTGTAGGGCAGCTACTTGGCCTTCTGTTCATACATTCACCAGGTTTTATCGTTTTCACGCTTTGCTTCAAAAAACGTAAGTTTTGACCGTAAAGCTTTACGTGCTGCTCATTCTGAGAATTCTCACCCGTAGGAGCAGTTTTGGAGCATCCCCAAGGTGAGCAGTGTCCCTCATCTAGTGTGAAAGAGAAAATAGGATTTTTGTACTTACCGTAAAGTCTTTCTCTGAGCACGAGTTGGGGGACACTGCACTCCCACCCTTTGTTCTGCCAGTTCTGTTGTGTGTTCTATTGGTTGTGTTTTATCGCCCTCTCTTGTGGCTTGGTTAGTAAATAAACTGAGCTCTTCCTGTGGAGGGGGCATAGAGTGTGGGGAGCAGGCTAGACAAGGTTTTTTTTTTTTAGTGCCATTACAACCACAGCGCCCTCTATACCCCAAGGTGAGCAGTGTCCCCCAACTCTTGTTCAGAGAAAGGATTTTTGTACTTACTGAAAAATCTCTATTTTTTACAGCACTGTATAATAAACACAGACAGACACCGGAATGAAAACAATGTCTGACATACAGTGTGACTTTGCTTTGTTAGCCACAATAAATACTTCTATAGTAATGTCAAACACTGAAACATGATTGTTTATGTTTCTTTCTTGATGCATTATATTACAGGTTCTCCCACTAGAAAACAGAATGAGAGAGAAGAAGGAATTTAGCAAAGCTTTGAACATTGGTATGGGAGTAGTGACAGTTTTATATATCGCTCTGGCCACAGTGGGGTATCTGTGCTTCGGAGACAAAATCAAAGGCAGTATAACTCTAAACTTTCCTCAAGATTCCTGGTGAGTTTCTTTTTATGTCTCTGCTCTTTGATAAATCCTGTTTATGACTTTTCTTAGCACAGAACGTTCAGTAACCAACACAACATGAGCTGTTAGCTTCTCGCATAATACACAGGTCTTCAGATTTTGTATGGTGTATAAAGATTAGTGTTCTTATTTAAGAGAAGAAAAAATGACAGGGCTAATAAAACAGAGGGGGGGGGGGGGGGGGAGATTTAACAATTGACTTCCAGTGCCTTTTTATTCCTAGAATATTCCGCGTCACTGGAGCCCAGATTGCTCATTTTTCCCAGTACTCCTCAGTTCCTCTTACAGCCTCGCCTGAAAACCGATAATGATATTGCGGCTTGTGATTGGCCACGCCACTCAGAAGCCTGCTCCACCGCCAAGTTGGGAACAGATCTAATTTTTTATTTCCCTATTGGCGTTTACTAGGTAGTGGTGCTACTTTAAGTGTTATGTCATGAGCGTAAGCTACAAAGAGGATCGTCTTTGTGTCTATTTGTACATTTATATGTAGATAAAAATTAGATTGTACGCTCCTCTGAGCAGGGCCATCTCTCCTCCTGTTTCCACCACTTCTAACTCTGCTCTCCAGCTACTTAGCCCTCCTACTCAAAGGTCCTCCACCCCACGTCCACTTTCGCTCCCTCCTCACCCCTGGGGGTCTCCCTGTCTTCCGCGCCCCCCTTCTTGGGCCCCATCGTTTTCGGATCCTCCTTCCCCCTTCCCCGCCCTCTCTAGCTGTGCATTGAGCGTACTGAGTTGCTGTGTTTACTGTACTGTGCTGTCTCCCATTGTATTGTGATTTTGTTTGTCTCTGTACGGCGCTGCGGATGCCTTGTAGCGCCTTATAAATAAATATTAATAATAATAATTAATAATTTATAATGAGTTAGTTACATTTGTTTATGTGCACATATAATTGCGCTTATCTGCACACCAAGTTTCTGGCGGGTTTGAAAAGTGGAGATGTTGCCTATAGCAACCAATCAGATTCTAGCTGTCATCTTGTAGAATGTGCTAAATAAATGGCAGCTAGAATCTGATTGGTTGCTATAGAGAGCATCTCCACTTTTCAAACCCGACGGAAACTCGCAGCTTGTTACATTTACCCCCGGGACTGACATCATTGTGACATGATGATATGAGGCTGCCAAGTAGGGTGGAACATGTGTTCGGGGAAAACCATTCAGGTCCTGCCAGCAGTTGCACTCAATAGAACTTCTGTTCCAGTCTGCTCTAGCTCCACCTCCCATTCATTCACTACACACACCGATGTCACTCTGAGCTTCCTCCTGCATTCAATCACCTGTGCTTCCTCTAATGCTATTTATTCAAGCAGCCAGTTACTATGCTTCATAGAAATGACTGCTGGAGGAAGCGCAGGTGAATAGTGTCACATGCTACCTTAGAGGTCCTGTCCTGGAGGAATGTCTTATATCACTGGCTAGAAGTTTTCTTCCTTTACATCATAAATAACAGCCTTGTAAATTATTGTTTTGTACTGCACCGCAGTGTCTTATTGATCTCAATAGTTCGTAATGAATCTATTGTGTGTACGGCTATACTTAATATGAGTACATAACTTTATGTACTAAAAGAGGTACTATATAACCATACTTTCTTCCCTGTAAGTAAATGTTCTGTATAATGCAGCTTTTACTACATCTGTCCAGATTGTTTGCAAATGAAATTGTGTGTTTTTGTTTTGTTGTTTTTAAATTAAATATAGCATCTGTTTTCATGGTTATAACTTTAAGTTTTTTTCGTGCTAGAATGAAGTAGAATTTGAACATCCCCAAGCAACACATTTTGAGTTATACCTGATTTTTAATGCCCTAAAAAAAAGATATATACATTTATGAAACTAGACGTATTTAAAAAGTGTTTCCGCTCCCGGAAGATGCATACAGTTCAGTAAATATCCTTGCATTACATTTGTTATTTAACAAAAACTATAAAATAGGCAGAATTTTTAACTATAAGTGTTCACCAACTTTGCTACTGAATACAACATGCTTCAGCTATAACATTCCTGAAAATGACCTTTCAAATCCAACACTTCAAAGATCTCGTATACAAAGTATATTTCTGTTATGTAGGTTTTAAAGTCTCATTGTTTCCAGTACATAGAATTTTACATTTCAATAATTAATATGCTGTCAGAAGGAGTATGAAATCTCCTCGGGCTGGCAGATTGCAAGCTCTTGGTATTATGAAAGAAGCTTCCTGCAACTTTGTTTTTTTAATAATGTACACTTAATGCTGACACTGCTATATTACAATGAGGTCTTTGCACAAACATCTAATGGCAAGACACATTGAGAACTGAATACATTCTGAATTTTAATAATTTACATTTGCTTTAATCCATCAGGATAATATTGTCCCTTTCTATAGTGGCAGTTTATAGTTATCTTTAAAAGTTTGTATAATTGCAATTAAAAGGAATGTGTCACTTCACCTGCACAGTTATAGCGTAAGGTCTGTTTTACATGTGAGTGGCCTAAGTGCATTCACTGCAGACAAAGCACTTTAAATCCAACACAATAAAATTGTGGCTGTCCCATGGATCATTGGTCCTTATACTGACTGCTCCTGGTTGATTACGTCAACAGTAACATTGCATTTGTGTGGAGAACAAAGGTAAGCTTTTGAGTCAGGTATACAGATCTTTTAGGCTAGTGGCACATGGGCATTTTGTGCAAGGAACTCTGCTTACAATTTTGAGTTATTTGGAAATCGGCCAAAGATGAAGGAGACATTTTCAGAGCTCTTGCACAAGTTAGGGATTAAGGTTGAGGTCCAGGTTGTACCCATAACCGGTATTACATATAGATATAATTTTTGACCTGTCTGACCTTTCCTTGAGCCAAGACTAATTGTGAAGTTGGTGCTGGAATATTTGTTAATGCCTATATATCATCACTACAAACCGCAGAAGCCAGGTGGCCATAACGCCTACAAATTGGGCCATGGTGCCTATCTTCTGGGGAGGGTGAATTAGGATACTTGTACTACTCCTAAGAACGTTGCGGAGTGACGGTACGTTTGGAGATGAAGGTCCATGTACGCAGCAACCAAGAACTCTGTATTAATCTCTCTGCTCTGACCGTGAACACGACTTGTAATTGACCCCCATGGAATGATGTGCGTACTACCTAGCTGGCTCAGAGAGTAACTGATCACAGATGGGGAGAGCGTTAATGATAAGGCGTCAGGTTAATGAGAGAGGTTAATAATTGATGCAGAGGTTAATGATAGAGGATTGGGGTTAATGATAATGTCTTTATATGAGCAGACAGAGATGTTTGAGTCCTGTTCCACAGCAAACAAACCCACTGTCTTGGTACGATTGTATCCAGCGCAGAGAACAGACTGATAATCCAGTGTAGGTAGTAAAAGTAGCTGGTACACTGCATGGCAACCAATAAAATAGTCCTCTAAGTGTGAAGCCACTCAACCCATGGAGTATATACCCATTATAGATTCAATATTGACCTCCTTTTCCTCTCTGTACTTTGATAGGTTATACCAGCTGGTAAAAGTTCTCTATTCCTTTGGGATTTTTGTGACATATGCCATTCAGTACTATGTCCCCGCTGAAATTATCATGCCGCTGGTGACCTCAAGAGTGCCCAAAAAATGGAAGCTCCCTTGTGAACTTGCTGTGAGGTCGTTACTGGTCTGCGTAACCTGTAAGTAAATTCTTCTGTGGTTTCCATCATATCATTGTCTGAGAACTTGTAGGTGTAACCGTGACAAACTGTAGTAAACTCTTTATTGTGAACTGTCTAGTGTGTGAGTCTAGGGTTATCCACCTTCAGACCACTTTAACCTATTGTCAGGTGAACTTTCCACTGCAACTCTTTCTAAATGGTATGTTTGTCAGGCTTCTTTTTTAGTTTCTGCCTTGTATTTGTGTTATTGTGTAGAGTTTGGGATATAACCCAACCTTGCCGCGCTCTCTGCATTGGTTACAGGTGTTCGCCTAACTGTAGAAAACCTCTTTGATTATCCTGAATGAGTTGCAGAGAAAAGCAGAAGTCTTGCTTTGATAATGTTTACATTTTGTAATCGTAACCTAGACATACACTGTGTTCAGTGTACGGTTCTGCTTCCATTCATTTAAGTGTACCCAGGGAAGCTTTACTGAAGCATCCTGTTGGTTTACTGTGTGAACATATGCTAGATTTCTCCAAACTGGGAAACGTGACCTCTTATTTTTTTTTAATTATGATTATTATTTTGCTTCCTTTATGATTTTGCTGTGTTGCAATCTTTTAATTTTTCTTGGTTTCGAATCGCCAAATAATTTGAGCTGAATGGCTGCGGCCATAAACTGACTCAGTGATGTTGCAATTTACGCACATGTTGTTGTTGTTCTTGTTATAGATTTGTAAGTCACCACAGTGCTCCGCAGCGCCGTACTGTAGGGAACACAGGACATATATAAAACCGGGACATACAGACAAAATAAACGCAGACATGAAAACAAAGGGTATGGAGGGCTCTGCTCATTAGAGAGCTTACATTCTAAGTGTAAGAGGGCACAGCTGACAATAATAATGTTGTTGTTGTTATAATTATTATTATTTTATTTATTTATCCACCTTCAGACCACTTTAACCTATTGTCAGGTGAACTTTCCACTGCAACTCTTTCTAAATGGTATGTTTGTCAGGCTTCTTTTATAGTTTCAGCCTTGTATTTGCTGCACAGTGGCTAAGTGGTTAGCACTTCTGCCTCACAGTACTGGGGTCATGAGTTCGATTCCCGACCATGGCCTTATCTGTGTGGAGTTTGCATGTTCTCCCTGTGTTTGCCTGGGTTTCCTCCGGGTGCTCCGGTTTCCTCCCACACTCCAAAAATATACTGATAGGTTAATTGGCTGCTATTAAAAAAAATTGACCCTAGTCTCTGTCTGTCTCCCTCTCTGTCTGTCTGTGTGTGAGTGTGTGTCTATATTAGGGAATTTAGACTGTAAGCTACAATGGGGCAGGGACTGGTGTGAATGAGTTCTCTGTACAGCGCTGCGGAATTAGTGGCGCTATATAAATAAATGATGATGATGATTTATAAAGTGCCTCAAAAGGTCCACAGCGCCATACAAGACATTTTACAGTAGTGTTTATATATAGACAGTAACAATCGTAACACATTACATAATACATGGAAAACAAAAGAATGCAAAGACCAAACATACTGATTAAACATGTTGCACACAGGTAACTTGGTAATGCAGACCAAGTAGGTCTGATAGGGAAGCAGCCTAGGGGGTAAATGTATCAAACTGAGAGTTTTCCGGCGGGTTTGAAAAACCAATCAGATTCTAGCTATCATTTATTTAGTACATTCTACAATATGACAGCTAGAATCTGATTGGTTGCTATAGGCAACATCTCCACTTTTCAAACTCTCAGCTTCATACATTTACCCCCAGAGGTACAAAGGGTTGTCACTAACAACACTCACCTGAGCCTGCGGGACGTGTGTGTGTGTGTGTGTGTGTGTGTGTGACACAGGGTTGACTAAAATAACAACCGCCTGGTCTGTCTAAAATGATTAAATCCTTCCCTATCTATGCCACACACTAGCTGTGCCGTACCAACTATGCCACCGCCAAGGTTTTTGTTATGAAGAGCTGACACTCTTATTTAGGAAGCCTTCGATTCTTCCTAGAATTAATCTAGCACAATTTACTTAAATCAGAGTTGACATAAACCACAAATGTTCTCCTTGTTTCAATTATGTAGCGACTTGACCAAACTGTAGCATGAATTCGTAAGAACACAGAGACTTGAACTTATTAAGGGTATATGGAAAATACATCCACAATGCTTATGATAAAACAGTTAAAAAAAAAAAAGCATACAAATATAATGCAATTGTTTCTTATAAAATGTATAAATCACAGAATCGATAACTCGCATATAATCAAGTTTCTGGTGCTGGGAGAAGCAGGAAAAATGGGTCAATCTTCAATATCAGATTGACTCCCAAAAGTGAACGATTTCTTAGAGTCACAGTGCAGTTTTAAAACCAAACTGCAGGGTCCACAGCCCCCCTTCCTGTGATGTCAGAACAAAAAGGTCTGTGAGAATGCAAATTAGGGTTTTATGACTTTATGCTGGAAAAACACCTTTTAAGTCAGGTTTTTGTTACCCTGTCCTAACTTTTCACCAGTATGGCTTACAAACATGATTTTACCTCCACACAACAGGTCATAAGTTCCCCTTCATCTGCATACCACACATGCCTCTTGTAAGTATGATATTGAAGAAAATGATATGATATTTTCCTGTGATCCTATTCAGCTTGTATTTGTCATTAACATATAACCCTGTCTCTGCAGTCGGCTTGTCTGAGGCTTCCCAGACATGTATTAGATTTCATTGTCTTGAAAGAGATATTTTCAAAGGCTTTCACGTTTGCGACCTGCCATAAATGATACAAGGTGCTACAATGGATCCAGGCTCTTATCTACCAGCCCCCTCTGGATAGTTTAACACTAACACATTGATTTAAACAACTTCTCTGAGCCATGTCACACTATTTCTAGGAATTAATTCACAACCACATATTTGCAGATTTATATGCCTAAAAATTAGCTTGCACATGACAAGGGTGATGGATTAATAGAAGGAGGACACATCTAGAGAGGGCCCCACTAGTGACAGCTTACATCCTAAAGGGAAGGGGAAGACACCAATAGGGTGGTACTGAGTGGGGAGGTGGAAGAAAAGGAGTTAGAAGGAAGGCTGATAGGCTTAAATAATGACATTAGTTTTAATGGAACGCCTGTAGCCATGGATAGTAGAGGCTAAACTGATAGGCCATAGTTCCACAGCTGGGGAGCAGCCTGGGCTCTTCAGGAGGCGGGACTAGGAAGAGGTTATTGTGATAGTGAAAGGGACCACTAGGAATTGTCCCCCAGCGTTTACATCTCCTATGCACAGCTTCCTAGGACTCTGCTTTTATAACTGCTTGAACTGCACGTCTGCACTGAAACTCTGATCTAAGACCATACTGGTGTTTCTGGCTGATGTAAAAGGGAGCTGATGGCTAAATTAGCACTTCATGCACATAGGAGGTGTAAACATTATAAACCCGCTCCTATGGCTCGCGGCTGATGCTGTGCAGCTCTCTAGAGTGAGGCAGAGCATCCAAGGGGGAACATGTTCCTGGGCACGTTCCTTAGCCATACCGGGGACCAGGATTTCTCCAGCACTGACTATAATTTAATTAATCAAGACTTTGTATTAATTTACCACAGAGACTTTTTTCCTAATCTATATTGTTCCCTTTTTTTATTTTTGTGAACTTTTCTAAATAAATCCGGTACCGTATAATGTTCTCGCTTTTGACAATTTTCATCCTATTGTGTTCTAGAATGAATCAGCCTTTATTATATGATTCAAAGTCATGGCTCTTTTGGTTTTTTTCTACAAAGCTTTTAAACTGTGCGAAATATGAATTCAATTATTTGTAGCAGAGGGACATGAAAGATAGATCTACTTTATACTACTATACTAATATCAGTTTTGTGAAATGACCTCATTCTGTCTCATTCATCTGATAGGCAGCTTAACAAAATCTATTGTGTGAACCAATTTCAAAACATGGAAATCCTTTCTCATATGCAGAAAATGAAGCCACGGGCACAGGACTGTGTGATTTCCAGTTTTTTGCAATACTAATTTAAATAAATATGTGGCTGGCCTCTATACTCCTATAATTTTAGTAAATGAAAAAACAATACACAAATAGCTAGTTGCAAAAGTCTGCATACTAAACCAATTCTAAAATAGTTGCAGAGTAGTTAACTTTTTACTTTTTTTTGTTATTATATTGTTTAACATAAGTAAATTAGTGCACAACTACATTTTGGCTATAAGAGAACTAAGGGTGATACATTAAGGTAGATTTCTCAAACCTTCTACAAAGTCAGATTTTAGCTATCGCTTCTCTAGAATGTACCAGATAAATGATAGCTAGAATCTGATTGGTTATGGGCAACACCTCTACTATTCCTTTTTAGAATGTTTGAGAAATCTCCCCCTGTGTGTCATTTGTATGTTAAGGATGAACAAGGAGGATCCTAATAGTTCTATTTTAATTTTCTATGTATTTTAGATCAAATTTGTTGTTTATTTGCAGCTGATGACAGGACTGCCATTTCTTTATAATTATTACAAGGTCTATTTTTGCAAGCTAGAAAGTGAAACTTTATATTCGTAGCCCCCAACTGTCCCGATTTTAGGGCTCTGTCCCTCCATCTGGATCCGGACAGCTTTGTCCCGATCTGCCCGGATGGGTTTGGAGGTATGTTCTGTTCCCCACTTCTGCATCCTGGAACAGCGGTGCATGGGAGTCGCGTGCAGCTCACCCGTGGCAAGGAATGGATGATTTTAGGGGAGGGAGCTAGCGGCAGACCAGTGTGTTAGATTTGCTGGACACGCCCCTATGATACGTAAACACATCCACTATCCGTGTTAATAAAGTAATAAAATAATTCCTACAGCCAAAGAAACTTTAAGAATAAAATTATATCATTGTTTATTTACAAATGAATAAGCAAGCGCTGTGATAACATTATCACTCTCATTTTCAGAATTGAAAACTCTCTGATCTCCCACAGACCAGACACGTAGGTTTGTTCAAACTAAAGAATAGGTTGTACTACAATTTACAAATATCATATTACAATTGGCTGAGAAAGTATATAGGCGTATCCTGATCCAGGCTTCCCTGGAAAGTCTGAAGAAATTCTTGCAACTCTTTGTTCCAACATCTGTGATTAGAAACATCTGTCCCTTGAGTAACTCCTTCACTCCTGTTCCTTCTCTCCAGCTCACACGTAAGGCTCCAACCGACAACAACACCACATCAATTATCAATGATATACCAAAATAAGACAGAACAATATAAATATTTTCATATTAATAAATTGTCTTCATCCAAAATAAAATATCTTTGACAGTCCCACATTTGATAGTTCTCTAAACTATCACACAATATTATGATTACAAGGTTTAATTGGTTCATACAGTTCTATAATTTCTTCCCCTATATTATTCACTCTCTAAATTTCCTTACTCAATGTTTTCTTACAAAATTTCAACAGTACTGGAATACATTTTAATACAAAATAGATAACTAAGAATATTCCTAACATAAAAAAAATCTTCTTAATCAATGCATCAACAATTGAAACCATGTACAAAAACCTGAGAAATTATTATAATATATATTGTTTTTAATCTAATAACGAAAACCTTGTATCCACTGCAGATAATGTCATGTTATATATATCTTTGCAAAATCTCTCTTTACTTTTATTACTTCATCTGTAATGTTACACAATAACTTCTTGTTTGTGCATTAAAATAATTTAAGATCAATCTATGTTCTATTAACTATATTTTTAAAAACTTGAAGTTCTTTTGCAACATAACAAAAGGTTTCATCATATTCATTTGATATTTTATCAATGTAGCTAAACCTTAGATACAAAACCAATTCATACTTCTATGTGCAGTTCCTATAACTTTTAATATAATCCATACTTGTACACCAGTAGATTCACTAATAAATTGTGATACTGGTTGTTGTTCACTCTTTTCATCACTACTTTCCTTTCTTTTTATAGTCAAACATCTATTAAATACTTTTTAAATACAATATCCTTTAAATCATTTTGTGTAAATACATTAACAACTGGAATTACCTAACCTAGATAACATATTCTACCTTAATTCAATGGTTTACACTTATATGCCTTACTTCCACATTTGTAATATATCATCTAATAAAATACATGGTATTGCTACATGCAATATATCTATGTATACAATATCTATAAACTTTCCGTGTTTGTTTTCCTTTAACAGCTCTTTACAAACACCATCTTGCAACATTATAATATTTTATTTTCATGCTACTGTTCCCAAAGATCTCTTTGATTCAACATATCTAAATTTTAGATTTATTTTTAAATGCAGGACTTTTCCCAATTTTTACCTAGATGTTCCTTTTTCTCATCTATAGGTCTATTAGTAAAATTTATACATATAACACTTTCAGTCAATACATGTGGCAACAATTTTAAATAAAGAGGTCATGTTTCATTATATTTCCCAACAACTGGTCCTTCCTCTGGCAAATTAAGCAACTCTGTAAGATTTAAAGGTATTGGCAACAATTCAACATATTGGTGTCCATGTAGTATATGTGTACATATTCAACAATTAGTTTAATTGCTCATCCTATCATACCATTGTACACATTTTCAGGAGCTTATTACAATATTGACATATACATATTTCAGTTGACAGTCTCTCATTACAATCTTTAGGTTCATCTCCAATTACTTATCTTTTAATTCTATCTTATATGTGTCATTATTGTATGTGTTATTAGTTATGAGTAGAATGAATGATGAAGACAGTTCTGATTCTTTATTTTTACGACTATATGCCCCCATTTCCTCAAAACCACTACCGGTTCTTACCATCAGGTCCTCATAACCAAATGTCCATAAAATAAAATAATATAAGGTATAAGAATCAGAAAACAGATCATGCCTATAGCGATGGCAATAGTAATAAGGATATTATCCTTTGACTTCTGGGTCAGATTCTTCTTCCTGAATCACATCTTTGTCCAAGTCCTGAAACAAAATTGTTATATATGGTTCCAAAACTTTATTAGTCTCTGCGTCTCTTCAGGTCACTGTCGGATCGACTACCTTCTTGCAGTGGGTAATGTGAATCCAAGTATCTTGTTTCAGCAACTTTCAATGCTGTGGTTATTCCCATCAATCTGTCAAATAACTAGAACATTAAAAATTTCTGACCATAACATTTTCCTAGTTATATACTGACAGTTCTCAATAGGCATCTGTAGTACAATCAGTTTCAAAGTCTCTTGTTGCTTTTGTAACTGCTTACTCATCTCATTCAGGTACTTAACAGTTACAACTTGAATGCATTTGAAAAGTCTCTTGCGGGCTGATAATAATATTGGGTTGTCTTCTGAACAAACTCATATGGTGAAAAAAATTGAATGGAAGTCTGGGAGTGGTTCTGATACTATAAAATATTAGAGATAAAACCTCTAATCAAATCATCCCTGTATTCTTCATCCCTTTACTCAGTGTATTTTATATACCATTAAATCGTTTCAGTAACTTATTTTTTATTCTTTAGTAAAATACATTAAAAAAACAAACTTAAACATTGAAATGTGTACCTCTGTCATTCTCAATCATTGGTGATATACCATATCTATACACAAATTCATATACCAATTTCTTTGCTGTAAATACTGCAGTGCAACTTGCAGTGAAATTGCACTTCTATCCCACTTAGAAAACATATCTACAAACATTAGTACATACAGTAGATTACAACATTTTTTATTTGGATGAAGCCAATTTATATTACCTGTAATAAATCTCTGTAGGAGGGATATGTGATGGTTCTACAGATATGGCTTTACCTGGATTCTTCCCTCAGGCAAATAAAGCATGAACCAGCCTTTTTACCTGCATGAGAAGAGAAGCCAGGGGGACACCAGTAGGCCTCAAGTCCACACATACCATACTTATCTAAATGAGTCAGACCATAGGCTGCTTCTGCCAGTGCTGGTAGGTAAGCCTTTGGGGCCACTGATCTATCTTTACCATCTTTCCATGTACCATTAGTATCTTGTACACATCCCTTCAACTTCCAGAGTGCCAATTCCTGTGAATAACAAAACTTTTATATTCTGATTAATTTCTGATCAGTAATGAACTGAAACAACAACAAATTCAAGTCCTGTGAAGAAATGTTAATTAGTAATGGACTTCTTACTTCACCTATTGTAACTTCATCTGTCCTATTTATTACCTAATGCAATTGATCAGTATTACCTGTGTGATCTTAACACTTAATCACTACCTGCAATGACATCTGAATAGCATCTAGCATCTTCTTCACATGTTGAAAATATGCTATTGAAGTATCTACAACAGTTAGACAATCTCTAAACCACCACAATGCACTGAATACATATCTACTATCTGTGTAGATGTTTAATACTTTTGCCTTGCACTAACTCACACACTGTTGTGAGTGCTACTTATATTATATCTTATACATAACTTTTCAATCTCATTTTATCTATGATAACTACGATCTGTATATATAAAAAAATTATACCTTCTCCCAGTAAGTGTGTATCCTCAATGTCAGATCTAGCAGTAAAGGTTCTAGTCCAAAAGTTCCATACAGTCATAAATAAGCATTATTTATCAAAAATCTCATATACTTATCAGTACTTTCATCCACACTCTGTGCATTCCTATGCACACTAATTAAGAACATAACAGTATTAAATATATTACACCAACAAATAATTAGATAAAGAAAAGCCAAAAGATCTCATTTACAATTTACAAATCTGGCAGCGAAGACTTGTCATGTTTGTGCAAAATTCATCAAAAACAAAAACAGGATATGGAATGGAAAAAAAAATAAAAAAAATTCTGACTACTAGATATTTTCTCTGAATAATGCTAAAGTTGCAACTATTTTTAAACAGATTGACAATTTATGAGCATCTATATTTAAATTCGTCACTATAATAAACAATAGGTCTTTGATAGTTCCCATTTAAATTCCAACTACACATCCCTAGAAAGATGTGCACTAATGATTTTATTTAGCGACTAGTGCATATGCAGAATAACTCGCAGTCTTTCTGAGGAAAGATGTATCAGTCCTTGGGTCAAGCAATAACCCAAATACTTAACCTGAACTGGCAAAATTGCAGTTTATTTCTGGAAACCATGTAGCCATGTTGATATAGGAATATTAACAGCTAAGAATAGTGTCTACAAAGACTGTAAAAACAAAACAAAAGTAAGTTATTAACACATAAGATAAATACAAAATCACAGTGTGATATAAAAGTCTCAGGAAAATCAAACAATAAAATTGTAAGCTTGCGAGCAGGGCCTTCTCACCTCTTTGTCTGTTTTACCCAGTTTGTTTATTAGTTCACTATGTTTGTCCCCAATTGTAAAGCGCTACGGAATATGTTGGTGCTATATAAATAAATGATGATCAACAACAAAAAAAAAAAAAAAATCTCTGCCCTTTTTTTTTTTTTTTCCAGAAATCTACACATGTATTTTTTTCTTCAAAACCCATGGCCCCCCCTCTCTTCTGCTGAGCACAAAGACATTCTTCCACTAGCAGTAAAAGGTGTGGGGGGGGGTGGGTCTGGTTCTCCATCCGAACAAAAAAAAACATTGATAGAAATAATTCTTGTCAGCACATAAAATCGTTACCAGACATTTTTAGGTGTGGTTCACAATCACATTGAATATTTTTAAATTATTTGGGCTATTAATTCTGTGTCTAAAATATTTTAATTGAACAGTCAATAATCTATATTTCAAATCTTCCTGTTTCTTACTAATAATATATCACAATTAATGATCAACTCTTACTCCTATACTCTAGGGTTGCAATTTGAAGAATGCTTCTCAAAGTTTCTGCTAAAACTTCAGCTCCAAATTTTAACAGCCATTTATCTATGCTCTGCTATGTCCACATATAAATATATATAAACACATATACCCATCTAATGTGACATTTTAGCCACATCTTATGCATAATAATCCTTAAAAGATTTACTATTCTTTAGCTTAATCATGAAAAGTTTATATTAATCAACTCACAGGAGAAAATACATAATTAGCAACACAATGATATTAAATATTAGTAATTTTAGTAAGATAAAAAAAAAATAATTTCATTCATGCACAGCATTTAGAATTATCACAAAATTGAACAATGTCTCTCACAGGCAATGAAATTTCGAAAAGCCATAATAAATTTCTGACGATCTAACAAATATGGCTTTGTATTTTTTTTTCTTTAAATTATTTTTTAAAGTTACAGTTAACTATTTCTGATGCAGCCCCTGCGCCATCTATTGGTTACTTCTGGTAGTGCAGCCACTCCCTATTAAATTACTTTTATTGGAATAATTATTATTATTATCCTCTATCTTTTCAGACATAACTGTTTCAGAGTCACCTAGATCAGATTCAGGTGACTGTAAAACACTGCTTAAAGTTTCTAATGGCTTTCAACGTTCCGCTTCCGCTTTCCACAAAACCAAACAGTAATTCATTAATAATTTCGTTTTCTGATTTCTCAATTTCTGTTTGCACATTATCCAAAATGTTTTTTTTTATCAAAGGACCCTGCATTTGTAAACTGCTTATCACAATAATTAGTCATTTTCATACAGCCTTACACAAATCACTCAAAAAAAACACACGTTTGTAACCCCGCAGTTTTACAAAATTAAACTTATTTTTCTATCTAAACCTTTGGACAATCTTTCTCCTATTTAACTGAGGATTTATCCCCCGCAGTACATAAATCGCTCATTATATTTTATATTCATCTTTATTTTATTTTTATTTTATTTTAAGAACTGGACTCTGCAGTACATAAGTCCAAATTTCTCAAGTTAAAATGCGTCCCGCAGTGCGCATTCAATCGATAGTGGTCCCGCAGTCCCACTATCCAGAAAGTCCATTAGGCCTCACGTCTGAGAGCCAGATTCCCCTCAATCTCAGCACTGTATTCAGTGACTACGTAGATTTATTAACTCTTTATTTTATCTCTTAACTTCTCAACACTCAACACACTCATACTCAGATAAGCAGTTCACAAAGCAGCCTCCCCTGTACTTCAGGCAAAGTTTTATATTGCCTACATTCCAATAACAGAAATACATATGATGTACTGTTTAGCAAAGTAGCAGACAGAAAAATGTAACACTTTAAACTCCTACTTTTAAATTCTATTACAGCTACGATAAACATAAAAATAATAAAAGTTCTTATTTTGCAACACAAATCTCATTGGAAAAAAACACAAGATAACCAGTTTGCAATCCATGGTATACATCTCTCTCTATTTCAAAAGGATCGGCAATAACTTACCTTCCCTTATAAAAGAGAAAATCGTCGACCATGCATTTCAAAATTAGAAATCCAAATGTCCCTTGTCCAAATCGAATCATATTGAAAAAAAATCTCAGCAGTGCGTCCAATTAATAAAGTAATAAAATAATTCCTACAGCCAAAGAAACTTTAAGAATAAAATTATATCATTGTTTATTTACAAATGAATAAGCAAGCGCTGTGATAACATTATCACTCTCATTTTCAGAATTGAAAACTCTCTGATCTCCCACAGACCAGACACGTAGGTTTGTTCAAACTAAAGAATAGGTTGTACTACAATTTACAAATATCATATTACAATTGGCTGAGAAAGTATATAGGCGTATCCTGATCCAGGCTTCCCTGGAAAGTCTGAAGAAATTCTTGCAACTCTTTGTTCCAACATCTGTGATTAGAAACATCTGTCCCTTGAGTAACTCCTTCACTCCTGTTCCTTCTCTCCAGCTCACACGTAAGGCTCCAACCGACAACAACACCACATCAATTATCAATGATATACCAAAATAAGACAGAACAATATAAATATTTTCATATTAATAAATTGTCTTCATCCAAAATAAAATATCTTTGACAGTGTGTACACAATTTTGTCTCAATTCCCCAACTGTAAAATTTGGAGGGTATCTATAATTGAACTTTACAATATGAAAATACATACATACCAACAGTTCTGATTTGTCAAAAACAAAATGAATGTGACTTAGTGGAAATAGTGTTGTATGGATGAATCGTGGCGTAGTCTGTGCCGATCAGGGACATGGTCCCGCTTTTTCATTCTGGAATTTAAGGAGTATGATACTTCCTGTTGGTCATATAGTTTGGCTCATTCAACACTGGGGTCCTTGGGTTATAGTTAACTGCAGGTTTGAAAATGTGGAGATGTTGCCTATAGCAACCAATCAGACTCTAGCTGTCATTTATTTAATGCATTGTATAAAATGACAGCTATAATCTGATTGGTTGCTATAGGCAACATCTCCACCTTTTCAAACCCCCACCACAGTTTAGTAAATATACCCCCTGGTCTTTTTGACTAGATATAGCAAAGTTGTCTGTTCCGTAACCTGTTAAAGGCAAAATATAATTTTTCTTTTCTTTTACCTCTGTCTGTCTTCTTGAGAATGGTGTAAATGTCATCCCTTTGACAAACCTCAATTCATGAATTGAATTTAAATAGAAGATGATGGTATTTCTGGTATTGCCTTGCCTGCCCGTACGCGGTGCCTTGCCTTGCCTTGAAATGTACGGATGTAATTTGTTTTGTTTAGTGCTTTATATTGTTTAAATATCATAGAAATGCACTGTCAAGTAAACTTTCTGTATGCTTTATAAGCTGTATGTAATTATCGAAGCATTTGGAAGGTTTGATGAAAAGACTTCATATACAATAGTTTTTGTCAGATTTGCATGAAAAGGACCTTCACTTTTGTCCTACAATACATTGAATTTAGTTATTTTAAAGTCTTGCACTATTGTTTTCTTACGTTAAAAAAAAGTTGTACTTTTAAAACACATTAACAAAATAAACAAAAACAACTCTGTGTTGACTGTGGTTGGGGTCAGTCCCTCCCATGTGAGCCCTTTTCTGTGTTTTGAGTTTCACTTATGAAGTTGGGTCAGTACAAGGGAGGACGTCAGGTGAGGGGAGCGTACGACAGTGGAGTGTAATGTCAAATCCAACCTCCACCACTTCTGGCGTAATGAAAGTCCCAATGGCAGTAGTTATTGTGTTGGGGCTCTCGAACGCCATTATGTTGGTGAACTGAAACCGTGTTATGCCGTGGTAGTGGGCTCTGCAGAGCCTCCTTGTACACAATCATCATCAACCCCTCTGGATTGGGTAATGGAAGAAGCCTGTGTAATTGGCTTGCTGTCTCCTAGATAACAGGATTGCCCTGTACTGGTTGGGGATTGATATACGTTTTCATAGCCAGCGGTGTGACATTTCACCATTTGTTCATCATCACCATTTATTTATATAGCGCCACTAATTCCGCAGCGCTGTACAGAGAACTCACTCACATCAGTCCCTGCCCCATTGGGGCTTACAGTCTAAATTCCCTAACACACAGACAGAGAGAAACTAGGGTCAATTTGATAGCAGCCAATTAACCTACTAGTATGTTTTTGGAGTGTGGGAGGAAACCAGAGCACCCAGAGGAAACCCACACAAACACGGGGAGAACATACAAACTACACACATATAATGTTATGGTCGGGAATTGAACTCATGACCCCAGTGCTGTAAGGCAGAAATGCTAACCACTTAGCCACTGTGCTGACCATTTGATAAGTTGTGTTGTTATTATACTTTGATAGTGGTAGTGACTTATCTTTGCTAGTTTCTAAGAGCAGCGGGAAGTTGTGTTTTGCATTTTGTGACGGCATAAAGAGGAATATGACTTGTAAACTTGTTTTTTTTTCTGTGTAAGGCGTAACAGTACATTTGTCACTTTTAGACTTTTACTAACCATCTTGTGCCGAGTAACACATGTAGAATTGGCACTTTTATATTTATGCAATAGAGCTTGTTAGTTACTTCACTACAACTTTCATTTTTATAATTTATTGGCAAATTCTAAATGTGTCGGCTGAATGGAAAATGATGTGTGTCTCGGAGACCTAGCAATTTAGGAGCCCTGTGCTGCAGAAAACACTGCAATTATAGATGATTTTGTGGCTTCCAGTCAGATGAACAACCTCTGAGTGCTAATGGCCAAATGAGAGCAATAATGATTTGAGATGCACATTCTGCAGAAATTGAACTTGTATAAACAAAATTGAGCTGGGCTTTATAAGATTACTTGCAGAATGGTCTATTTACATAAACATTAATTTGAGCCATAACGATTTTTCACTTCAGAAATCTGCCATGTTTTGAGAGACAAAAAGAAAAAGTTATATATAATTTTAAATGGTCTTTCTCACCTCATTTGCATTTTGCAGAAATAATTGGTTATTTTTGCAATAGACAAGGCAGAGTCTGTATGTTGTCTGTTTTTTGCCAGATGTAATAAAGTCGGTGGAATCCACCTGTCTACCGCTGTAACTTCTGTTTAGAGACGGGAAAAGTTGTGATGAAATTTAAGGAGCTGAGAATGATAGTGTGAGATCATCCTGCTTTATTGTGTGGTTGGAGTGTAAAGAGGGGGGATTCTTTACGGAGCAATCGTGATAGGGGGGAATTCCGCACGGAACAAACATGATGGGGGGGAATTGGCTAAACAAATGTTCAGGAGTCTATTCACTGGGAACTAGTGATATTACTGAGATATGAATTTGATAAAATGTAATAAAATCTCAGTGCTTTAAAAATACATAGCTAGTTATTTTGAAGGCACGCTGTGATGGTATTTGGTTCCTAGTGTAATTGAAAATGACATATAACAAATCTGATAGGGACCCAATGAGTGGACTCTATTAAAGTTATTTTATCGCTTACAAATAACCATTGTCCAATGCGATTGTTGTGGTTCCATAGCACAAAGATATTTAATTGCAAAATATAGCAGGATTTACAGCAAGCCATTTTTACACAATAAAGATGTTACAATAAAGCGGGAAAGCATAAAAACACAGAATACATTACATTTTCCTTAAAGTGCTTCACCCAGTCATGGTTGCATGCAGTCAGATCAGAGCGAGCGAGAACAATGGCCAGCATGCTTATATGTAGTATACAGATAACACTTAGTGAGGACTTCATTGGTCCAGGGTTAATGATATTCCAGTTCCCTGCTGGTTATAGGTCAGTTCATTTGATCCTTTCAAAGGGTGAGGGGCAATTTTCCCCCAACTATTGTCCACGCGTTTTCAGTCTGAATAACTAGTTCAAACTGATCCACACAAAAACTACTTTTGAGTATTAATCTCATATTGCTTGTATCTTGCGATCGCTAGATGTGATCGCTACTCTGTCTACACCGGGTTAATGCTGGTGAAATAAGCTTTAATATGAGACCAAACTCTTTACCTTTTAAAACAACTGAACCATAAATACTTTTACTATAGTATTATCTATGCATAGATAAACAATCGAATACATTTTAGTAATAAATAAATGTGGATTGGAAGCTTAATAAATGTGTATTATTTACACCTCTCTCATCCATCTTACAACATCCTTGAAAAACTCCAGTATATCGGATGAAACGCGTTGGTTGAATATTGTTTCCACACAGCCACCGTAGTTTTCATTACCTCATCCTGTTTGCTATGTGCGGCGGGACGGTTGGTAATCAGCACGCTAAGAAATAGGATTTCTTCAAACAACTTGTCCGGAAAATTTCTGAAGTGAACAATTGGCTTCATAACAGGATCAGCCACCGCTGACTGTCAGAGCTACAAAAGAAAACTAATCAGATTGAGTCCTGGGAGCAGCGAACAGGGTCAAATAGGGTAAGATCAATTTTTCTTTTTATGCTGACAGTTTTTGAAACTCCTATTCTAGCACCATTCATATCATCATCATCAAAGAGCTATAAACATTATTTCCAATATCCTATATACCAGTTGTGTATTTATTTTGCGCCCTCCTTTTTGTTTATTCAGATTGTTTTTCTAGAGGTGCTGTAATATACACACGAGAGCGCTCCCTTTTTTATCTATATATATTCCATTTTAATATGGAGAGCAGCACTCATCTTTACATTACACACAAAAATAGTAATATCAATTTAAATGATCTATTTGCTGAAAATAGCATTTCTAGTGCTCCTAGAAGTACTTCTGCTCATAATGATTTTTGTTCGCAATACTTGCAATTTGAAAAACTATGTCAAGCAGAAACAAGACAATGGTGGGAGACCGTAACACTAACCAAATATTTGGATAAAAAGATTATACCTAGGGGGCTTCGGATTAGCAAAAATCCCACCTTTATTCCATTTCACAAAGAATTTTTCACCAAATGAAACACTATTTTAGATTCATGTTCCAACAAACTAATGGAATTGATTATAGAAGATAGATCATATTCATTAAAGTCACTAGAGTCCCAAATTGATACTCTCAATACAACCTTTGAACCTCTTAAAAGCATGGAAGATTTCAATAAACTTTCAAGCATCACACAGGATAAACTAATTAAATGATGAGATTCGTGATAGAAAATGAAGAAAATTTCTCGGAGATGTGGAAGAAAATAAAGTAATTAATATTGACATCATTAGACCTAAAATTTTGAAAAATGCTCCATCACATTATGGAGAGAAAACCAAACACCAGAATAAACAAAATAAGAAAAAACCATTAATTAAAAATGTTTCCGAACAATCAACTACAAAAAGGATATATCAACCCTATAATAAAAAGAATTTTAGCTATAACAAAAGTAATACCAATTATGGTAATAAAAGGAAGGAAAATAATCAAGTTGAAATAGAATCATTCAGACAAGGCGAATTACATGCCAGAAAAGAGATGAATGATACATCTCGATCGCTGATGCAAAATATCACAAACAAAGCACCAATGATAAATAAAAAAAGAGCACTATCTGAAGACTCTGAGGATTTTTTACAACTCCTTTTTGGGACAGAAGAGTCACCAACCACGTCTACCAGAAACACATCACCACGTATCAAAAGAATCAAAAGTTTAGCCAGAACAAATATATGAAAAGAGGAGGTACTAATAAAAAGAAACCTCCACAAAATAATACTGAAATGGGAGGAATTTTTAATTTAAGTACGAAAATTTTGACAGTAGATCAGAATAATGTTCTTAAAAAGGGGTTGAAATTTGCACCCCAATCCTACCCGAACGAATTCGATGTCTATATTGATCTTGATCGATTTGTTCGCAAAATATGTCTAAAGAAATTTTTCCAAAAAAATCCTATAGAAAGAACAATCACAAGTTCAGATCACTTTGTTCACACAAATTTCAAAAAACCCAGCAATTTCTATCCAAGCTTTGTAAAGGGATCGTCTGTTGAAACATTCCAGAGGCTTGTAGAAAAAGATCTAGAAAACCTTCCAGAGAAATTAAAGATTAAACAAAATCTATCTATGAAAGAACGTCTAGCTCTGAAAGAACTAAAACAAGATCAAGATATAATCACCAAACCCACCGATAAAGGCGGTGGTATTGTCATTTTAGAAAGAACAAAATATATAGAAGAATTAGAAAGAATACTGGCAGATAAAGATACATATCAGGAATTAATACGAGATCCCACGGAACAATATCAAAAAGAACTAGTAGATCTGCTGGAAGAAGGTTTAAGTATTGGAATTCTATCCAAAAAAGAATTTGAGTATTTATATAACCAGAATCCTAACATCCCAATATTTTACCATCTACCGAAGGTACATAAGAGCATCATAAATCCTCCGGGTCGCCCTATTGTATCGGTTATTAATTCGATCACAGCAAACCTCTCAGGTTATGTTGATTTCTTCCTGCAAGAATTAGTGACAAAACAAAGGAGTCACTTAAAAGATACTACCTCTATCCTTCAGATTTTGAACCAAATAGAATGGAAAGATACATATATCCTAGGTACCTGCGATGTTAAATCTCTATACACGTGCATTAAACATGCAGATGGATGTGCACACTCTTAACATTTTTTGTGTAAAGAGACTGACCTAGAAATTGAGCAGATCAACTTCATTAAGAGTAGTATGGAATTCATTCTGCAGCACAATTATTTCTGGTACAATGGCAAATTTTATAAACAGATATCAGGAACAGCGATGGGGACGCGTTTCGCACCAAGCTACGCCAACTTATTCGTGGCGAAATGGGAAAATGATTGCATATGGACCAATAATCCCTTTAAGAACAATGTCATCCATTGGTATCGATATATAGATGACGTATTTTTTGTTTGGGAAGGGACCAATGAATGTCTTTTGCAATTTATCTCATATATTAATAGGAATACTGTTAATATGGAATTTACAGCTGAAATCAGTCCCCACTCAGTAAATTTTCTATACCTTACCATATACATAGAAAATAATGAAGTCAAATCCAAAAATTACATTAAAGAAGTCAGCACGAATAACCTTCTATTAGCTACAAATAACCACCATCGACAGTGGGTTCGAAATATACCTTCAGGTCAGTTTAGACGATTAAAAAGAAATTGTACTGACCAAAATATATTCGAGAAACAAAGTGAAGATCTGAGACAGAACTTTTTGGAAAGAAGGTATGACGCTCAATCAGTGAATTTAGCTTTGGAAAATGTGAAAAAAAATGGAGAAAACTGATATGTTATCATATCAATATCAGAAGGTGCAAAAAGCCCCAGAAATTCCATTCATTACCCAATATAATAGCAATTCTAAAGATATTGAGAAGATCATCCAGAAACATTGGTCTATTTTGAAACTGGATCAAGAAATAAAAGACTTAATACCCAGTAAACCAAATATTGTTTATAGGAAGGCTGATAATTTGAAAAAGATTCTTACCAACAGCTATATTCCACTACAAAAGGCCAGATTATCAACTACTGACTCTTAGGGTTTTTATCATTGTTTAAACTGTAAGGCGTGCAGGGATTTGAATATTTCCCAAACCAAAGCCATTACTGCTTTCAAATCAACTTCAAATGGGAAATCATTCAACATTAAACAGCATATCAGTTGCAACACAGAAGGTGTTGTTTATATGCTGGAATGCAAATGCGGTGTTGAGTATATAGGAAGGACTCAGCGCACTTTAAAAATAAGGATTGCGGTGCATCTGTACAATATTAAAAAAATACCCATAGTGTTCCTAATCATTTTTCAAATAATTCTAAATGTAACCCTAATAAGCTTAAATTCTTAGGAATACAGAAGGTTTAACCATATTTGGAAGGTGGAAATTATACATCAAACATATCACGACAAGAAGCAAAGTGGATATATATGGTCAAAACCCTCCTATCATATGGTTTAAATAGTGACTTTGATTTGGGATCATTTTTAAAGATTTAATTTTAGTCTTTTAACTTTTTAATACTTTTGCATTTGAATCAAAATGTTTTTATTTGTAATAAATCTATTGCATAAACAAATATATCGTTCTCAATGGTGCTTAACCTATAGGGACTCAGCAGGCTCTATATAAAACCTCTCTCATCCATCTTACAACATCTTTGAAAAAGTCCAGTATATCGGATGAAACGCGTTGGTTGAATATTGTTTCCACACAGCCACCGTAGTTTTCATTACCTCATCCTGTTTGCTATGTGCGGCGGGACGGTTGGTAATCAGCACGCTAAGAAATAGGATTTCTTCAAACAACTTGTTCGGAAAATTTCTGAAGTGAACAATCAGCTTCATAACAGGATCAGCCACCGCTGACTGTCAGAGCTACAAAAGAAAACTAATCAGATTGAGTCCCGGGAGCAGCGAACAGGGTCATATAGGGCAAGATCAATTTTTCTTTTTATGCTGACAGTTTTTGAAACTCCTATTCTGGCACCATTCATATCATCATCATCATCAAAGAGCTATAAACATTATTTCCAATATCCTATATACCAGTTGTGTATTTATTTTGCGCCCTCATTTTTGCTTATTCAGATTGTTTTTCTAGAGGTGCTGTAATATCCACATGAGAGCGCTCCCCTTTTATATCTATATATATAAAGCTTTAAGCTTGCAGCCCCTGGGCAGGGTCGTCTGTTGTAATGTTTGCAATGGTCATGTGAGAGGGCAGGATATAGCCCCACAGTAGTGGGTAATTGTATTAATGGGGTGGATAGCAGGGTATAGAGAATAAATGGAGACATCAGATGATGGCTACCTGGGGAATCCAAGGACCAGCATCTAGAGGAAAGACAAATCCCTGATACATTGTCATCTACATCGAAAGATGATTGGCTGCTTTCTTCAGAAGACAGCCCCGATAGGCATGGCTTACAGGAGTGGCCAATGAGGGGCATCTGCCCTCCTACTGAAGCTCTCCATTGCCATATTTAGGCAGAATTGTGGGTACCCTAAATACCCTCGTATCAAAATAAAGTGGATGGCTAAGAGATAAACAACAAAACTGTACCACTATGTCCAACATGTGTAGAGCATGTTATTTCATAGTCATTGTGTCTTTTGTAGATTATACTACTTCTGGGTTCATACATACCAGATTTATATTGTATGCATACATTAATACGCAATCATTTTTCTTTCACATATAGAATTCCCCTTTTTTGAAATCCTCATCTTGCCCCCTTTCCAGTCTTTGAGTCTGTGAATCGATTTGAAATGGGAGAAAAAAAAATGGTCCTCTTCCCCCATTAAACCTTCGCAATTTGAACATAAAACAATGTTGTAGTGTAATTTCTGTTTTGAATGAAAGCGCATTGTATCCAAGTGCATTTTAATCAGTAAAATGTAAAGCTCCCCTCCCCTTCTCTCTCTCCGGTAATAGATTTGCTGAAAGAGATGTCGCTATCTTAACAAGTTACGTTGTTACACAGAGCTTGAAAGAGTAAAACAACAAATGCAACATTGATAAGGGATACACAGGCACCGTGCCAATCCATTTAAAAGTGTCCTCAGCGATTCACTTGATCTGACTATGAGGTATTGCTCACCTTCCTTCCTCTGACAAGTGAATTGGCACACGGGCAGTTCTACAAGATCAAGTAACAAGCTTATTTGTACATTGCCTTATCCTCCCAAATCTCAACCTTCTTTTCTTTGTGAGTTTTTTTTTTTTTTTTCTTTTTTGTGGGTTTTCATTGTTACAAGCCTCATTTAACGCATAATTTTGTGGAAATCGCAGTTCTGACATTCCTTTCCATATATTAATCAGGTCATTTTATAATGGCATGAGCGGTTTAGCACAGCACTGCATGCTTTGTACGTGGTAGACTTCAGAGGGAATTTTAAATGTGACATGCATTGAAAGAACAATACAGAAAGGAAAATTGCTCAATCAATTTATAGGTTCACAGCAGGTGCTGGAATGGGGGAGGTTATCCTGAAAGGAGCAGATAGAGAGAAAAATCTCCCAGCACACCGCTATAACCAGTAAAAGAGCTGCTATTTCTACTTGTACACAAAAATATAGAATTCTCAGTTACACACATTTGCAAATGTATGATAAGCCACCCGGTTTGTCACGGCGCTTCTGCTAATAGGGTGGTCCTAACTCTAAACAATGAGAGTCCCTTTTTTAGGGTCATACATATATTTTTTTGAAATTCAGAGCTAGCTTACCGAGTGGTACCCCAAAAGCCTCAAAATGGCAATAGAGGACCAGTAATCCCCATCAGCTGATGATAGCAGAGCATGCCTCTCAAACAACAATACATTGAAAGAATGTCTTCTGAAACCTCATTGTTTTATTTCTTTGATGCTTTGGTATCGTTTGGCAAATAATGCTAATTATAAAATGCTGCAGAATCTGCTGGCATTATGTAAATTAATAATAATTTAGTTTATAATCATCAGTATACAATTGTGGACTGTGTCAATGATAAATCAGTGGTTTTCTAGGCAAGGAAACCTTGCTGACCCTGAGTAGAGTATAATTTTCCTTTGATCATGTCCAATAATATTGTATCTTTGAGCTTATTCCACACTGTGTGTGACTCGTTTTCAGGTCTTCCGAACAGCTTAGCTGAGACTTAAAGGGTTTTTACCCCTATATTGCTCATTTTCTCTTTTGTTTTTGCCTAAAGTAAACTACTAAGAGGTGAATATACAGACATATTCTTGTTGGGGGACGTTATTTAGTTTCTATACTGGTGCTACTAAATCTGCTCATGGAGTTTGCACCATTCAGTAGAGGTACCATTGTTAGTCTTCATTTCCCTATTGTTTTTTTGTTTTGTTTTTTTTATTGTTTATTTGAACAAATTTACAAGTATGCAAAATCAGCAAGTGAAAGTGTATGCGTCGTAAAACGTAAGTACATGAGGAAATAATGCTAACAACATTTGCAAACGCAAAATAGAAAGAATGAAGCGATATATCCAAATGTAGTTTTGGTGCATACCGTTCTAAGAGAAAAAACTTGTCGGTGAGGGTAGACGTACAAGGGATAGAAGGGGAAGAGAGGGGAGGAAGCTGAAGAGGAAAATAAATAGATAAATGAATTTGTCTATGGTCACTGGAACAAGAGGTTGTTATGTTTAGTCAATCATCTCCAATCAAAAAGAAGTATGTAGATAATAAGGTAAAATAATAGAAAATAATAGAATGTCAAACGATAGAAAGGGGCGGTTCTGCTTCATAAAAGGATGTCCAAGGGTTCCACACAGCTTTGAATTGAATTGGAGTATCATTAAGGGTGGCAGTTATGCTTTCCAAGCGGTATGTTGACCAGATAGAATTTACAGTTGCAGTGAGTGAGGGTGTGGTCGAACTCTTCCAGTGCGAAGCAATCAGGCAGTTAGCTGCATTCAGTATATGTCTAATTAGTTTTTGGGTTGGGCGAGATATATTAGGAAGAGGTCTAGGGAGTAGTGAGAAGAGAGGCGTATCAGGAATTTGAATATGTGTAATGGAGAATATCAACTTATGGACTTGTTGCCAGTATGAAATTATCTTGGGACAGGACCACCAAACGTGCAGCAGGGAGCCTCTACAACCACACTCCCTCCAACATCTGTCCGGGAAAGCTGGAAACATAGTATAAAGACGCGATGGAACCAAGTACCATCTGCTATATATTTTAAATGAGTTTTCTTTGATTCGAACGGAAATGGAGGTTTTAGCCAGGTTGGTTCTAATTTTGGTCCATTCTTTAGGATCTATAGTTTCTCCTGTATCCTTCTCCCACGCAATTTCATGTGGTTCTTTAGATGGAAGGATGTGGATATGAGGCCTCTTGTTGAGATTGGATGTTTGCAAAGAGATTCTAGGGGAAAGCACTGATCTCCCTATTGTTTTTTTACCAGCACTTTCCTCTCCAAAAAATGTAAGTGTGATGATCATCTCACATTACAATAGCTTGGTGGTGTAGTGTCGAGGGTTACATATGGTATCGTTGGAGGCGTGACCAGGTCCGGACAGGACGGAAAATATAACAAATAGTGGACACAGCATAAACCAAGAGATGGCACAAAACTATGTATGTCTAGCATCAAAGACAGGCCCCTGTGCTACGAACAATAAGACCAAGAATGATATTGAGTTTACAGTCACACTAAGATATTCCTGGAAACAAATTTGGCTCACTAAGTACAACAAGAAGACATTGACCTGTCACGTAGATTTTAGATGTCTGTAGATAATATGGTAACCTTTATTTAAACAACATTACCGCTGTTTGGAGTAGATCTGTTTTATTTACACTGTATGTACATTAAAAATGTGTTAAGAAATACACATTAACTAACAATCATTTCAAATGGTTCAATATGCAAATATAACCTTTTACTAATATAATGCCCTGACAATTATGGAAGGACTGATACTGTGAAAGCTGAGTGGACAACAATTGTATCACGAATCCTGTGACTTATTGTTGACTTTGTATGGTACTTTAGAGGTAACATCATCATCATCATCATTTATTTATATAGCGCCACTAATTCCGCAGCGCTGTACAGAGAACTCGCTCGTATCAGTCCCTGCCCCATTGGAGCTTACAGTCTAAATTCCCTAACATACAGACAGACAGACAGACAGACAGACAGACAGAGACATAGACCGAGAGGGAGAGACTAGGGTCAATTTTGATAGCAGCCAATTAACCTACTAGTATGTTTTTGGTGTGTGGGAGGAAACCGGAGCACCAGGAGGAAACCCACGCAAACACGGGGAGAACATACAAACTCCTCACACATAAGGCCATGGTCGGGAATTGAAATCATGACCCCAGTGCTGTGAGGCAGAACTTGATCATTTCTGGGTGTTAATCACATTCTCCTACTAACTCTGGGCATCAGCTCCCCGATCCTCTCTCACTATGTTCGATGTGTTCATATGGGGTCTGATATTGTTGTCGGTGATCACCAAGCACAGGCCAACCATGTTGGTGCAGCCAACTAAATTTTCCGGCATGCCTGGTAGTGATCTGACCATTCTTGTCTATTGTGCTTGTCTTGAGTCTGCCTGTTGGGGCTGTTTGCTGATACCAGCGCAGTATTACAGTGTGCATGGCCAACAGTTGTTTAGTGTTTGAAATAGCTTTGTTAAAGATCTATCTCAGATATTAAAAAATAACTACCCAACTTATATTAGTAGATATTCTAGCCCACAGCTGAGTTTTTCTGAACATATGAGAGCGGATTTGGTCTCCCAGACGTTTCTTCTGGTTTTTTTTTCTGCTTCCCAAAGAATAGGCATCACTGACCACTATGTGGAATCAAGCAGGTCACACATAGAGGCACGTCCCATTTTTTCCAGCTGTGCGTTCTCTGAGACAGACAGAGCTATCAATTTCTTCATATGATCGTTTTCTACACCTGAGGTCACCATGGCAACCTCTTCTGTCTTTTGGGACAGAAAATGGCACACAGGGGTCCTGTGCTTCATGAAGACTTGCAAAACGAACATATTGTGCACTTTTTTCAAAAACGCACATAAATTGGGCATACGCACGTCCATATTCAACAAGGAGCGTATGTAAAGATACATCTATTGATGAATATGGGATAAGGTCCGCTCTGCTCCAACAGACAATACGCTGCAGGATACGTCCACCACATGTGTGGAATATAAAGTCCCAAAAGAACGCAGAGAAAGAAACACTGTTCAGTTAATGTTGCCTGTTTAAGCCTCATTAATGGCAAAACGTTAAAAAATATAAAGGTTTTCTCTTCTTCCATAAAATACATTTATTTGGATGTTATTAATGTCCACAGTACATAAAATGCATTTTTACAGTTGCTTCTGAATGCAAATACATGTTCTAGAATGCATACGCAGCAGTCAGCACTAGTAATTGGCACTGGCACCTGACCTGTAGCTGGTGCAAGTGATACGACAGAAAAACTCATACCTTAGAGATTATTATTATTATCTTTGACTTATAAGGCGCCACAAAGGGTCTGCAGCGCCGTACAAATATATACAAACACAGGTGCATGGGTAAAGCAAATCAGATTATATCTGACAGATAGTGAAAGGGATGGTAGAAATCAGCAGGAAGAAGGCCGAAGCTTAATAAAACAGGTAAAACAGGGCTAGCGCAGCAGGCCAAGAGGTACAGAGGGTGAAGGAACAGTAGAAGGAGCACACAAGGAAAGAGGGCCCTGCTCATGAGAGCTAACAACCTAAAGGGAAGGGGGAGACACAAAAAAGGGTGGTACTAACTAGGGGAGAGAGCCAGGACAAGAGAGTTAGGAGGACTGATAGACTTGAATAAAGCAATGAGTCTTAAGGGCACGCTTGAAGCCTTTGAGAGTAGATGCTAACCTGATGGAACGTGGAAGATCGTTCCACAGCTGGGGAGCAGCCCAGGCAAAGTCCTGAAGATGAGGGTGAGAGGAGGTGATCAGTGAAGTAGTGAGGCGGCGGTCAGAGGCAGAGCGGAGGGGGCGGGTAGGAGTGTAGGTAGAGATGAGATTGGAGATGTAGGGAGGGGAAGATTGACTAAGAGCTTTATAGGTGATGGTGAGGAGTTTAAATTTAATTCTGTAGGGTATGGGGAGCCAATGTAGTGACTGTTGGAGGGAGACCGCAGAGATAGAGCAGCGGGAGAGAAAAATGAGGCGGGCAGCAGCATTGACCAAAGCATGAATCAGATGCTGCTGCGTGTGCTGGAGCTTGGCGCGTCCTTACTGTACATTAATTTAGTGCATAAGCCCAGTCCCATCGCCATTCCGCCAATGAAAACGTAGGCAGTATTAATAGTCCTTTGCGCTTGAAGATGAATTGGACGTTGCTGCGTTTTTTGGTGAATTGTCTATTTCGGGGCATGCCTAGAGTGATTTTACGTAAAATACAAGGCTTATCGGCATTGACGTGCCTTAATGAATCAGACCCAAGATGTACAAATTTCCTGTGTTCATGCACCCCTTGATTAGGTCTTTTTATTTATTATGCTTATGTTAATAGTACTTATGTATTATTGCATAGAATATCTGTTTTGATCTTTATATACTATTCCATGATTTAAGAGGATAATAATATTCCAGTGTTTTTCAGAAAACTTTGTTTAATTATACCAGTTGCCTTTTCCAAATGCATCTTGAAACAATGCAAAAATCCACTTGAAAACAGGGAAACATATTTACCTATGAAAAATAATTAGTCTCTGAAAAAGCTGAACTTTTTCTATTTCACATCCACCAATGATTGACAGCAATTCTAGCTAGGGTAGGCTAGCGGGAACAGCAAAAAGATAACACATTAGAAAACTCTGGATTCTTTATGTGATACTGAAAGCTGAAATAACTGTCTACCTTCTCATTTGTATTCCTTGTTTGTGCAAGACATCCAGGGGGGATGCAAAATTTATTTTCCCCCATATATGGGAACTGGTTGAGCTTTTTAGTGCCTAACACTTATTACTTAATGGTTCTTCTCAAATCTTTAGTTAACTTCCCGGGAAATGTCTTTCCTGCATTGCATTGAATACTCAAAGTTACAGTTTAGTGCTTATTTGTAAGAAATGAATTGCAGATTTTGTATTTTTCATATCTTGATCACAAGGTCCCTGTCATTATCTTGGTGTATGCTAAGCTTCAAAGTATGTATTGTTTGACGGGAGGCAGAGAATTCAGCCTTCATGGCAGAAACACTTAATTTATTTTATTATGTACTCCAGTAAATTCTATCTGTCAAGGTACTTTGAGCATTAATAGGCAACTTTTGTTCATATAAAACACTACTGTTCCTCTTTATATGACATAATCAGAAAAGGGAATATTATCCTTCCACTTTAATAGATGGACACTTCTGAAATGTACATATCTGTCGGTATCTACAGGTTTAGTAATCAGTTTATCAGTTTACTTTTACAGCCCTAGATAAAAAAAACATCTATTTTATTATTGTCAACATTATCTGTAAATTTTTGTTAAAATCATTATTTCCAATAAAACCAGTAAACTCCTCCACACTACCTTTCCAGGCTATACTATAATTTTCTATGTGTCACTTGTGAAGTATTATGTTTAAAAAAAGGAGTGGCTGTTATAGATCCCAGCTACCCATGCAGGGAAAGCTAGGTGCAAACTTTGCCCCTATAGCCGTCCCTCACAGTTGGAGACAAAAGTATCTAAACGTGTGAAATAATTATCTCTTAGATTATACAAGTTCACAAATAAAATCCTTATTTTGCTCACTAAGTGTGGCCTCTGAATTTAAAAATTTGAAGTGTATAAAGATTGTGACCCATTTATAATCCTCTTGCCAGCTAACCCTTTATATTCCTTTTAGGATGGCTGTAATATCCTTCAAATATGATGGGAGCTCTATTATGTATTTTTTTTTTAAAAGAAATATATCCACATACTCTGATATGTGTGTTGTCAAAGAATCCGTATGGGCAATTCTAGGTCTTCCTGGCAGACCCAAGATACCTTGGTTTCTATTGTTAATGTAGGTGAGCATATGGCTGTAATTTGTTGTGGTTTTAGGTCATATTTTTCATGGCTTTATTTGCAACAATATTTAACATTCATATGTCAGGAAAAAAAGCTTGTGTCATCTGTGTCTACAGCAGAAATGTTAGTAACCACCATTCTAGCTCATTGTTAATGTAATTCTATGAGTCCCACTACTAGTCTGTTTGCTCAGTGTCGTGAAAAATTAGTTGGTTTGTACGGGATTGATCACTCCAATTTATTATCACTCGGCTGCAGAATTGCCAGCCGGCTTCATGTGTGTAATGTAATCAAGGAGATTAAGCGATCCTTCCTTCCAGCTTTCTATACCTGTTGTTATTGAGAATTCTGTTCTATAAATCTGTTTTTCTGTCTTTGCTGTCCTTTTTGGGCATGAAGTATGAGGTAGCATAAAGCGAGGTTTTACAATGCATGCTTCCACATGTCATTAGCTAACATCTTCTGTGCAATGAGAAAAAGATGTGCTGATGTCTCACCAGCAACTTAAATTCATACCTCCATTAGAGTCACCAGCCAGAGTGTGAGGAGGAGAGTATTGTGGCACAGGCCAGAGTGGGAGGAGAAGAGTATTGTGGCACGGGCCAGAGTGTGAGGAGGAGAGTATTGTGGCACGGGTCAGAGTGTGAGGAGGAGAGTATTGTGGCACGGGCCAGAGTGTGAGGAGGAGAGTATTGAGGCACGGGCCAGAGTGTGAGGAGGAGAGTATTGTGGCACGGGCCAGAGTGTGAGGGGGAGAGTATTGTGGCACGGGCCAGAGTGTGAGGAGGAGAGTATTGTGGCACGGGCCAGAGTGTGAGGAGGAGAGTATTGAGGCACGGGTCAGAGTGTGAGGAGGAGAGTTTTGAGGCACGGGCCAGAGTGTGAGGGGGAGAGTATTGTGGCATGGGCCAGAGTGTGAAGAGGAGAGTATTGTGGCATAAGCCAGAGTGTGAGGAGGAGAGTATTGTGGCACGAGCTAGAGGGTGAGGAGGAGAGTATTGTGGCACGGGCTAGAGTGTGAGGAGGAGAGTATTGTGGCACGGGCTAGAGGGTGAGGAGGAGAGTATTGTGGCACGGGCTAGAGTGTGAGGAGAGTATTGTGGCACAGGCCAGAGTATGAGGAGGAGAGTATTGAGGCACGGGTCAGAGTGTGAGGAGGAGAGTATTGTGGCATAAGCCAGAGTGTGAGGAGGAGAGTATTGTGGCATAAGCCAGAGTGTGAGGAGGAGAGTATTGTGGCATAAGCCAGAGTGTGAGGAGGAGAGTATTGTGGCATAAGCCAGAGTGTGAGGAGGAGAGTTTTGTGGCACGGGCTAGAGTGTGAGGAGGAGAGTATTGTGGCACGGGCTAGAGTGTGAGGAGTGTATTGAGGCACGGGCCAGAGTGTGAGGAGGAGAGTAACCTGTAAATGTATGATGTACATGGTACCATTTTAGAGTGATTGCTTTTGGATTATATTACATTTAGAGTTTATTTGGGCTGAACTACTGACTTGTTCAGGCTTTCATGACAGGTATGCTTTAAATCCTCCTCATCATCAACATTTATTTATATAGCGCCAGCAAATTCCATAGGTTTTTACAATTTGGAAAAAAGTACTTTTTTTTTTTTTTTTTATTTATATAAAAGTTGAACTCTGAAAGAAAACAGGATAAATTGCAGGGTGTGACTGTGACTTAATTAGGCTGTTTGAACATTTCTCCATTTCACTATTGATATTGGGAGCTGTGGATAAATGTGTGTTTTCCAAAATAAATTAAAAGGCCTCATTTGAAAAAAAAAAAAAAAAAGTGTAGTGTTTGTGCTATGAATATTCATGGGCTTGATATTGGCTCTCTCTTCCTTCGCCTTTGAAATACTTTGATTGCTTTCATGAGTTTAGTTCTTTTTATGCCTAGAAAATAAAGGTCTGAATTTTAACACCGTCTATACATTAATTTTATTTGAATTTTAATTAAAACTTGCATCAAAAGGTAATTTAAAGCTTGCTATTAGTTTTGTTGGAAGGGATTGGGTTAGTTCTGTTCAGAAATTTATGAAAAGCACACACTATATATACATAAAACATGGGGATTGGGAACTCTATTTTTAATAATTGCATAATACAAGTTTACTTTCTGTAAATATTGGAAATATTCTTTATATTGGAAAATACAAAGCTGCAGTTGCAAATTAAATTGCTTGAATTATTTGTTGTTTTTTTAGCGTGATAATATGGGATGTCTAGTGTAAATTATGTTGACCAAATCCAGTGTTATGGTTTTGGGGACAAGGACTGGCTTTACATGGGAGAAATAAGGATATCTTTTCCGTAACAATTTTTTAAAGCAAATAGTCATATATTACTATCTCACAATGAATATCATGATTTTTTTTTTACTTAAACCTAAAGTATTTACTATGTTTGCAGTCTATATTAAGGTTTGATTCCACCCAAAAACACATTTTATTAAACATTTTTCTGCAAAACGTAGCAGGATTGTGAGGGTTCCAAGTCCGCTGTGACATCTTCCTTCCAATCCCTCTGCCATAACATGACGTGCTGAGAGTCTGTGAGCCTGTGTTTGTCTGACAGTCTTGTCTTCCCTCCAGAGAGGATTTGAAAAGAAGAAGAATGATTTGTAGGAGGATAGCTAAGGAAAGTGATATCACCTGCATTCTTAAATGATACTTAACTTGGTAGTCAAAGGGAAAAAAAGTGTTTTATTCTGTATGGCAGTTTCTGTTGCAACCATTAGATTCTTAAAGACAGTGTCTATATTTAAATTCATCTTGTTAAAAGATCTGTACACAGTTTATGAAACCTTTCAAAGAGTTTTACCAAAAACCCATAAGGATTTTTTTTTGAATCCTCCTTTGAATATAGAATTGGGCACTGCTCACTCAGTTTGATACATCGGGCAGAACTCCTTGAGAACAGTGTCCCGATTCTAGCGGATATAGTGGATTCATTTTCGCCAACCTGAATTTGCGCTGGCAGTAATAGACCCATAGGGGGGTATTCGATTGTTAGCATTAACGGGCAAAAACGAGCGCTCAAAAAATCTTAGCGTTAATACGGTAATTACTTGCGAAATTTCAGCCCGCAGCCCCCTGAGCGACGAGCTGAAATTCAGCGAGTAAACTACCGTATTAACGCTTTTCCCGTTAACGCTAACAATTGAATACCCCCCATAGAGTCTAATACCAGGAACCCCTGCAAGGAGGTTTGGCCTTCGCTGCTGGTGGGTTCACAGGTGGCGGCCCTCAGGTGTGACAAGCTGGTATCAACAGCAAGAAAGGTCTGGTCAACGTAGCCGGTACTCAAACGGGCTGCAGGGTGCCGAATCAGACGAAGAACTGTCAGAACAAGCTGGGTCAGCAGGAATAAGCAGTACCAAACGACAGGCAGAAGAGTGGTCAGGAACAGTCCGGGTCAGAATTCTCAGGGTTTAGCCACAAGAAGTACAGGAACGCTGGAGTACAGGTATGGAGCCTGATACTCTGGCACAGGCCTGTGCACAGAGCTGATGAGTAGGCTGGGTCACAGGTCAGTACACATGACCACAGGTTCAGATCAAGTCTTAAAGGGCCAAACGCCTTCTGCTGCACAGAATAGGATTGTGGCACAGGGTTCTGCGCTTGTAGCAGAGGAGAGAATAGAGCGAGCGTGGCCGGACAGCGGGTTTAAAGAGTAACAACCAGACTCTGATATGTGCACAGAGATGGTTTGTGGGGATTAGAGAGAGACCTGACATTAATATACAGTATATTGATGATATAGGTGGCATGAAGGTCTGGCTACTGGAGGATATTTAAACGTGATACAATAGCCAAGATTTCTTTGAAGGCTTCATCCATGTCTGTAATAAAGATATCTGTACTATGCAAAAGATAACAATTTATGTTCATTGAGCTCTGTATTTTTCCTTCTGAATGGATTTCCCCTTTGAATAATTAAATTAACTTTCTGGCACCTTATCTTAACCTGTATGAATAGGTGCCCAATCCTATTATAGCTTCCATAGCTTCCAAGTCCATCTTTCTGGCAATGCTCGTCTTCTCAACCCAGTGATGCATATATGACTATTAACATGAAGATCCTGTTTTCAAGTCTGTAGCCAGTTCGAAGGAGAACATTTTCAATACATACACCCTTGGAGGTAACGGTGTTGCCTCTATTGTAGAACAGGAATTAGACTAACAGGAATCTGTGAGTGGTGAAGAATTACATCTGGTACAGGGGTGGATGTTGTTATCACTGAAACATTGTTTTTGTTTTTTGCTAAAGTTTATCTTAAAGGGGATTTCCACCTTCAGATTTATTATTTTATATATTGTTTATTGAATTTATTTCACATTTAATTTATTTATTTGCTGGTACATGCCCTCCTGTACTTTTTTTTTTTTACCCAAATATGTCGTTTCTTTGTATCTTTATATGAGCAGACCACATTGTTATAACACCAAGCTGCTCTGTATACCATTCTGTCTACGAGTACACTGCAGTGTATTTCCCGTATGTCAGGGAAGGAAAATAGAAAATAATATAGTACGTTAGCTAAACGCATGGCTGATATTCACAGAAGATGGGCAGAAAAATAGTCATACATTTAGTGAAAGTTGCATTAGGATATGTACAAACCAGTAAACAAAAGTCATATGGAGATGATGAAAATCCTCTTTTAAAGCTGCTCGTTGGTGAAAATTGCTTATTACACTGTAATGACAGTTCAGACAATCTTTGGTTCTCCGGCTGCTGTAACATGCTGGGATTTACAGTTCTACAACAGCAGAAAGCCATATGCTGCTAAGACTGCTGTAATTGAAGATAGCCGTATCAGCCCAAGAAAAAACAATAGACTATAGCTCCAAAAATCCTCTTTCCACCAAGTTTTGATGCTACTAGTGTATATTAATTCTATACAAGGTATTTTATTAACATTTCATTTGTACTTTACTACATAATCTTAACACATGATCGATATTTTTCTATCCGCTCGTTTGAATTGAATAGAATGCTTTATCACTCTGTGTATGCTTTCCGTGCCTCCGAAACAAGTGTTGCAAAGCAGATTATTAAAATGAATACAATATGCAATTTAGCAACTTTCTATGGTCTTCATGTACGCTCATGCCTAACTACACGATTTTGCCAACAATTTGACAATTTGCACATATAAAGGCATTATATTTCAAAACCAATACCATTATGCTACATCAATATCTCTCTTGAAGAGAAATTAAATTGGGCATTGTAACAGTCAGTGCATGACTATAATATCCAGCTGGAAACTAGATTGTTGATCCACAAAGGAATGGATTTGCATATATTCATTTACACTCCAATATCTAGACTCCTTTTCTCTCGGTGAATATTGAGTTTTCTTTGATGTTTTTCCTGGTAATTGCCCAGATTTCCTGCATTTCAACAGTTCTAACTGCTCTGTGACCATTACAGAGAACTTCTGTGGTATAGTTGTATTTTATAAAAATACTCACCCCTGCTACCCTTGGCTAATTGTTGGTTCTTCAGAGATTAACACACTGGAGAACTTTGAATACAGTACACAAAGCCGTTCTATTCAGAACGCTGATTGGGTTGGCAGGGGTCCATGTCTGCTAGTTGCAGGGAGGGGGCTGTTTTATTAAAAACAACTATAGCATGGGACTCTTTTATTAAATCATGTGCTATAAATTAATTCCATTCTGTATTCCAGGATGGTTCATAAATTAGACATTAATGGGGCTGTGCACACTCCCTTCTGTAAATGCCAGTCCCTGCTTTTGACATGGAACAGCGGCAGAACTTTGCAAAGGAGAGGGGCTATATGGCACATCTCGCAATCGGTTGTCCTCTACTGTACTGAACGCCCTCTCCCATTTTTCAAAGTTCTATAGGTCAACAGCAAGGATTTCTTCGTGAAAGCAAGGGGTTACTACCCCAGTCATCACACTCTGATAACATTTTTGTCCATAAAGTCTTAATTGTTAATCAATTATTCATAGTTTTGCAAATTGTAGAGCAATTAAAAGGAAACACTTCACTTATTCAAACTGAACCATGGGTCACAAAGCTGATACTTTTGGGTCCAAAAGGGAATTGGAACGGAAAAAGCTCAAATATGTGGAGTATATCTAATATCACCGTACAGCATTAAGTAAGAGATGGATGGCAATGTACTTTCAACCATCTACTCTATTTAAATAACTGTCAATCTTCATAAAGACGTGGGGGGGGGGATTTATCATATCTTCTAAAAAGGAAAAGTGGAGGTGTTGCCGCTAACAACCAATGATACTTAGAATCTGATCATTTATCAAATACATTCTAAAACAATGGTGGGAAACAGGTGTACAATAGAGACTTCACCTGGGGCTGCCCAGCTGGCTGCTACCGATCTTAAAAGCAGAAAATAAGGCAGACCAGGGTCCGCCAACTTCCAGCAACAACACAGGGAGGTCAGGCTGTAAATAAGGTCTCGAAGAGCACAAGGTTGCCCATCATTGTTGTAGAGAATCTGATTGGTTGCTATGAGCAACACCTCCACTTTTCTTTTTAAGAGTGCTTGATAAACCCTTAGAGACACATATAATAAAAATATGCACCTAAACAAATGCCATATACATAGCAATTGTACAGAGTATTTCAGAGTATTCATTCATTCATTCCTGTCCCATTGTCACACTGATTAAAACCAACTTGCTATAGCTATCCACATGTCCTAACGAATTTTGTTAGCTTCTGTGACTCTGAATCAAAATGCTCTATCTCAGAATGAACAACTTAATTGTTCCTTCTACAGCACTCTCTACATTTATTCACTGATACATTCATCACTAGCATTGGCTGAGAAGAACACGACTCTTTATGCACTCATGCTCACGATCTCCATAGAGTTTACACACCACATGTTCGTTAGGTGATAGACAGGTCAGACAAAATTAAACAGTACGACCAACCAAATGAGCCGACAATCGACACTTTGGAATGATGTACGACCATCGTGTCACTATACACACTAACCCGACTTCCGACCGAACGGTCGTATGTCGGCTGATTTGCCCGATTTATTGGATGAAAATGCTCCAGTGTGTACCCAGCCTAAGTATGTACACCAGAGCATTGCTGGCAGCCCAAGTTAGTTATCTAGGTCAAACAGGTAATCTAGGAGGTAATTAGGTTAGAACTTCTAGATTATGTGCAATGTAGCTCCACAGTACTATACTGGCTGAAATAGCATTGGAAAATGTATTTATATGTATCAATATATAAATGTTCTTGTATCAAAATGTATCGCAGGTTCAGATCATGTAACGCTGCAGATACAATGTGTCAAATGTCTTAATGTTTCATGCAAGTGTGAAGTGTCATTACCTTATTTAATATCGTAACCCTTTGTTAAGCGTATCCAGCCAAATGGGTAATTCAGTGAAACCATTCCATTGTTTAATCAAGGTAACAGAGACAGTGGGCCTGATTCATTGAGGAAAGTTAAGCAATATAAATGAGTAACTTTTTTGTTTTTTTTGCATGTTGGACCTATCCTGCAGTGTATTGTCTGTCAGAGCAGTGCAGACCTATGCCCATATTCAACAAGAGACAAATCTTCAGATCCACTTGTTAAAACACACCAATTTCTGTGCTTATTTTATTTATTTACGTTGAAGCAGGCCCTTCATCATAGTGAGCATTATTACAAATCGCATCTTGCTGGGGGTAAATTGCATGCCTTTTGACAGTATTACTGCGTATATATAATTTTGCTGCCCATATTTCCTTGCATACCGTGCTGGGCATTATTTATGATTTATTAAACCATGGCACTCTAACCCGTGCGCTATTTTTCCATCTGTCTCTAAATTCAAACATTAGTCGCGCACCTACCAAACATTTTGTCTCTCTCATTGGACGGCTCCTGCACCACATGACTTCCTTTTCTATTTATGTTCTGTTTTAGTTATCCCGTTGTAGTCACCAATTCTATTCATTCTGTCGCTAAAGATAACTGCTCTTGTGATAACCAGAGTTACAGTTAACACAGCATTCTTTATATGTGTAATACACCGTTGTTTGTTTTGAACTGTTAAATGCCATAATCTGCTTCACATGTCCTAAATAGAGGATCATTTTATTCTTTAGAATGTTGCTCAATACTTTGTAGTACAATAATAGTTCCTACATTTTAGCTTGAATATAGAAAAATCGAAATCACTAAGTATTTCTTCTTGACACTTGGCTTTCTTACAGAGTATTGTTGCTTCAGTTAAACAATTTCAAAATCCAATTTTATTGTTCTCTAATACTGCACTAGATTTCTCATGTATGACATAGCTTTAGTCCCACTGGACTTCCTGCTATCTGGCCTTTCTACTGCACATGTTCATCCTTGATAATCTATTGCAGCAGTGCCCAATGTGAGCCTGCCAAGGGCTTTTTAGCTGCCCATTCAGCTTTTATGTCATCCCTATGCCCCAGCTTAGTCTAACCATCACTCTTGAGGTTGCTAGGAAGGGAAATGCTGGGGTGAGATTACCGTGTATCTTCTATGTGGTGACCAATGAACGCTGCTCAGGTTAGGTACTGCTGGGTGGCAGGAAGGTGAGTTACGATGTACCCAGGGGTGCTGGAGACCAAGAAGTGCAATGGTTTGAGATGGATGGAGCTGGCAGATCTCCTGTTATAGTGCTGGTTGCTGTCAGAACTGTCCTGTGTTCAGGACTCTATACTGACTAGGTATGAAGGGGCCCTTTAATATTTATATTGTAGGCTAGTGAACACCAATGAATTAATGTAATTCCAATAAACCTACATCTATCTAGTCATAATGTAGTCTGAAATCTTGTCTGAATTTGCATAAACCACGCCCACAATTTTTTTGGGGCACTCTTTATCTGCTCTGTAACAATTACCTTCTGCTTTCTTGCATCTGTTACCACCTTATCTCTCTACATGTATCTGCTTTCCACAGCATCAGCACAGGCTTCCCTCGCCTGTAGTATGTCTTGCTCTGCCTGTGCTAGAGTCCATCCTTCACACGTTGGATGGAGTAGAGATGATAGGATGACACCAGCACAGGAGATCATTAATTCTTATGAGAAAATTGCTGCCCCTACATAGGGTGTTTTCACAGGACTGATGGGGACACAAAAAGGAAAGGACATGTATTTTACTTTTGTGTCCACACGCAGGTGGCACTGCTCTAATACGAATCAATGACCCCTAGCACGTCAGTGCCTGGGAGAACTATGGAAAGCAAGAGGTGCCAATTAAAGCCACTCTCATGCATATGATACCATTTAATTTCAAAGCCAGCTAGAAATCATCATTTATTTATATAGCGCCAACATATTCCGTAGTGCTTTACAATTGGGGACAAACATAGTAAACTAATAAACAAACTGGGTAAAACAGACAAAGAGGTGAGAAGGCCCTGCTCGCAAGCTTACAATCTGTGGGACAATGGGAGTTTGATACATGAGGTCAAGTCTACATTTGCAGTCGGCCCAGCCAGACTGCAAAGGTAAAAGTGACTCATAAGTTAAATGATCCTGTCACACAAAAATGTTGGTCAAGGGGTAGTTGTATAATGGGTGGTAATAGGGTAATGTAGTGAGGTTAAGAGGGTGGTTGAGGAATATTATAAGCTTGTCTGAAGAGGTGGGTTTTCAGAGAACGCTTGAAAGCTTGTAGACTAGAGGAGAATCCTGTGTCTTAGACTGCAACTAATTGTTATTTGTTTTTCACTATGTTTGCAGTGATCAATATTCTAATTATAAAGGGGAAGTTCTTTTTTGGACAGCCCCTCGGTGTAAGTCACCTCCCCTGGAGAAGGTGGGTTCCCTGGCTGATTTACCACTCAGTGCAGGCCAATGTTTTACGAATATGATTACAAGAACAACTGTTACTTTTAACAGTAGAGTGTTCGTCCCCTCCTGACATTATGTGCCCGCAACACATAATCAGAGTTACAACATGAATGCAGATATTAGTGAAGTCTCCTTTCTGACAGTTTAATCTATTGTTGGCTTATTAGTCACAATAAGACCATATCTCCATGTAAACATAGAAATAGTCTGCAATAAAAGCTTTCAATGTACCTCCAGTGTTATCCTGAAGAATGATGGCATTTCATAAATGAATTATGAGGTAGGTGCATCAGAGAACAATGCACCCTGGCTAAGGATGAAGTGTAGAATCTGTGCTACCTTGTGACAGAGCTTCCTTGTGACAGATCTGAATATAACTTTAGTTAATGCAAAAAGCATTCTGTGCCATGGAGTGTAGACTCTGCCCTATCTGTAAATCTTACCACAACCAATGTGCAAATTCTTTATATATGGACACCTTGGGTCAGTCAACATTACACATTTCCACTATATGCCCAGAACTTGCAGCCGATGGCCCTGTACTATCAAATTTGGATATGTATACTGCGTATGCATGTATGCGTTTGTGTGTGTGTGTGTGTGTGTGTGTGTGTGTGTATACATATATATATATATATATATATATATATATATATATATATATATATATATATATATCTATATCTATTTATGTGTGTGTGAGTATGTATATATGCTACATTTGCTATTTTTTTTTTTTTTTTTGCTAACCTACTGAAAACTGAAATGCGTCAGGTTGGAATATTCAACCTATGGTATCTAAGAAATGTACATTGGGAAAATCAAAATTGCATTGATTCATTTTGTGCACTGGAAAGTGCGCTGCGTATTGTGCAATGTCACCGTGTGATCTCCGACGGCCTAGGTTTGACAGAAAGCTAATTTCAGTCTTGTTTTTTCTCCCACATGAATAAATGCTGTTGCTTTTTGTTTTCCCTTAAAAATGACATGACTGTGAAGGTTTGGGAACCTGTGTGTTGTTTTTATTTCCTACTAAGCTCTGAAAAACAATTTCTGCTTTGAATATTGTAATATTGAAGAACACTGTAACAGGAAGGCATAGTGCTGTGTTAAACACATTTGATCATGAATTTCTAGCCAAGCATATTTTTCTGTTGAAAATAACCAATCCTAGAACTTTATAAATGTGATTTTCTGAAGTGTTTCCCGTAATATGTGATGCCTGGAGAACTGAACGTTTGTGTCATGCTGTCGAATAAGAGATGATGGGTGGTAGTTGCTTGACAGTAATTGGTGCATGTCACACTTCTGGTATTACAAACGGAACCCAATAGCCAGGTAGTTATGTAGTAAACAGGATTTATTTTGATACAGAAATAAATCTTAAATGTCCAGCAAGCAAGTCCAAAGTATCAACAAGATAAATATCTTGTAGAGGTATCAAGTAATTGTATTCCAAATCACAAGGGAGCAAGGTTCTGTGGAAGCATCTGGTTCAGACACAAACACAATACTCGAGCAAAGGCTTCATAACAGGAAGTGCCTTTTCTAGGGCTAAACAGGAAATGAGATGCAAGAGGGAATCTTTGTGAGACAGTTCTGGCCATCTTGGATAAGGGCTATTGTAAGGGCAAGTTCAAATCAGAGATCCAAGATGGAAACTTCATGAGGCAATCACGGCCATCTTGAATGAGGGCAAATCTAAGGGCAAGAACATAACAGTGCAACTCAACTAATAGGTGTGGAGTCTGACTCACCCCCGGTATTCACCAGGGACCTCCGCAAGAAGGTATGGACTTGGCTGCGTAGGATGTGCAGGTTGCATTTTGCAAAGTGAAGATAGAGTATCCAGACGGTCCAATGTCAAGAGCCAGGCCAGAATGTGGTACCAAAGGATGTCAGAAGAAAAGTCAGGAAGCCAAGGGTGAAGAGCCAAACAACTGTGATGTCAGAATCGGGATCCAGGCAAGAAGTCATATGCCCAGCTGAAGTACCAACTGAAGAACCAATCCAAGTCTGGGAACAGAACAGAGGAACACTTGCTGGAGCTCGGTGGGACATCACTAAATACAAAAGAAAGTAAACGTGTTTTTTCCGGGGCACTCTGTGATATCATATATAAAACAATTTCAAATATTTATTTGTATATTCATTAAAACTTTATATTCTCTTCCTGAGTCACCAATATAGCGAAATATTTAAAAACAATTTATGTGAATAAAGTGCAATTAAATTGAATTAAAATAGCAGTGTTAACCTGCTAAGCCTCACTGTTGTGATTCATTTTTGTATTATTAATAAATTCATACAAAATCAAAATCTTAAGTCTAGATTTACTAAGATTTGGTTGCGGTCTAGTGGTCAACACCGCCGCATTTACTACAGGGGTCATTCCATGCCAAATCATCACAGCTTCCAACCCGACGATCTCAGATTTTCGTTAAATTTGGTATTATGGTAGACGACAAAGTAACTTTCATATGTAAAATTTTAGCCCTCAGTGATACACAATGTTCATGCAACAGGGTTGCAAACATGACAAAAAATGTAAAATTTATGCTTGCAAGGTCAACTAACATGAATTATAACTTTGCTTCTAATTGTTGTAGCTTCAAAACAGAACCAACATGAAAGTTGTATGGGACCTTAGTTTTCATTAAAATAGTTTTATATTTAAATAACCTCCTACTCCCTCTCATTCATGCACTGGTCACATACATACATTATATCATATTATATAACTTATCCATTAGCTTATCCAGTGTTCTCCCCAGCACCTATTTCCCGGGTGCTCCACCTGACTGTTGGGTGTCAAGTATAAACGGGCTGGCAACATTTTCTGGGGAGAACACTTATCTATATTATGGTAAAAGAGAAGGTTGAAAGGTGAATTGGTTATATATCAATTAGTTAGGAGTAATCACTTTAGCAAAGCTGACACGCGTTTTGCTAATTCGCTTTTTGAAGGCAAGTGAATGAATAAGAACAACAATTATAAATGAGATTGAATAGAAATAATAGGAGTGACTGTGAATAGTTTGAAGGAATAATAGCCTGAATATACAATAAAGATAGGAGACCAAGACTTTTGATTTGTATGACTTTATTAATACAAAAATGAATCACAACAGCGAGGCTTAGCAGGTTGATACTGCTTTTTTAATTCACTTTAATTGCACTTTATTCACATAAATTGGTTTTTAAATATTTAGCTATCTTGGTGACTAAGAGTGTATAAAGTTTTAATGAATATATTAATAAAGATTTGAAATTTTATTATATATGATATCAGAGTGCCCCAGAAGAAACATAAATTATTTCTTTTGTATTTAGCGATGTCTCATGCTTTCAATGTGCTGGTGCACGTCCGAGTTTTCTTTGATTCCTCGAATATTGTAAATTGTAATAATTAAAAGTTTCAAATTTGTGATAACTTTGTACGGTAATCTTTTATTATACTGGAGCTAGGTGGGACCTAATACTCTGACACCCTAATTGTGCTAGAGCCTCCCTTTTATATAGAGGGCTCCTAATTGATACTTCGGCGGTCAGTGATGTCACTGACCAGCGTCATGAAGAGAGAAGAGTTTGAGATAAACACAGGGAAAAAAAGTCAGTTGAAAAAATAAATGAGAGGACAATGTCAGTGTTTCAGAAGCTATTGTCTTGCAGCATCCACTGTTACAACAGGTTTGGGTATATCTGCAGTAGGAATGTTATTACATATGTCTTCACAACGCCATTAAAACAATGCTATGAGTACATTTTTTTTACAAGTACATACTGAATTGCCGCAACCTGATTGACGCGCTACATGCCAGACCCCCCTATTGGTATTTAGAACTTATTTCCCCTGTTGTACTGGTTAACCTTGTTGTGTTTCATTGTATGTTTCTGTTCCCATTTAATACATCTGTGTTTCATGTGAGCAACTCACACTTGTCAACCTTTGGAAAGTGAATTCCGGGAGATCCCGGGCAGGGAGTGTGGTTGGAGGGTGGGAGGGGGCGGGGCACGGTGAATTGCGTCATTTTGGCCCCACCAATTTTGGCGGGGCCAAAATTACACGATTCACCGAAAACTGTGTCATTTTGATGAGTGAGTTGCGGGATACTTGCCTGCTCTCCCAGGACTCCGAGAGACGTACCCGAATTTTGTGAGTCTGCCGGACATTCCGGGAAAGTTGGCAAGTAGGGAGTAACTACCGCTCCCACATGCATGAGGATTCCCTGCGTACCCCCTTGTTTTGACTCCATTTTTGCTTTCTGTACTCCCTTATATGCCTTTTGAAAGACTTCAATAAAAAATTATTGATGGAAAAAAGGAAAAAAAAAGTGCATACATCAAAGTACCTAATATAGTTTCAAAGAAATAATACAAATAATTGCATTTCTTAACCTACAGAATAAGTCCATTTTGCTCAATTTAACCTTCAACAAGCTAAACCCATCTTGTTTTTAATTCAAAATCTGTTGACAAGGGAATGCAACCTTTTAGCACTGACAGTTTAAAGTTAATTAGCTTTTGGATTTTAGGATTAAATTGTGTCTTTTTTTGTTTTGCGGTTATACGTGCTCTGTATAGAATTCAGATATGTTCAATGTAGCAGAATGTGACCTCAGATTTTATTAGGATTCCACTGCAAACTATAATGAATATGGGAGATCCTCGAGCTATTTACTCACTATTCACATAAAACTTAATTTCTATTGTATGTTAATGTCAATTTTTTATTTCATACTTTTGACCCTCTTGACCCATGTTATATTGGTAATTTCTACCTAACATTGTGCGGAGTAATGAGAAACAAAGAAACATTCAAATGTATAACAGTCTCAGTCTAGGTACACACTGGAGCTTTTTTGGCCAATCATCGAGCAAATCAGCCGACATACGACTGGTCGGAAGTCGGGGTAGTGTGTATAATGACACGATGGTCGAAAGTCGTCCCAAAGTGTCGATTGCCGGCTCATTTGGTTGGTCGTACTGTGTAATATTATCCGACCGATCATGTAGTGTGTATTCACTCATGCTCACAATCTCCATAGAGTTTACAGAGTCAGGCTCTTTTCAGCCGATGCCGGCAGTGAATGTCCTGGGGAATAAATGTAGCGAGTGCTGTAGAAAGAATAATTAATTTGTTCGTTCTGAGATAGAATGTTTCGTTTCAGAGTCATAGAAGCTAATGAAATTCGTTAGGACACATGGAAGCTATAACAAGGCGGTTTTAATCTGGGTGACAATGTGACAATAATGAATGAACGAATATTGTGCTGTCATTCTCTGAAGTCTAGAGGACCAGATAAAGAGCACAGACCTGAAGGTAAATCGTGTCAGTGTGTACGAATGAATCGCCATTCTGATTGGACCTTCAGTCGTAGGTACAATCATATGAGATAACACGTCGGTCAGAAAATTCTTCAGTGTGTACCTAGTCTTGGTCTTATTATTATTACACCTCTTTGACCAGTAAGACTTTATTGGATGAGGTAACCTGTTGACGATTGGTCCAGGATAAATTTAGACCCTTAAAGGACAATTCCATCTTTAAATAACATCTATAATATAGCTACTATTTCTCAACAAATTTGTATCTTTGTTTTATTAGAAACTATATTTGTGCAAGAGCACCTGTGAATCCCAATTGTTTGATTTTAGTATTTTGACATTTGTATATTTTAAAATTGGGTTACAGGCATAGTGGAGGAAGGGTATTGTGCAGTGATACCATAGGCCATGTACAATGATTGTGGTACAGAATTACAGGCAATCATTGATTGCAGTATCTGTCAGTCCCCGTGACGACATCATTACCACCTGCCTACAGCATAGATGGAGCTGCTAGTGTTTGACTCATTTTTTAATAAAGCTAATAGCTGCAGAAAAGATAACACAAAATGGAATTTAAACTGGAAAGTTATGGACCAGACCATAGTAAGAATGAGTGCTGGCTTCTGGGGAAGTGGGAGTGGGGGAAGACGCAGGGAATGATTATTAATGCAATGTGACCTACAATGTTCAAGTGAGTTAAGTGAATGGGATGGGGACAGAGCCAGCAGGGATTATCTGGTTTTATCATATCTCCTAAATGTAATGGAGACAGGCTGAAGAAGCTGGTACATGGGAATTTCTGTATCTCTGACTACCTTCCTATTACCTGGGAACTGCTGTCTTTTTTATTGGTTTTGAATTGTGCTCTACAGATTATTGTAACGGAGTCTGGAACTATTACGCGTAATTGCCAATCACATCCATTGTAGAGACTTTCCAGCAAGATACCTACTTCGTGTGTGATACGTCTGTTGTTATTAAGGTGATATATACAATGAACCTCAGCATAGATCTATATACCTCTTCAGTGCCACCCAATCTTGTTCATGGTTTTCTGTGACAACATCTGCTGGGTGGTCTTGTAACGTGAACGTTAACATGGTCTGTTGGGTGTTCTTGTAGCCTAGTCTTGAAATAGGACCTGTTGGGGGGAGCTTGGCCACAATGATTAAGAATGAAGCAGTCCTGAAATCAAGAGTACTATTATTTTTAATTCGTAATTAAATATATGAACATGGACTATGTGCAATAATAGAATGTACAGTTAAACTTTAAAGGAGTTCCACAACTTAATATTTTCCATTCTTTTTTTTAATTCACTCATGTTCCTTGTAGAATATATTAATAAAGGGTATTGACACTACTTTATAACCACTGTTTAAGTTTTGGCTGTAAGATATTATACTTACATAATTTCATGGCGTTCCAGTGGTTCCAGGGTTCCAGACGTCTCCTGCCACCTATTAATGATGTGTTTGAGTTATGATAGCACATTGTAAAATGCTCTGTTATATTGTGATATATTATATAGCACATTATAATCATTCATAGGTGGCAGGAGACCTTGTGGAAGCTGTAACCATGGGAACTCTATCAACGGCTGGACTTGGGAGCCGAATAGAGGGATCCTCTCTGGATCACAGTTATTACATAAGTATTATCCATATCCATTATTTATATATTCTGCAATGATCAAGAGAATTCCATTAGTTCAAAATATGAAGTTGGGAACCCCATTAAAGCTTTTGAAGTAATGCATCAGGAATGTAAGGGTGAGGCGTGACATCCCTGAGGATGATGTTTGACGATCTACATTAACAAGCCATTCAAGAAAATATGATATCGGCTAATTAGACGAACAGCACAGTCTTTGGGCAACCAGAAGATGATCTATCATATCCAATCAAAATCCAATGCAAATGGATTGGTAACAAAGAAACGAGTTGAAAAACCCAACGACGCATCAACACATGTATGGCACTATAAATCAATTATTGGAAAGAACATGTATGTCCTTTACAATAATTCAGACCAGCTAACCACCAGATGTGCAGCACATTTGATGCCTTGTGTGTTGCCAACATAGCCACATATTTGGCCATCCAATGGTTAGATCTGAACATGTATGTGTATTTTTTTGTGGTATTTGGCGTCCTCGTTATTTTATGTTGTTGAAACAATATTTTACTATTAATGCATAATGGTAACACCAATCCATAATTTATTAGAAAACTGAGGCCTTTATCATGGAAGATTTTTTTTTTATATTCTTACATGGTTCTAAAGAAAAAATTAGTTTTTTAGTCTGTTATAATAAACTTATTCCAAACTTTTATTGTGCACGGTCTGTTCCTAGCCACGCAGAGTATTTTTAGTTCAAGCTGAACTTTTCTCTTCAGTTTAAATCGTATGAATAATTCAGCAGCTGTAACTTGTCTGATTGTTTTAGCAGCCAACCCCTGTCATTCAGTGACTATACTTAGACAGCTCTCTCCTCTGCCTTCTTTCAGACCGGGTGCTGTGGGCATGTAATGATAAGATCTGGGTATGACCCACTGCAGGGCTAGGTAGGGGTGGTGGAGAGGTAAGTGTATATGTATATTCAATACTACGTTTCTATAGTTGTTATAAGTATTCACTTTTATCCATGACAAATGCTTTATGTTTGCTGGTCAGTGTGAATTCTTACATAGAAAGAGATACAGTGTATGTACACCTTTTATAATACATTGATATATATGTATATTTAGGGATTCTTTTCCACGAACAGAAAACCAGGATCTCTTTGTAAGCTGAAAGTTCCGTGTTCAGTAAATGCTGCGCCCTTTACTTGTGAGCACCAACTGCAGTAAAAACATTTATAGGAACCTTTTGCCACTAATTGTGCTCAGGGGAGGGCTGGCAAATTTTAGCCTGGGGGGCAAGACTCGATTTAGCAGCCTATTTTAATGGGAAAAAAATGCAGGTGGCCCAGCCTAAGGTAGTGCACTATGGGACCGGCCTGGGGGGCGCATGCCCCCCAGCCCAACCTGCCCCTGATTGTGCCAACATGTTTTCTCTGATTACACCTTCTTTAGATATACTGTACGGCATCCCTCTTGGGACATTTCTTAATCAACCAGTTAAAATCATCTTGGATCTTTAATCTAAGTTAAATAAGGGACTTAATGAGTATAAGAAGTGATATGTGGACAGTGAGTATTCAGATGAGATAATAATTTTGAGTACATAAGGACAGACAGATCTGCTCTGTAGTCGGTGTGTTACAAACCATACCAAAGGACAGTGAAAGAGTTAACGATTAAGTAAGTGTAAGAGGGAGCTAATCCTTGGTTACGGTTTCAGGAAGCGCCGTATTCTGTGTTTTTGATCATACGAAGAAGAATAAGAAAATGGTGTTTGAAATATTTCTCCTTTTTCAGTTTTGTCTGAACACAATGGAAAATGGAATTTTAATGAGAATAAAGTTGCAAAGTAACGCGTAGATTTGGAAGTGCGCACACGTGGCCGTGAAAGACAAAAAATAAAATTGAATTAGGATTTTTAGAGCCGGAAATAATTAAAGTGGTGAGATGCGGTGGCTGATTATGCTTGGAGTTTAATTTACTTCTATCTAGTATTGAAGATTATATGTGCTAATCTTAAATGTGCTACTAATTATTAGAGCGACCTATATTCAGGTGTTATCCGTTTAGAATAATGGAATATTGTACTCAGTGTAACCTACATTGGGAGGACAGAAAGTAAAGTTGTAATACTTTTGGGTCAATCAATACTTTTATCACATAAAGAGGTGCGTGTTAAAGGGAAAAACTGTGTCAGGAACAAGTGAGGACACTTTTATATATTTAGGGGTCTGTTTTAAAGCTTAAAAAGCTGTTTTTTCATGGTAATAAAGTACATTAGGATTTAGATCCCAAGTGTCCTGTAAGTATGTTAGAGTTGTGTGGGTCACAGACGATGTAGTTTGGTCGTGCGGCTCTATCACAGAATTAATGGGTTTGTAGCCAATGCAGCCAGACATATGAAGAGCCAAATTGGGGCTGTCCAGTGTTAAGAGGGTTGTGGGGCCCAATGCCCATTTCACAATGCTGTTGCCAGGTCAGTCGACCTCACACACATTTATTTTCTTTAACTTAGGGATTATTTTTTTTTGGGGGGGGGGGGGGTCTGGCGATTTTGTTCATTCAGGAGTATTGACTTAGGAACAGTACGGGTAACATGTATGTGTGTCCGTAGCTTTGTTGCGCTAAATCAATACTCAGCCTATGGAGTCATTAGGAACTAGAGACTTGTCACTGTTTACATGTGGACTGATCGCCTCTTAGCATTATTGGTAAATCCCACAAAGCGGCTGCCACCACTGCGTGTAGACCACGTGTCCAGTTTAAGAAATGATGGTAGTCTCAATTGACTTATTTATAGTAGTATGAAGTTTTTATTTAGTGCGGTGTTTATAAAGGTGTACGTTTTAGCATTAAAGCCTAAAAACTTTTTATATTGTATACTAATGGGTGTATCACAGGGGCCAAGTATTAGCCTTTATTTGCCTAAATCATAGATATGTATTGATATATTTACCTTTGCTTTTTAAAAATGAGATGCTGGATCCAACTATTTAATTTTGAAAGAATTACATTTTTCTGTTTTTGCCATAAATACTGCTCATTGCAGCCTACGTCTTAATTAAAAGCCGACATCGGGATAGTTTTTAATTCACGTTTGTGCACTTTAATGCTTTAACTACATTGGTATTTTATCTTTCCCATATTAGGTTTGTTGGTAACAAACATAGTAATAAATTGAGTGGGTTTTAATAGACAAAAAATATAAAAATGTCCTGCTCGCAGGATATAAAAACGTCCTGTAGGAAAATTGGAGTTTGATACATGAGCTTATATGCCACAGATTGCATATTGGTCATGTCTGATTGCAATGGGAACAAGTGCCTAGTGGGGCTATATGATCCAGTTGCTCAAAAATGTTAATTTGGAGGGCAGCAGGTTGGAGAAAACACTTGGCTGGAATACCTATCATAGACAGTATGATTGCCCCAGCCGCTTAGTCTTGAGAGGACGGGTTGTGAGGGACAAAGCCAAAGTTGGTAAATCAGCAAACACAACATGACTCTTTATGCACTAGCAGATAAATGGAATTACAACTCTCCTTATGCAAAGACTGGTACTTGTGAGGGCTTTATAAACGCTGCAGGCGAGGTCTCAGTCTTAATTGACTTGCCCTTTAACAAATTGATGATTGCAGTAAGTGAAAAAGAATGTGCAGTTTGTAGTGATTATGGTGCTCTGCCACCTGTTATCTGTAGCTGGTATTGCAGTGGATCCTCAGATGTTGAAAAGGTGGTTCATGATAGAAACCTAGAATTTGATGGCAGATAAAAACCTCTTGAGCCATCTAGTCTGCCCATATTTTCATCATTAACATTTATTTATATAACGCCAGAAAATTCTGTAGCGCTTTACAATTGGGAACAAATATAGTAATTAAACGATACTGGGTAATAAATACAGGCAGAGAGGTGAAAAGGCCCAGCTCGCAAGCTTACACTCTATGGTAACCTCAAAACCTATTTGATCCTTAGTTCTTTGAAAGGATAGCCTCATGTCTATCTCATGCATGTTTATTCCACTTATCCACTACCTTTCCTGTGAAGTAGTTTTCCTAACATTTCCTCTGAACCTACTTCCCTCCAGTGTCAGTGCATGTCCTCGTGTACTAATACTTCTCTTCCCTCCTGTACCTTGTTATAACCCTTGATATATTTGAAAGTTTCTAACATGTCCCCCCTTTCCCTTCTCTGCTCCAAACTATACATATTAAGATCTTTGAGTTTTTCCGGGTAAGTCTTGTGCTGTAGGCCATGCACCATTTTAGTTGCCCTTCTTTGTACAGTCTGTAATGTATTTATATCCTTCTGGAGATATGGTCTCCAGAACTGAACACAGTATTCTAGATGAGGCCGTACCAATGACCTATACAGTGGTATTATTACTTCTTTCTGCTACGGATTCCTCTCCCTATACAACCAACCATCTGACTTGCCTTCCTCATTGCTTTATTACATTGCTTACCTGCCTTTAGGTCACCTGAAATAGTGACTCCTAGATCCCTTTCCTCCTCAGTAGTACCATTATAGTGCCATTAATACTATATTTACCCTTTGGGTTTTTGAGACCCAAGTACATGATTTTGCATTTTTGGCATTAAATTAGAAGTTATCGAAGATGTGTGTTTTCAGGGAGCTCTGACATAGAGGTTAGGGGTACATCTTGTTATGAGGTACAAAGTTCTACATGCACATTCTCCATACCTTGAAGCTCATTTATACATATTGTCTTGTCAGTAGGAGATGTATTAGAGCCACTAATCATCCTGCAAGGAGCTCCCCAGCCATCCAGCTCTTCCCTTAAAAGGGAGCTACATTTTTTTTGCTGGCAGGATGCCACCATCTTCACGCAGTAAGCCGTGTGTTCTCACGTAAGAATGGAAAACAAATATACAGATGTTGGCACATTTCATTGAAACGAGTGGCACTTGGCACACACGGCTCACCAAGCCCATTCAGGAGCACTGCATTTACATACAAAATAGAGCGGGCAGAGCTAATGTTTGTGTATACGCGTGCTAAGGGAATATAGGAGTGTTCCGTTGAAGAGAAGAAGTGGTCTATATGAAGATTGTGGTCTGTAGCCGAACTGCTTGGAGGAAACTTTCAGAGATAGCTGAGCTTCTCGGAGCTTCATAAAATTGCCCAGACCGCGTACCCCGTTGAGTATTTTGGTGGACTGCGGTTTAATGCGGTAATTTGCCTAGTTCAGTGACATCACATGTACCACGCAGCTAAGTGCAGTCTGTGGTTCGTGCAAGAGAGAACTGGGTCACGTTTCTCCTGCCTTCTTGAACTATTCAATCTAAGCTGAATCTTGACACATTTTAATTTATATTTTTGCCAATATTTCCCTGTGTAACAACTTGATAAAATAATTTTATTCCTGTATGGTACGAAAATAAATCCCTGTTTCACCCCAAATAGATACACATAAGTCTGTGGAATTGTGTTTTAGTATAATAATTTCCAAAAGTTTATAGTGTCATGGAGCTAAAAGCAATGTTGCCTGTATTTTTTTTTTTGTCCAATTCCCATCAGACGAATGTGCCATGAGAACTCATCATGCTTTTCCCCCGTCTGACAGCTGACAGATGAATTGAATATGCATCGCGAGCTAAGTAGTCCTATTAGCGCCGACCTAGTTGCAAGGTGAACATCATTAAAGGTTGTCTTTTAAGCATTTGGAAGTCAGAGTAGATGTTAATGTTTTTTGACGTGCAGAATATCAGAAGTGCAGTCATTGAATTATCATTATGAAGATTGCAGCAAGAGAACATATATTTGCAGACCTTCCGATGGTCTAGATTTTTGGAGGCACTGTCTTGATTGTCCGACCCCTGAAGGGATTGGGTCTAACAGAAAGTGGGAGTGACCTTGTAGTGTAGGCAGGGTTTATCAGATACGGGTGGGGATCTGGGATGGGTTTATTTTGTCCCAATTCAGCTTTTTTAAATGTTGGAAGTCTTAACTTTCCATCATCACCATTTATTTATATAGCGCCACTAATTCCGCAGCGCTGTACAGAGAACTCATTCACATCAGTCCCTGCCCCATTGGAGCTTATAGTCTAAATTCCCTAATATACACACACAGACAGACAGAGAGAGTGAGACTAGGGTCAATTTTGATAGCAGCCAATTAACCTACTAGTATGTCTAACATTGTCACACAGACATGCCAGCCGGCTGGATAACTCTGCTGGATGTGAGGCCGATAGAACCAAACCTAGGCTGCTGTTTATGGCCCAATAGGCCTTGCGGGGCCCAGATTACCCTAACTCAATTTAATGTCATGTTTTTTAGGATTTTTGGGATTTTTTTTTTGATAAACAGAGGGAATGGGGTGTTGAAGGGGGCTCAAACCAGAACCTTGCCTAGGACACCATGTGGTCTTAATCTGGCTCTGGATAGAACACTGTGACAGGGTCCAGCACATGACTTGATGATGTAGTTTGGCTCCTCCCACTTTGTGACATTAGCTGACAAATGTGTCAGGCAGGGGGTTGACCCTGTATGTCATGTTTAGCCTCTAGCTGTAGAAAATGCATTTTGGTTACAAGGTTGTGTTTAGTCTGTTTGGGATAAATTGTTCTAGAACTGATTAAAAGGATGTCTGGTACACAGACCACTTATCAGAAGCAATAAACAGATAATTTTTTGCTGCTTGCGCCCCTCTTGGCCTAAATACAACGTGTGTGTGTGTGTGTGTGTGTGTGTGTGTATATGTATGTTAGGGAATTTTAGACTGTAAGCTCTAATGTGGCAGGGACTGATATGAGCGAGTTAGTGTCGTTATAGCTGATGACGATGATCCATCTAGTTGTAAGTAAGAATATGGTAATGTAGAACAGTGGCAGCAATAACTTAATTCAAATATGCCACAAACAATGTAGCTATATGTAGATGAAAAAGAGACCCAGTGATCGGGAAAAGAAACACAAAATGTGAAAAGTACAAATGAGAAACGAATGAAGGAAAAAAAGATATTAAGAAACAGGTGACTCTTCCTAGTAAAGATGGAACTTGCCAGCAACCACAATCAATACATAGTGTGCAGATGGCATAAAATAAATTAGTCTGCACACTTGGAGTGAGTAAGAAATATCTTTGGGTGGTAAACAATAAAAATAAATGAAGAAACAGCCGGCAGTAATAATAGGACAAAGTGTCCAAAGATGCAATATAGCAAAAATGAAAAGCATTGCTAAAAATAAGTGTTGAACATTTTAAAGGGTGTTTTACATCATAACTATAAAACAATGTGTTATAGTCTGTTTCTTGCTGATTAAAACAAAATTATTTATATGTCTCAAAGATGCTTTGTTGAAAAGTTTCTTACTATCTAAGTGAGTATGTAGCCAAACGTGTTCCCTCAATAATCCATATATGTTTTATCAGTAGGTCAACTATTGGGTAAATAGTAATAATCTGCTTTATACAGGATGTATACATACGTATTTTATGGGTCATATATAAAACATAAAGTAACTAATATCCCACAATACATTCCTACTCTCCATTGCAGAGTATGGGCTTTGGGGGTTATTCTGTGACACTTTTCACCCAGGAGGAGATGGCACTTAATTAACCAGGTTCATTATAGAGATAGCTGGCCCTGAAGTGAGCATAGTGCTTCTCTTTACAGATAAGATGAGTCAGGCCGCCTGTATAGAGACCCCGCTCCCAGACCAGCTTCCTCTCTATCACGCATCCCTCCGAGGGAATCGTCCCAGGATAGAGCATAGCGCATAGAGAGCATGCAGGACTAATTTACTCTCTGTCCTGGCAAACGAGCAGATAGCTGAGATACCTATTTTATAAGGCACTTTGTAGCAAAGTGTGACAGGTCCTTTTTAATCTACACAAACTTAACCGTAACATGAAGATGTGTTTTTCATTTTTTGGAAGCAATTTAATACCTGTTCTTATTGAACTGCAGACTCTAATTAGGATTTCTGGCTTGGGGTAGAAATTTACAGCTTGGGAGCCTGGGTGATAAGTAACAAGAGCTACTGTTCAGGTAGTGTGATTTAACCCCTCTTGTGCAGATAATCCTTCTTGCACATGTGATTGAAGTGTAGTAAATGCAATACACTGAAGCCTAAATGAACATTTTCCAGTTTAAAATGCAGCTTTTGGTTTACTCATTCTACGTTCCTTATGGTTTAGCTGAAACCGAGACACGTTTGTTCTATCTCAACCCAGTTCTTTGGAATCTGCGGCATCTGCTCAACCAAAGCTTACATTACCCCTTGATACCCATCATTGTTTCATTGATGAGCGTCTTGGGGCCCTTATAGGCCTAGGCCCTGCGCTACCATCCTAAAAACCTCCATTATAATCCATCACTGTCTGCAGACCTCTATTTGCTATTGACAATCCTGGTAAATTAAAATGACAAAAGCATCACCTTTAACTTCAGACTGAACATTTGAAGCCTCAGTTGCTGGAAAACTGATTTGTGGAGACCATCTTAATAGTTTGATTTGCCGGATAAGATGGAAGCCAGTGCCAGGTCCTTGGAGAATTCAGTCTTTGTAAATTAAATATTTATTGTACTTTTGTATAATTCTTTTTTTTTTTTATATTGATCATTATTTTATTCAAATTCATAAGTTCTACAGCTATGGGATTGTCAGGGTTTGAACCCAGGACTTCTGCTTCTGCTGCTCTGCTGGCTGAGCTATCTTGGCTGGTGGGCAGCTCCTTTCCTTTACTCTGTGTTCTAGCTCTGTTTCACTGATCTCCTGATGTTCTAGCTCCTCCTGTTAAAAAGCCTGGCCTGACCTGTTCCTGCCTCCTTGACAGATTGAGCTCGTTCGTTATCTAGTTCCTGTTCCTGTTGCCACATTCTGGATCCAATTATCTACTACTCGTGTCCCAACCTTGGATTGTCCTCAACTACACCTCTGCCTGAACCCTTTGCCTTATTGCCTGATTGTTTACGGAACCCGGCTACTATTGACCATTCATTGTTATATAATCCTATTGTGGCCTGCCTTCCTTCTTGCCACGGTTCAGTCTTCGGGCTGATCTTTTATGAGACTGTTTGGGACTTGATCAGGATTTTCTGGATATGAAATTTAGAGCACCCTAAGTGCCTAGAATTATAAATCCAATAGAAAGTCACACAGCCCAGGATGTCCCTTGAGCATCCAGATGACCCGTGTACGTGGGAGGTGAAGCATCTTTGCTCATTTACCCCACAGGTACCATCCGCTATTGGGACATTACAGGTGGTCAGCGGAGATATCTGGTTGGATGTAGGAAACCAGAAGAGGTGTTGATGGCACTATATAGGTGTCCAGTGATCCATTGGCCCTGGCGTTCGGCAAGTGCCATGGTTGTTGGAGTGTTCCAGATGCTGGAACAACAGATAACTCAACTCTTCACTGGTAGAATAGACAGCTTTAAAATGGATTTTTAGCACTTCCCGAAAAGTAAAAATTTGCATGTCCAAACCAGCTACCATGTAAAATCCAGGCATTGAACATGTACAGGTGCCCATAGAGAGCAGCAATCTGACAGGGAGTCTGAGTAAGTGCAACGGAATCACTTTATTCATTCCACAGTACTGGGAATTTAATATGGAACATTCATGGTCTACAGTGTTTTAGAAACCAATACTTGCTTTGTGTCAATTATAAGTAGCTTTCTAGAAGACATCCTATTTACAGACAGAAGTAGGTATGGCAGTTCTATTTTAGCTGTATAAAAGCAGTATATGCAAGTAGAATCTGAGTGAGAGAATCCCCGGGGCATAACAATGTTGTACTACACAGAAGGCAAAATATTTTCAGTCTGCTTGTAAGGTCTAATTCTCCATTAATATCTTGTTCTAGCAACTCCGATGGGTACATCTGTGCTGCCAAAGTCTTAAATGAGTGATTAATAAAATCCTAATTAATTTTCTCAGGGTTACTACTCTGAAAGTCAAATGAAATTTCCTCCTTAAAAAACAAATATTCTACTCCGTAATACGTAACAATGGAAACTCTTACAAGGTGTAAGTGCAGTGATACGAGGATATTGGTAAACTGTGCACATTTATTGTGTCATCCATATAATGGTTCGAACTCCAGCATCAGAGGCATAAATCTATCTAAAGACGACAGACACAAGATGTACACTGTGATAATATGGTGTCTGTATCAATGTGTGCCAGATCACTGACATTCTCCTTTATAAAGTAATCTTCAGTTAAAGATTCTAGATGTAATTACAGGGACCTGGCAATCCCTAGGAAAGAAGACTGCCAAGTCCGAGAGCAGTTTACGTAGTAGAGAGGTATTAGGAATAATATTCCAGTTGGCATATCCCCTTCCACTGTGCGATGCTTTCCTTGCGTCCCCTTCCTCTGTGCAATGCTTTCCTTGCGTCCCCTTCTTCTGTGCGATGCTTTCCTTGCGTCCCCTTCCTCTGTGCGATGCTTTCCTTGCGTCCCCTTCCTCTGTGCGATGCTTTCCTTGCGTCTCCTTCCTCTGTGCGATGCTTTCCTTGCGTCTCCTTCCTCTGTGCGATGCTTTCCTTGCGTCTCCTTCCTCTGTGCGATGCTTTCCTTGCATCCCCTTCCTCTGTGCGATGCTTTCCTTGCGTCTCCTTCCTCTGTGCGATGCTTTCCTTGCGTCTCCTTCCTCTGTGCGATGCTTTCCTTGTGTCCCCTTCCTCTGTGCGATGCTTTCCTTGCGTCCCCTTCCTCTGTGCGATGCTTTCCTTGCGTCTCCTTCCTCTGTGCGATGCTTTCCTTGCGTCTCCTTCCTCTGTGCGATGCTTTCCTTGCGTCTCCTTCCTCTGTGCGATGCTTTCCTTGCGTCCCCTTCCTCTGTGCGATGCTTTCCTTGCGTCTCCTTCCTCTGTGCGATGCTTTCCTTGCGTCTCCTTCCTCTGTGCGATGCTTTTCTTGCGTCTCCTTCCTCTGTGCGATGCTTTCCTTGCGTCTCCTTCCTCTGTGCGATGCTTTCCTTGCGCCTCCTTCCTCTGTGCGATGCTTTCCTTGCGGCCCCCTTCCTCTGTGCGATGCTTTCCTTGCGGCCCCTTCCTCTGTGCGATGCTTTCCTTGCGGCCCCCTTCCTCTGTGCGATGCTTTCCTTGCGGCCCCCTTCCTCTGTGCGATGCTTTCCTTGCGTCTCCTTCCTCTGTGCGATGCTTTCCTTGCGTCCCCTTCCTCTGTGCGATGCTTGCCTTGCGCTTAATGTTTGCACACCACTCAGGTGTTTAGGTAAAATCACTTATTAATTTGGTGGGCTCATAAATAAGATAAGCAATAATTATTTTAACTGGAAAACACCTTTAATTTACTGGAGAACTAGAAACTTCTCATTTCTTTCTTAGAAAGGTCATGATGGAATCTGGAGCATTTATTTTCTTATGTAGGGAAGTATTCTACCAATTTATCACACCCTTAGCTTACCCGATAAATCTAAAATATCCACTCTGACATCCATTATGTAGACCATATCCTCCTCCCAAGCAGTCACATATAGTATACAAGTTGCAAGTGGTTTGCATTGCATTACTGGGAGCTTTGCCCCTCTATTTAGCATGTCAAGTGAGCGACAAATTGTTGGTCATAGAAGCACAGTTGGGCCTAGTGGGGATGAGCTTTGTTTAGCATTTATGACTCCATACAGGATTAAAATATGAAAAAAGGATTACTATAAATGACTGCAGGCAAGTGCCAAAGTGGTTAATTTAATGCTTTTCGACTTCATATGCCCTACTTCATCTGGTTGTGAAGGTGTCAGTCTTGTCACTGAGCAAGGATGTGTCAACAGGCTGGGTATGGAGCACAGCAGACTTTAATTCCCCGCTCAGATGTGATGGTTGGGTACAGTTCGTGATCCGCACACTAGAATGTGCAGAGGATACTTCCTGGTTGGAAATATTTAGCCTGCATATCTGATACGCCTCAAAATAAACTGTATAAATTTGTACATGAGAGGGTCACTAGACATGTTTATACATATCACATATACATCAAACGTATCTGCTAGCTTATAGAGCGGAGAAACGAAGGCTGTCCCAAATAATTAATGTGTAATGTTTATGCTCGTTTGATTTAATACATTATCATGTTTCTATGATCTGGTAAAAAGAGATTCCAGTTTTACGAATTCCCTAGTAAACCTGTCCTAAAAGATAAAACCCCATGAGCATGCACACAGCCCACTTCCAGTTACCTCCCAGGATAAGAGGGCTGGGCCTAAATCAACATGCTTAAAATGTTACCGTCTATGATTTAATAATTTTTAAATACTTCCTCGTCCTCATAAAACAAGAGAAGAAATTGAAAGTTTTGATTTCTGTACTTTCTCCTTTTTATTTTGTAGCTTTTTGCATAAAATTACTATATGCCATCTTGTTATCCTATTTTGTACATTAAACATTGTATTTTCTCATATCCAACTTCATTTAATAAGTTCTGTCTTTGTGTTCTTACTGGACTCATGGCCAGACAGCTTGACTATTGTCATTGCTACATAACTGTAAACAGGGAATTACTTGGGTTAATGCTAACTCTGGCCGATTTAAAAGTTTCATTGTACTGGGATGTACATTGTAATAGTATTCTGTAGAGAGTAACCTAGGACTTCCTCACAGTGTGGTCTGTGAAACAACAACCTGTTGGTGGCAGTTTTAGGATTAATAGTAAACATGCAATAAAAAGGGATTCAATTATTATTGGATAGACCAAGTGGTTATGTAGTGATTAACCCCTTGTCTCACACATGTCATGCAGGCTCAGGCGGGTCCTGTTTTGTGAGACTTGGGTACTTGTTTAAGAATTATTACTATCGTAGATTTGTAAGCTGCCACAGTGCTCCGCAGCGCCGTACAGCTGGGAAAACAGTACATACATAAAACAGGAACATACAAAGTAGACAAAACAAATGCAGACTCAAAAACAAGGGTATGAAGGACCCTGCTCATTAGAGAGCTTACATTCTAAGTGGATGAGGGCACAACCGAAACAAGAGGAGCAAATGGGGTTCAGAGTGGAAATTGGGACAGATGTGAGGGTGCATTAGTGTGAATAGTGTTATCGGAGATAAGGTCACCTCTAAAAAAAAAAAAAAAAAAAAAGAGATGTATTTTCAAAGAGCGTCTAAAGATTTGATAACTGTGGGAAAGTCTGATTGAGCGTGGTAGGGAATTCAATAAATGGGGAGCAGCACAGGAGAAGTCTTGTAGGCAGGAGTGAGAGGTGGTTACCAGAGACGAGACAAGGCGCAGGTCAGAGGTAGATCGAAGAGGGCGGGAGGGAGAGTATTTTGATATGAGATTTGAGATGTATGCAGGGGTGGTGTTGAGGGCTTTGTAGGTAGGGGTGAGTAATTTAAATTTGATGCTGGAGGACACAGGGAGCCAGTGTAGGGATTTGCAAATTGGTGCAGCAGATATGGAGCCGTGAGAGAGGAAGATCAGTCTTGCAGCAGCACTTAGGATGGATTGAAGTTTGGCTATATGGGTGTCAGGAATAGCAGGAGGTTGCAATAGTGGAGACTGGGAGATGGATGGAGAATGGATAAGAGTTTAGCATGTTAAGTAAGAAAAGGGCGTATTCTGGCAATGTTTTTTAAATTGGAGTCGACAGGATTGGGACAGAATCTAGAATTAAAAATGGAATTTAGTATGTTTTTGTATGAATTCATGTATGGCATGACTGTTTCATTGTATGTAAAAAGAAAAGTTTGCATGGCAATGCAAGCAGATTTGGAACTATTAAAATACAATTTAGATTTCACTTTATTGAACACTTAGTGCAGTGCAAACCAAACAATATTAAATATCATCATGTTCATGTCTTTACGTGTTACATGGTATCATGAATAATTGAATTTGGCATTTATGACTGTGCTTCCACTGATAATCTTGAAACCTTTCACATCCATCCTTTGAGTGACACGAAGCACATTGCAGACGCATACTTAACTGCTGTGTACACAAACGACTGGCAGGCACCATCCAGCCCCTGCCAGATAGTACAGAGAGGAAATATGCCACCCAGCCGTATGAAAATAACTAGGAAAAACATTTAAATCTCCGCAGTTATAATCCAGCCTGCCTCCTGCTTGTTCATTGATAATCTTCTACAAGCAGATGGCTGGAGCACCATCCAACATCAGCTACATTTCCTAAAATCTGTCCCGGGAAAGAAATTGAAGGTCTTCTATGGCAGCAACAATGAATAACTGTAATAGGTTCCTGCATTTTGTGATAACTTTGAGGAGGAATCCGTGAATGAACCGTGACATTCTAAATGAAAGCACTCCAGAATAAGGAATCCTTCTGTAAGTGTTTTGAAGCTTTGATTAGATTCACTAGAAGAGCTTACATTCTGTTTTAATTTGGAGTTCTTGTTTTTTTATCTTCATCAGTGTTTGTTTTAATTGTTTCCAACGTAGGGCGCCATTGACATTAACAATTGGTGTCACATACAGACACTCTGGATGTTTGATGTGCACACTTCCTCCAGCACTGTCAATGTTACACACTGTATAGAGATGAATAATAGAACAGTAAGGGACCGTATGAAAATAACATAATTTACTGTAAAAGTAACTAAATTAAACCACATGCAATAATCAGGGAGGGGATGTATTAAACCTTTTCAGACATTAGGGCGTGTTTGATAAACATTCTCAGATGTATTAATGGCATGATATCAGTCGTTACTGTTTCTATTTTACTTTCTGCACATCTGCCTACTTCTGCTGACTGGCGCAATGGTGGTGGTCACTCCCCTACCGAAAATTCTATATTTCACCGATAGGTAGGAGACCTACTGGCTGTAAGCTAGAACTGCTATTAACCTTCATTTTCAGTGTTCACAAAATGCCAGATACTCAAAACACCAGTAGCCTATGACAGACTAGGTTACAGTTGCATTTCAGTAGCCAAGGATAAGAAAATCAGCAGCAACACAAGGGTTGCCTTGGCTCGATCACAACACGGCCATGGCTGTTCAGTTAGCACAGTTTTTCCAAAACCCACAACTCGTATAAGGGTTTGTTCAGAGAAGCGTTTTGTCGGAATTTGCTCGCACAGTATTTCATATGGAATGCAGTCTGAGCAAACTGTTTAGGTACCAGGGTCATTGATACTAATTCCTGCACGTCTCTGCCCTGCAGTATAAATCATGGGTAAGAATGTGGTTTCAAATTGAGCCCTGGGGGGTAAATGTATCACGCTGAGAGTATTCCAGTGGGTTTGAAAAGTGGAGATGTTGCCTATAGCAACCAATCAGATTCTAGCTATCATTTTGCAGAATGTGTTACATAAATGATAGCTAGAATCTGATTGGTTTTTCAAACCCGCCGGAAAACTCTCAGCTTGATACATTTATCCCCTGGTTTCTAATACTGCCTGTCCCATGTTTGCCCCTTGTCTCTCCTGTATCTATTCTGACCTTAATAGAAAATTATCCCGTGTATGGGTACTGTCCGGTGATCGGTCTCTGTCTGGTATCTCTGGCCTGTTCCTATGCCCATTGTCTGTCTCCATATCTTCTGCTCCTTACTTTTTCTGGCCCATATGCTTTGTCTACTCCCCTTGTGTCAGGATTCACTAGGATGAGTGGGGTCGTTCTGTTCTGCCTGGGATTGTTGGTACTTCACCTGGAGGCGCGAAATCTTACAAAGTGGAAGGTTTTCACCAGAGGTTCCCGTAAGGGAATTTGGGATTTGCAGCTTCCACCCTGCAGGTCACGGCCCTCTAGGGGAGTTCCCAGTGAGCAGTGGTCGAGTACGGAGAAGAATGTAGGCACTAGATAGCCACAGATGAGTAGGAGCACTGACTGATGCTCAGCGATAGTCCACAGAGAGATAATAGATGATTTGCAGCAGCACACTTGGAGAGATGGTAGTGATGATCTGCAGTAGTTGCCACTAACGAGTGGAGCAGGTAATAGGTGATTGCAGCAGCACACTTGTGGAGATGACAGTGGTGATGATCTGCAGGAGTTACTACTAATGAGTGGAGCAGGTAATAGGTGATTGCAGTAGTACACTTGGAGAGATGGTAGTGATGATCTGCAGTAGATGCCACTAACGAGTGGAGCAGGTTATAGGTGATTGCAGCAGCACACTTGTGGAGATGACAGTGATGATCTGCAGGAGTTACTACTAATGAGTGGAGCAGGTAATAGGTGAATGCAGCAGAGTGCATGAGCTGCTTCCAGGCCAGGAGTCTGACGAGAAGAACCAGCGCTGAGAGGAGCTGGGAGGAGCCTTATAAATGAGAGGTAACCAATGTATGAGCAGGACAGGTGAGATGATCACCTGCGCATGTGCAGAGTCGATTGCCGTACTGACAGCCGGGGAAGAAGCAGAGAATGAGGAATGAATGATGCTTAGGTTACCGGGTGGCAGCCGTGGGTGAGCGGTGTGTGACACCTTGCCTCATTGCTTACTGTTGGGTGCCTCCCATGTCTATTGTTGCTGCTGACTGTCCTCTTTCTCTGTCTCTTTCCTGTCCCTGTACTTCATGTCTGTCTCCCCTTGCCTCATATTTACTGTGTAACCACCATTTGCTTTATTGCCTGTGCCCTCCACGTCTCCTATCCTGTCCTATATCTTTTTTTTGCCTGACTTTGCTTCATTGCTTACCTGCTTTCCCTCACGTTTGTTGTTGCACTTTTGTCTTTTCTTTTGCCTGTCTAGTTGCCACACCCCAATTTCCCATAGAATTGCCCTTCCCTCCCATCTTCTGAAATATAGCCAGGTGCTCTGCCCTCACTTAATGGACAGTTATGGCAGCCAGCATTTACGGTCTTGACGTTTGCACAACGGTCTCTCCTAATTCCAACTGTACCACACCACAGTAGTTGAAAATGCCAGTGGCCGATGGTGGCTTTAATATTGGTGACTGAGAATGCTTCTGCCTTACGATAGCCACATACACGTTCCCCACCACCAGCTACAATTGTTAATAAACTACCTTATGTGTCAGTTGTTCTCCACACCTCCTAGATTGTAAGCTCATTTGCACAAGGCCATCCTTACTTTGTTTCCTGTCACTGTTATGCAGTTGTGTCATGATCATCTCCGTGTATAGCGCTGTGTTGGAGCTTTAGAAATAAAGGGTTATAATGATATAATCAGATTACCATGTGTAGCTCACACTGACACTTGGTGCCCTCAGCCCCTGTCACTACTCTCTATATACAACCGTCCATCACCACCAGGATGGGTCGCTGGCTTGTCCCTCACTGACTGACGGTATCCTATTACAGACAGTGAAATGTAGCACCCAGCAGACAAGGTGTTTATATTGAACTATGAGCATCAGGTTTGGTCAGTGGCAAATACGTCTTTCTTGTAAGAGTGTGATCAATATACTGTATATGTGTAAACATTTATCTTTATACTAAAATTACAGTTGCTCTCAGTGCATTAGACAGCTTCATCTTTAGGTAGCTACATTGATAACAATAAGCTTTGATGGTGAATGGTTTTGGAAAGTAATTGCAAAACTGCAATTTTGTTATACAAATGCTTTATCTTACAGTATTATATTATCCAATACTAGATAAATTGAATGCATTCTGAGCAACGTTTACCGCTCTGGACATGGAAATAGAATCTTTCAGCCTGAGCTTTTAACAGAAGCGTCTATATGCTGGCATACTTTTCAAATTATAGTTTAGGGGACAATCAGAGCATGGTGCAAAGGTTCAAATCCCACATCTACTCTGATACTGTAATGTTGTATTTTATAGCACAGCATACTCGCTTCACTCCTCTGGTGGAAAACACTGAGGTTTTCAGATCTAGCTCCACAATGCTCTGGTGCCTAGCACTGGGGTGTCACTTCCGCCCTGCTCTGGTGCCTAGCACTGGGGTGTCACTTCCGCCCTGCTCTGGTGCCTAGCACTGGGGAGTCACTTCCGCCCTGCTCTGGTGCCTAGCACTGGGGTGTCACTTCCGCCCTGCTCTGGTGCCTAGCACTGGGGTGTCTCTTCTGCCCTGCTCTGGTGCTTAGCACTGGGGTGTCACTTCCGCCCTGCTCTGGTGCCTAGCACTGGGGTGTCACTTCCGCCCTGCTCTGGTGCCTAGCACTGGGGTGTCTCTTCCACCCTGCTCTGGTGCCTAGCACTGGGGTGTCTCTTCCACCCTGCTCTGGTGCCTAGCACTGGGGTGTCTCTTCCACCCTGCTCTGGTGCCTAGCACTGGGGTGTCTCTTCCGCCCTGCTCTGGTGCCTAGCACTGGGGTGTCTCTTCCGCCCTGCTCTGGTGCCTAGCACTGGGGTGTCACTTCCGCCCTGCTCTGGTGCCTAGCACTGGGGTGTCACTTCCGCCCTGCTCTGGTGCCTAGCACTGGGGTGTCACTTCCGCCCTGCTCTGGTGCCTAGCACTGGGGTGTCACTTCCGCCCTGCTCTGGTGCCTAGCACTGGGGTGTCACCTCCGCCCTGCTCTGGTGCCTAGCACTGGGGTGTCACTTCCGCCCTGCTCTGGTGCCTAGCACTGGGGAGTCACTTCCGCCCTGCTCTGGTGCCTAGCACTGGGGTGTCTCTTCCGCCCTGCTCTGGTGCCTAGCACTGGGGTGTCTCTTCCACCCTGCTCTGGTGCCTAGCACTGGGGTGTCTCTTCCACCCTGCTCTGGTGCCTAGCACTGGGGTGTCTCTTCCGCCCTGCTCTGGTGCCTAGCACTGGGGTGTCTCTTCCGCCCTGCTCTGGTGCCTAGCACTGGGGTGTCTCTTCCGCCCTGCTCTGGTGCCTAGCACTGGGGTGTCTCTTCCGCCCTGCTCTGGTGCCTAGCACTGGGGTGTCTCTTCCGCCCTGCTCTGGTGCCTAGCACTGGGGTGTCACTTCCGCCCTGCTCTGGTGCCTAGCACTGGGGTGTCACTTCCGCCCTGCTCTGGTGCCTAGCACTGGGGAGTCACTTCCGCCCTGCTCTGGTGCCTAGCACTGGGGTGTCTCTTCCACCCTGCTCTGGTGCGTAGCACTGGGGTGTCACTTCCACCCTACTCTGGTGCGTAGCACTGGGGTGTCACTTCCACACTGCTCTGGTGCTTAGCACTGGGGTGTCACCTCTGCGCTGCTCCAGCACTGGGGCCAGTAAACTTAAATATCGATGTTGAGAAATACCATGTTCGAGTAAATACTGTATGAAGGCTCCTAAAATGACTAATAGACAACGTTTGTGGTATCATATTTGTTGCATGTAAAGTTATGTACTACGACTCACATTTTGCAAAGTTGGTTGTATAATTCAATTTGACTCACTAAAACCTGACCTTGTATATAGTCATATTATGCCATCATTGCTGTGATAATTCAAGAGTAACAACAAAATAACGGTCATCCTTTATTTTATATTATACCGGTCACCTACATTTGTTTTTGGTGTAATAAAACTTGTGGTTCTGGTGAAGGAAGACACTTTTTATCCATCTTAAAAAGACAATACCTCTCTCAAGTAGCAGAACCAACTAGTGAGGAAGCACTGATATTATATCTAATGTATGGGGTATAGTGATCACATCCTGGTAAGACGTGGCAGTGTTTCAATAAAACTCTTTTTTAAAGGAGCCAAAAAAACTATGAATTTTTAGAAGAGCAAGATCAGCTCAGGGGTTTTGTTTTCTCTTACTCTGGATTAATGCAATAAGAATTGGTACAGGTTGCACTTAAATGCATATTTGCCTACTTTGGGCAAGTTCTTTCCGGGAGGAGGCGTGGTGGGAGAGTGGGCCATAATGATGTGTTTGGCCGTGCCCCGCCCCCCGCGACGGAAATGACACGATTCACCGCAAATCACGTCATTTTGTGACGGCAGCAGGATGCAGGGTACTTGCCAGCTCTCCTGGGAGTCCGTGAGACTGACCCGAATTTCGAGAGTTGTTTGCAAGTATGCTTAAATGACCTGTGTTTTTTGTTTGTTTGTTTGTTTTGACCCTTACTAGTTTTGTAATCTTCACAAGAATACAGTTTGTTTGGTTGCATTTTATGTACTAATGTACACCTTAAACTCCAAGTAAGAGAATTGTCCCACTCCTGTTATAGAAACATTGATTCTATGTAATATACAGCCTGACTCTTAGTAGTGCAGTTTTTCTGCCACTCTACGCTTTTATGTGTCTCTTTATTAATATGTCTCCAGTAGTTGTGAGATTAGTTAGGTTTCTTTGTTATGAATTTAATTTGTCCATCACAAAATCTTCCTGGCCATCAGCTAAAAAGTGTTCTGCATTGTAAACGTCTTTCTGCCTTTGTTTCCCGTCTTTAGTGGAATTAGGAATCTTTTATTTCAAACCACAGGCAATTCTCGGACTGCATTGTGGCATAAATAATCCTCTTGAATTAATGATGCCTCTGTTCCGTGTGCGATCAGGCTTTGATCAGTCCTGTGCCTATTGACTTCAATTGCACTGTTATTGCAGCTAGCATTCATAGATCTTCAAAAAGTGATTATGCCTCAGGTAACCAGATTCAATTGGCTGGTAAATGCCTGGGGTCAGAAAGCTCTGTTCTTTCGCTGTATCTCTGCAGATGGCTTTGTCATGTACGCCAATAAATCACATTATCTGCCTACGTTTCTTTATACCAACTTAATATATTATCGGGCATTATAGTCCCTGCTGGGTCTGTGTATCCTCTTTTTATAGCTGTTTTGTAGAAGTGCCCAAGTTGGATATTCCTCTGTGGCTTAATAATAGCAGTTCCTATTAAAATTTGTTGTGCCTTAAAGGAACGAGGAAGCGTTCTCGCTAAACTGTGATATTAATTGAAACCGAACACATGGAATTGGAAGTTCTGACTGATAAATTTGTCATTATAAGCAGCATCGTTCCAGGCAAACGGGATCACATTATTTTTCCTATTGAAAATCGTGTTTGCTGTTGGCTTTGCAAATAGTTTTATAGAAAATTTTAATAGTTATACAAGTCACTGTATAGGAAGAAATATGTCACTTTATCTTGACGGAACGGAAGATATTCTTTCTGTATAATTAATCATTTTGGTCATTTGAGATGAGTACCCCCCCCCCCCCCTTCCCCCCTCCCCACCTCTTTCCAAATGGTTCTTTGTTCTGCTCAGCAGAACAGAGGGGTAAATGTATCAAAACTTCTAAAAAGTAAAAGTGGAGATGTTGGCAACCAATCAGATATTAGCTACCATTTCTTTAGAATGTACTAGAGAAATGATAGCTAGATTCTGATTGGTTGATATGGGCAACACCTCCACTTTGCCTTTTTTAGACTATTTAGTACATTTACCCCAGTCGTTTTTATTTGTTGAAGTTTTCTTTAAGTTTGCGTCCTGTCTTAAAGAATATATGGAGGCATCTAGGTAAAAGGTGAAACTGGGAGCTGAAATGGCATTTTGTGTTTTAAACTGTATCTTCCAAGAAGATGGAAAAATATGCAGCAGTTACATATATATCCTGAAACCCTTAGTTGCCTACTCTCCCGCAATGCCCGGGAGAGGTCTGGTTATTGGGAGACCACGTAGGGGAGCAGGCAGTTCTCGCTGAAGGCTGCTCACTGGCCTGCAGAGTAGGCGGGGACATAATATAGTGGTGCAGTTTGTCAAGCCCCGCCCACTTCATGCAGAAGCTAAATGAAGATATAATTTGCAGCATCATTCACCTGTCCATGCCCACTTTGATCCCTATGGCTTAACAGTTAATGGATTATGCAAAGTCTATACCTTCCCTGCCATTTCAACATTTAGGAAGAAAACTAAGGCTTACTGGCGTTTTATTGGTTGCTAAATCTTTTAAAAATGAGCTATTTTCTATTTTTTAAGTTTGTATAATTTGTTATTAATGCATAATCATTTAATGATTGACTCGGGCGTTACAGATTGAGAGCTGCTGTTCAGTAAGTATATGATTAAATGGAGTCTGATGTTTGGGCTATTCCTGGTCTGTTAAAAAAGACAAAATGTCCGTATGTATGTATGTATGTATATATAGCTGGAATTGGTTCTCATAAACAGTAGTATAGGATGGGTACTCCTAATGGGAGGTAAGGTCACATGAACAGTGGTACTCAGTTGTAGGATGGGTATTCCTAATGGAGGTAATGTCACAAGATCAGTAGTACTCAGATGTAGGATGGGTACTCATAGTGGAGGTAAGGTCGCAAGATCAGTAGTGCTCAGATGTACGATATGTACTCATAGTGGAGGTAATGTCACAAGAACAGTAGTACTCAGATGTAGGATGGGTACTAATAGTGTAGGTAAGGTCACAAGAACAGTAGTACTCAGATGTAGAATCGGTACTCATAGTGGAGGTAATGTCACAAGAACAGTAGTACTCAGATGTAGGATGGATACTCATAGTGGAGGTAAGGTCGCAAGATCAGTAGTGCTCAGATGTACGATATGTACTCATAGTGGAGGTAATGTCACAAGAACAGTAGTACTCAGATGTAGGATGGGTACTAATAGTGTAGGTAAGGTCACAAGAACAGTAGTACTCAGATGTAGAATCGGTACTCATAGTGGAGGTAATGTCACAAGAACAGTAGTACTCAGATGTAGGATGGATACTCATAGTGTAGGTAAGGTCACAAGAACAGTAGTACTCAGATGTAGGATGGGTACTCATAGTGGAGGTAAGGTCACAAGAACAGTAGTACTCAGATGTAGGATGGGTACTCCTAATGAGAAGTAAGGTCAAGAGCCACACAAAACAAGAACAGTAGTACTAACAGTGGGTTGGGTATGAAATGTCAACATTCTTAATGTCGATAGAGAGAACATCTACACTTTTATAATGTTGACCAACAAAATGTCTACATGTTCATAATGTCTACACGTTTAAGATGTCAACGTACGTAAGGTCCCAATAAATAAATGTAAAAAAAAAGGTGTCATCCCTAGTGCTGCCAGCCTATGTTGGTACCCGCAGCGTGGGCCCTGCTGCCATATTGCCAAATTTTCCCTTGGTCGGACTGGATTCCCTAGAGAGATTGGGGCCGCTAAAAAAAAAAAAAAGCCGCCCCTAGTTTTTACCAGCTCAATGCTGATAAAACTAGGGCTCTTCCCAATGGGTGGGTGGTAATATTCATTTATTAAATGTGTAAATCCATTATGTCCCTGGTACACTACAAGTCCAGGTTGCCAGTAAGTGTTTGGGCATACTGGCGCTTTTAGTACTACAAGCACAGCATACCCATGGCTGTCAGGACATGCCGGCACTTGGGGAATCACAAGTTCCAGCATGCCCTGGCCCCCACAGCCTGCTGGGACCTGTAGTATTCCATGGGAAAATGTAACTAAAACAGACATAAGTGTAAAAAATATTTTATTTGAAATAAAAACACCCCAACACTACCCTTAATTACCCTCTTTATTGTTCACCTAGATCCAGGCTCTTCATCCGTAATAAATACAGGGATCCTAGATAAGAATCCCTGGTAAGAGTAAATTCCAGGGGACCCCACACAACAGCAGTAGGATGGAAATTTATGTGAAATCTATGATCCATTCCACAACTACATCACTTAACAAATATTATAATTTCTGCATCTCGCATCTGCTGAAATGGTTCAAAATGATGGATAGAACAGACGGCACAATTTCTGTGCAAAGCATGTTAAACTACATAAGTTCTGTAAACATAAAAATCAATATAAATTGTCCATTTTGCTTACCAACACACACAATCATTTTGCTTACTGCTGAGGTAAAGCAGATAAACGTTGGATTTATGTGTCAATCATGCAGTTTTCACCGTTGCGGAAAAACAATTCACCAATTAATATTGTACTCCCACTCTAACTTGTAAAAATTTTCCTGATGTCATGGGTGTAAGGAGTAAGCTGTTCCTTCATAGCATTGCTGACATACCTGAACAGTATCTGAAAGTCCTTTATTTAACAGCTGACAACTTGATGTTTTTGCTGTCGCAAGCACTTTCCTTCTACTTCAGAGTAACATATGTTAATCTATCGGTAAACAGCAGCGCTTTAGAACTGCAAGATGCTTTTTAGTTCAGTGATGTGATGCGACTCTCTTAAATGTTTTTAACTAAACGTATATATAAATCCTGTAGCAGATTGCTGCAGAGATATAATGCACAAGGATGTGAGTATAATACAGCTGCTGCGTCTTTATATTCCAAATCCTGTAGGCATAATTAGTTTACATTTTCAAGGTAACCCACAAAGGACTGTTATCCCTATAATACATGGTAATCCCGTATTCAAATGTGTCTTGTGATATTCACAGATACATGTGTAAAGATTATTCTACCATGATGGAACTTAAGATGGTTATGTAAAGCTTTCTCTTGCCCAAAATGTCCCCTTTGCACGAACTAAAACTATCTTTTTATCTTATTTTTTAAAAGCATTAAACTATATGATGGAGAAAATATGTAAAAATAGTCTACTCCAGAGTTTCTGTAACTGATTAGTGATATCCCAAAGTTACAGCAAAATTGTGTACAGCAATCTCATGGCTAGGAAGCAAAAGTAACAGTTCTGATAACATTAATCGAACCCGAGGCTGCAATTGATAGGTGGGCCATTGGCGCTCAGCCGCTGTAGTGGGCTCACATTAACCCCTGCCAAGGTAAACCTACAGGTGTTGTTGGGAACTGCTTAAACCATATAGAAAACTAAAGTTTATCTAACGAGGAACTGTATATAGGAAAGGCAAAGTCAACAACATTTCTGTGTTTTTGGAAGGAGGGATGGGTCACATTGTATTTACTTTTATCTTCCGCTGCATAGCCTTCCTTTTATACACTTAACATACACAAGAAGAAAACACACCTTAGTACTCTGTCACAGTCGGCACGTCTGACAATGTAATAGAGTTGCCTACATAAAGCAACAGTTTGGCTTGCATTATCTTTCATAGGCGTCTGTTTACGGAGGGCCACCGGATTTCGGTGAAAACCATCATTTATTTTTTTTATCAACACATCACAGTAATCCAAAAATTACGTTTTGCTGCAATTTATGAAGGTTATCTGGGTGGGACGTTTCTGCCCGGAGATAACTCTCACAATGTCGTCTTCCTTTCCAGCCTTTCAGCACCATGGACAGTGTGCTGCTTACATGAAAGATGCACACACTTCTCCTGTGGTTAATGAGGGATCTATTGTGTAGTTAGATGTAGCAGAGGGAGATACAGTAATAGACTCAGTCATTTTCCTTATCGAAGTCCTGAGAGGCTTTCATGCATACCACCTGCTATAGATGCTTTGGCCCTCAGTCTCTGACATTTTACCCTGCACACTTTCCATTCTGATCCAGTTGTAGCTATAGTCCCTTCAGCTAGTAACCGCATCTCTCACCAATCCCAGGTCAAAGGTCAGTGAACATTGGGCATCCAAGTCAGGCTCTGGCGCTGTCTCCCTCCTCCAGCATGCAACAGATTGTCAGTGATCTCCTCTTTGGCAAGCTTCAAATGCAGGCATATAACAGGTTAACACTATCCACAGAGGACGTTAACTTTCCTGAAGCTAAAAGTCCAAGAGAAAGGGTGGGCTTGAGTAGCCTGTGTACATTAAGGGGGTGTCACACTCTTACTACTTTTGTGGAGTAGGAGGCCTAGGCACATACATGCCATATCTTCTGCGTCTGCTTTCCCTCTGGTGCAAGATTCATGCTGAGAATGATCATCAACACAAAACTCGCTTTGTGTTACAAATAAACAAGAGAAAATAAAAAAACAAAATGAAAGTCAAGCCAACCATAGTACTGTCGGCCTGTTACTGGCAAAATTGTGGGGGACAGAAAGCTCAAACACATTTTTAACTTCTTTACTTGGGAATATTTTAAGGAGGGAGGGTATAGGACTTTTCTGGTTGCATAGTGGAATAAATAACTTATTTTTTTAAAGTGCATTTTACAGGGAAACAAGCAAAATTGGCAAAAACACTTCCAGGTTTACAGCTAAAAAAAGAAAGTTACCCCAAAATTTAACCATCTAGTTCACATAAGAAGTGTTTCATCACCACTTCAATGGAACTCAAGGTTATAAATGACAGCTGGGTTCTAGGTACGGACTGTGCTGTAGTTATTGCCCCTTTATTAAACAGACATTTATCCAATACCTCTTGGCCCAAGGCCCACAGTTAATTGTTGGCTAAGAGCGTATTAAGCTTCATTTTAGTAATAGAAAGGCATAGGGATAGATCATTTTAATGATATTAAGAGAATAAGTAACACAAAGAATTGTAGAATTGGTTCTGATTTGTTGTATACATAAGAATAATATATAAAGAGTTTAATTGAGTGTGACACAGTTATGAGTCGTGTTTTTTGTGATTTCTTGATGGTATGTGGGAATTATTTTGATATTTCAAACCTCGGCAGATTAAAACCTTATGTGTCACATGTGTGTTAATGTGTTGACAAAAGCAAAAAATCTCATTCATCGGCTGATACAGGTTTATTCAGGGCAGGATTGTTAGCCACAGATTCCATGGGTTGGCTTTGAATAAAGCGGAAGGAAACATATTTTTTGCAGTCCGGGTGTTCACAAAGGGAAAGACTCGAGGATAATTCAGAACGCTGTAAAAAGCAGCTCAGTTGATCTAATTGGAAATAAAGAGAAGGGAGTTGCTGTTATGCTGAAGTAGTTACACCTTTAGGACTGAGCTACACAAGTTTCCCTAAAAGGATGGTGTGTTACTGGCTGGGTGCAGGTTGGCAGCCACTTGGAGAAACACTGTAAATACTGTTTGCAATACAGTTACTCAGTCGTTCAAATGAGCAGGAAAACCCCCTCACTGCTTCCCCTACTTCTGGCTTAACCTCCCTGAGCAGTATTCAGTTCAGACGGGGGGTGCTAGACTCTGGGGATAAAGCGATGGAAGTCAGTCTGAGTGAGAGATCTAGAGATAAGATTCCTCAGCCCAGACTTGGTGGTGCCAGAGCCGAGAGGGGGGTTGAGTCACCTTGACTTTGGCTGCAAATTAAAACATCTCCGGCCAATAAAATATGGATTGGTTACTTGGGCTGCCCCATTTTCCAACCCTATGTGTACAACAAATTGTATAAAAGAAAGGGAGTAGCCCATGTAAATGTGTAAGATCACTAGCTTCCACTGGAGTGTGTAAAGGAACAGCTCTTGTAAGTTCTAGATATAAGCAATACAGTTCAATACTACTAAGATTCTGCATTGTTCCTGTGAGACCTGGTCCCTCCTGTGTTCTGTGACCAACAGATGAAAGTGCACATTTTAATATATCAACCGGCTGTTCTGCTTTGGTTCCCTTTAAGCTACCCAGCAGTCCTGATTCACAGTAGACTAAGCGGTCAGGAAGGATTCAGCCAGATAAACCAGTAAAGCGGTGCCGCAACATGTAAACATTGCCAAATAATCGCAAGCGGTTCCAGGTGCCAGTGATGGAGCCTGGTGCTGGTACTGATTACCCTCCTACAACTGGTGATGCCACATTGGTGCGTTGCTGACCCTCACAGTCGGTGAGTGGATTGTGCCCAGACTACGCCAGTTGAATAAGTCTTTGGCGACTAGTTGCTAACAATGCGAGACCCCAAAAAGCCCATTTTGTCATATGTAGAATCTAGTTAGGCAACTCTATCGTTATTCCAAATAATATCACTCTGTAACATAAGTAATTTAATCAGGATATCTTGAATTACATTGTTTCTGCTGCAACCTTGTGAAATAACATGTAGCAATATCTTGTGGACCCATCTATATTTAAATCTGGCCTACACCAAGCTTATGTCATTAAAGAGGCTTTTTATCCTGGTATCTCCAGCTAAAACATTTCTTCTAATGATGCTGTTTCTGCCACCATATGAAGCTTGAGTTAATTTGAATTTAATGACTATTGCTTTATCCTGACACTAATCCGGTCTTGTATCAGAGTTTATATATTAAACTCCCATGATTTGCTGTAGCCTGGATAACTTTCATGTCTCATTTCCAAGAAAAAAGATACATAAGATATATAAGCCTAGACAGGCTGGAGCAGACCAGGTTAGTGATATTTAGATTCTAGGTTGGAGCACAAAATACTAACAGACTTTCTAGCATATGGTGGTGAGACTGATTGTACATAACAATATGTATTTACAGCACGTGGTTGTGTGGAAAGAAGTCACAAAATATAAATAAAAAGTGAAATTGTTACTAAGTTTCAGAAGCCCAACCAAAATAAATGTTTCCATTTTCAACCCTTTTCTTGATCTCTTGTGGTGCTCTACTTATATTGTACTTTTATTATACTTATTTAGCTTATTCTTTTGATTATTATAACGTCTTCCTTTGCTGCCTTCCCCTGTCCTTACTTATTGTAACATAGAAAAAGAAAACTTTATTTTTATTATGTTTTTAATTTGATGACACCCTATTAAAGGATTTCCTCCTTTTATGGGTTTTAATCTCCTTAACATTCTAGCAAATGTATGTGTGACCATTTAATACATATATATATATATATATATATATATATATATATATATATATATATATATATACACAAGTCAACCCGTGCATAATACTCATGCATTCTAGTCAAATCAAGCTACTTAAGGTGTTAAAAAGGGTCTTGTCATGCATTTGGGCCATAGCCCAGGCCTCCTCAGGGGAAGAGCGTTACTTCCCGACGTAAGCGCCCTTTTTTAACGTGGTTTTGTCCACATGTCACCACCTCATCATTCTTCTCCATCACCTCATCCTTCATTTTCATCGCCACATCTATCCAGATGTCTATCCAGACACAGGGATCTCTCTCAGCGGTCCTGAGTATCACACTCCTCTCACTCTGTCACCCCCGGCAACCACCAACCACTCCCCACTGTCACCCCCGGCAACTACCAACCACTCCCACCTGTCACTTATCCTTCAAGAAATATATATATATTTTTTTAAAATCTTTATAAACACTTTTAACAATTAACAAATTAAATTAACAAATTAAAAACATCTTAGTATACCAAATTTCAGCCCTTTCTGAATTTTTTTTTCCACACACACTAAGAATTTAGTAGGTCAGTGTATAACTCCGCCCAGCAGGTGGCGCTGCAGCTTGGTTTTATTTTTTCCACACACACACACACACACAGACAGACTAACACACACCACTAGACATTTATATTATAGATATATATATATATATATATATATACTATTACCGTCAACCAACTCCTCACAAAGGTATTTCTAAATTAACCTGAGAAACATCATTCTTATATTCCCTTAAATCCACAGGCTTCAAGAAAAACCACAGCAAGATATAACTTCATTTAAAGTGTGTTGTATTATATTACAGAACAATAAACAGCGTAACAATATTTTACACAAAGTATAGATCCTCCATTCAACAACACACCACAATTCCAGTCTCACACTCAGCCCTCACCCATTCCATTCAAACTCCATCATTCACACTAGTCAGGGCCTTTGTATGCCATGCGGTCACTCACTTCCATGCATGTTCACCTAGGAACAATGGCTGCATGTCCCCTCAGTCTGGGCACCAAGCATGAAGAGACCATTCTTCCTCTGTGTAAAGTAAAAACCCCCTCTTGTGGGCGGAGACTACCTTTCACAGGAACCACTCACAGCATTCATGCTAATTACTAACCAAATACTCCAAAAAACCTGTTTATCAAGTATCATGTTTCCCAGTGGGGGAAGGATTTTTATGTGTACAGTCACTTATCTAATTCCATCGTGGCTGAATCTGTTCATATATTATACAATGAAACATAAATAATAGATTATTTATGTACTCTTCATCACACCCATCTGCATTCACCTTTAACCACTCTGTTTACCATCCAGGTTGCCAGGAACCAAGTAATAGTTCGTAGTCCAACTGCATGGACGTTACTAGTGCTGCTTACTTGGTATCAATCTTTTATGGGCCTCATATGTCTTTGTTATTTTTATACTTACTGGAATATATTTATGGTTATTGCATTTTATCAATTGTTTTGTTTAATATACCATCTGTTTTATGTAATAGCTGTACCTTTGGTTCATTTTACCATTTATTATTGTTAACTTAATTTTATAATACTTATGTTGTGTACCTTGTGTACTTAAGATTAGTGGCTGTTTTCTATAATGTTAGCTGCATAGATAAACGTCCGAAATTAGGTTGAGATTTTGGAGTTATTTGTAACCATGCTCAAATTGTTAAATTACATGTAACATTGAGTTTAAATAGCTAAGCTGGTGATAAGGGATGTTACTTTTTATACAGAATATGAAGTTAATATAACATCATTTGTAAACTCCATTTGACTCTCATTCTGCATTATTTTGTTGCTATCACACATTGATGAAGTTACATCCTGTTTAAAACAAGACATTGATTAAATGCCACAGCTGTATTGTAGTTGAATTGTGTTTCATTGTGTCACCTGTAATATTAGAATTGTAAGAGAGCGCTTATATATACAGCATTTAACTTATACCTTGAATTGACTGAAGCAGAATTGTCCCGCAACTAAACATCTTTTCCTCTTAGCATATTAATAAGGGACTCTTAGAGATAAAGTAACTTCAGTACTGTACTCTACCTCAATTTCCCAGCCTCTTTGTCTTCTATCGTATGCCCATTCTACGGGTTTAGAATGACCCTGAAAGCCACAGACATACATTGCATAAACATTTTGCTGTATAAAGGCTAAACGCGTGGCCTATTTTATGTGACAGTAGCTTTTGTGTTACGGAATTATTTGGGGTTGACCAATTGCTGCATCCTAGTAGATTCTTCTGTACATTGTATACCGTAATTGCTTCTGCCCTACTTTTCCTAGTTTTCTTAATATGCTTTATTAGACGCTATTGTTAGATATTGTCAGAATGGCATTGTGTGTTGGGCAGCAAAGACATTTGTGCAGCTATTACGTTATTCTATTATTTCTTACTGAGCGAACCTCACACATCTTCAATGAACAAACATAAAATAGCGTAGGAACGAGGTATTTTTGTCGAATTTCTGAATAACCTCGTTAGATGCGGTATCTTCCATTTGCACTCTTATATTTAAATGGTACTCAGTAGAGTTTGCCAAAGTTTTCCTATTTGATGGTGCTGCTATCTTCGCTAGTCCATATCGTTCCATGTGAAACTAGAACAAAAGTAGGTGCGTGAATTCACGAAAGAACTTTCGGCTGTAGATTTGCACACTTGCAGTTCGTTATTGACCTATACTGTATAGGAATGACCTGCACCAAGTTGCAACTGTAGTAAGAAACTCTTCTAGTATGATTTTCCAAAGTTCTATTATCTGATTATGTATTCTAGAGACAGGCTTTGCCCATTTATAAAATAACCTCATAATGTTTGAAATTGTAGTATAGTGGAATGTACAACACGTAGAAATGAGACGCATCTCACACAAACAACTTAATTTATATGCTATGTATTCGAGTGATATCCACTGTGTAATCAGAAATGCCCATCTAACACATTTAACTTCATTAGAATTTAACACCAGTGCCAGTCTAGGCTTTCATGCTTTGTCCATTGTACCCATTGTACTGTGTCCTTAAATCACCTTTATCTTCTGACTGAATTACAGCATCTAATGGGATAGTATATGGACAAATCGGAAAAATAATAGGTTATTTTCCTAAAGTAATTACCACTGCTTCTTGTTCCACTAGTTGTACATGTAAACAAAAGGGCAATAGCTTTGGCATTTGCGATTAGCACTTACGGCTGGTACTGAAGATTACGAAGGTTTATGTGTAGAGATGAAAGGAGTTTTTATTGGAAATTATTTCTTTATTTACAGAGTATGTTATTATTGAACTCTGCTAGTGAATGTCTGTTCCATCAGGGACCAGTACCCTGAAATGGCCTAGAGAAATATCTATTCATTATGGTAAATATTGCTGTTACTAATTTAAGAGAAGATCAATTCTAATGTTTGCCTGAGTTGCAACCATTGCTGAGTCTACAAACGAGGGTGGACAATACAATACCGTGCAAAGGTTTTAGGCAGGTGTGGAAAAAATGCTGCAAAGTAAGAATGCTTTCAGAAATAGAAGTGTTAATAGTTTACTATTATCAATTAACAAAATGCAGTGAATGAACAGAGCGAACTCTACATCAAATCAATGTTTGGTGTGACCATCCTTTGCATTCCAAACGGCAAACAGCATCAATTTTTCTAGGTACACTTGCACACAGTTTTTGAAGGAAGTCGGCAGGGAGGTTGTTCCAAACGTCTTGGAGAACTAACCACAGATCTTTGGTGGATATAGGCTTGCTCAAGTCCTTCTGTCTCTTCATGTAATCCCAGACAGACTCGATGGTGTTGAGCTCAGGGTTCTGTGGGGGCCATATCATTACTTCCAGGACTCCTTGTTGTTCTTTACGATAAAGATAGTTCTTAAGGACAATGGCTGTATGTTCGGGCTCTTTGACCTGCTGCAGAATAATTTGGAGCCAATAATAATTTGGAGCCAATCGGACGTCTCCCTGATGGTATTGCATGATGGATAAGTACCTGCCTGTATTTCTCTGCATTGAGGACACCATTAGTCCTGGCCAAATCCCCAATTCAATTTGCTGAAATGCGTCCCCAAACTTGCAAGGAACCATCACAATGCTTCACTGTTGCCTGCAGACACTCATTATTGTACCGCTCTGCAGCCCTTCGGCAAACAAACTGCCTTCTTTTACAGCCAAATATTTTAAATTTTGACTTTTCAGTCCAGAGCACCTGCTCCCATTTTTCTGCACCCCGGTTCCAATGTTTTTGTGCATAGTTGAGTCGCTTGGCCTTGTTTCCACGTTGATAGTTGGCTTTTCTTCCATGATACCCCTTCTAACCAGGCTTCTCCGAACAGTAAATGGGTATACCTGGGTCCCACAGTTTTTTTCCAGTTCTGAACTGAAGGGTTGGAGAGCGGTAGAAGAATTTATACTGTTTTAAAGACAAAGGGTGGTCACACCAAATATTTATTTAATCTAGATTTCTTTTCTGTTCCTTCATGTTGCATTTTGTTAATTGATAAAAATGAACTATTAACATTTCTATTTTTGAAAGCATTCTTACTTTCCAGCATTTTTTCCACACCTGCCTAAAACGTTTGCACAGTATTGTACGTTGGGAGCTACAATATTTAAATTAATCATAATGACAGTAAAACTGTCTACTTTGTCATCTATAAACTATGTAAATGACAGAATAATTTTTTGATTACCATACACAAGCGGATCCCAAAGTGTGCCGCCGTGTTGTCACGAGCGCCATGGCAATTTTTTTTTTAAAAAATACCAATCAGGCGACGCTTCCTCCTGCTTCCTCCCTGTTTCCTTTTCACTAAAAGTGATGTCATCATGCCCGACATATTCAGTGAGGAGTTGCGTAGAGAGGAGCCAGAAGAGAGAAGAAAGAAGGCCAAGTATGGTATGTAAAGGAACGGAGGGAAATAGTTATAGGAAACAGATTTGAAGGGGCAAAAAAAAGAAGGTGGGCGCAATGTGAGCATAAAGGGGTAGTGTGAGCATGAAGGGCAGTATGATCATGGTGGATGAAGTGTAATGGTGAAGGGACAGTGTCAGCGTGAAGGGGGCACAGTGTAATGGTGAAGGGACAGTGTCAGCGTGAAGGGGGGCACAGTGTAATGGTGAAGGGACATACACTATGGAATGTTTTTGAAAATGACTCATCTATCTTAACTTTGGCAACAAAAAAAAACAACCTACAAATATTTTGAATGATCATATGAACTGTTAGAGCACTGTGAGACTTTCTGAAATCAAAACCAGAGGTGCTTAGAGCCTTTGAGAAAATGGGGGACACAAGGAAAGGTTTCTTTGCGTTGCACTAATAGAGACCTTGAGAAAAACCGTATATAGTGTTACTGGACGTCATGCCAACCGCAACATGCCATAAGGACCACTGTGATTTAAAACATGAACTGTAGGCAGAGCCAGCAGGAAACTGTAAGCCCATTAAGTGCAGCATTGGTGGCGGCCCGTCAGCCCGCCTGTGCCGGAAAAGTATTTTTCCCAGTGTGAGTGGATTGGCACGTGGCATTTCTCCAAGTCCTCCACTCTGCTCTCTGCCGAGTGGGAGCAACAGAGTAAATGAGGAGGAAGGTTGATTGGCACATGTGCTGTAAGTGGGACTCTTTTCATGCAGGTTTATAATTGTAGAAGAGAGGAAAAAGTACAGCACTGAGAGGTCACTGGCTCTATCAACACAGATGATACATTTATATAATCAGGGCTGTCTACTAATTAACAAATAACAAACTTACATGTACCTCTGCTAGCACCATCCTAATACATGATACAATACAATACAATACAATAGACTAGACAAAATGTGTGTGTGTGTGTGTGTGTGTATATATATATATATATATATATATGTATGTTAGCAGGGACTCCAATTGATGTTAGTTCCACTAAAGTGGTGTCTCTGGCAGAGCAACTTATATAATAGAGAGAGCTGAAATGGTGAAATCAGCATACATAAGTCACATCACTAACGCTGTAGATTGTATGATGGAATCTGCAGCATCTGCTTGAAATATAGTCTAAAATGTCAAATCACACTCACTCAGTTGAAAAGATGGTTATCGATGACAGTGGCTATGTAAAAGATAACTTAACAAGGCCCTGATGCGTTTCATCAGAGGAATAGTGTATCCAGAAGTGCAATGCAGACACAACAGATGTATTTGACTGTTCAGTAGGATCCATTTAAGTAGCAAGTCTTTGGTTAAACAACAAGGTCTATAAACATACCCAACATGATAGCAGAAGAATTTGTCCTTCTAAAAAATATATATATATATGAGCATGAAGGGCAGTATGATCATGGCGGATGAAGTGTAATGGTGAAGGGACATTATAATTAAAATAAAACTTAGCAATGTTACATGTTGTATCTCCTAAATATTATAATACATATATATATATATATATATATATATATATATATATATATATATATATATATATATATATACTTGATCGCTTATTTGTACACTGAAATTTAAAGTTGATCTAGGACATGCCCTACCCAACTATAAATCTGCCATCACATTTTAAATTTACCTCCCCCTCCAATGCAACTTGGTTTTGCCAAAGCGCAAAGTTACTCATTTTTTTTTTGCTTTACTTTCCTTAATGAATCGGTCTCATTTTGTCTTTACCATTTGTAAATATTCCACATTCATTTCACTACACAGGGAAATCTTGCCTTTAGTTCTTATATTGTTCCAATGACATTAATACATTAAAGATGTGTTAAGTTCTGTCAGTAAGGTCTTTGCAGCCCAATTCAACACTATTGCAAGAATCTCTCACAACAGCCTCTAGTAAAGTCATGTTAAGAAAACTATGGCAAAAGTAATTGCAGTATACAATGGACAGAACAATCTACAGGTGTTTAGTAGAATTCAGTAATTGGTGATTCTGTAACTCAGAAGCCAAAATCACACATGAAAATCAGCCGTGCATTTCTCATCCACGGGCTGATTAGCCTTTATTCAGCACACTGTTTATGCAGTGTATGGTTGTCACTTTCAGGACAGTTCTCAGCCCCTTGAACTTGGAGTTAGCTATGGGAGTATGATAGCAAATTAATAGGAGCACCATTGCCTTCTAAGAGAAGATGGATGTTTAGTCATAGGGGATTCTGCTTATCATATTAAGATCAAATTAAAGTTAAATGCCAAAGGTCTAAGCTGTCTTGCAATTCTAATACTAAAGATAATATAATGCAACCTAACTATATTAAAGCTCTGGTCGTAATACAACATTCTGTTTTAAACAGGATTACTATTGTTTCTGTTAATTTGTTATGTGCCACAGTACTCTGCAGCGTGGGCTAGTGGGATAAACAGGACATACATAAATCAGGGGAATACCAGGTAGACAAAATAAATAGACATGAAAACAAAAAGCGGGGGAGGTCCTGCTCATGAGAGACCTTATAATCTAGAAAATAATGGAGCAGTGCTGAGTCAAAAGAAACAAGTGCAGCTCAGAGAGAGAGAGATTGTGACAGCAGCCTGGTTGTACCAGTGGGATTTTTCAGAGATTGTTTAAAGATTTGAAAGCTGCGTGGAGAGTCTAATCAGGCATGGTAGAAAATTTCATAGGGTGGTAGAGGCATGGGAGAAGTTATTTGGGTGGGAGTGAGTAGGTGGTTATCAGGGAGGAGACAAAGCTTATGCCAGAGGCAGATCGAAGAGTGTGTAAGGGAGAGTGTTTTGAGATTAAGTTTGAGATGAAAGGATGGGGTTGAAAGCTTTGTTGGTGAGCGTGAGCTGTTTTTATTGGTTTCTGGAGGACATAGTGAAGCTTTGTAGGCACTTGCAGATTGGCTCAGTTGATGTTGTCGAAGTCGTATAATTGGATGAATGAAAGTATATTGGTTAATATTGTTTTATTGGTCGATTGCACTCAGTATGCCACACTACACGTGGCATTCGGCGATCGCAAGGTAAAATACGCACGTACACACTCGCATTACAACATTTAGTTATTTATATAATTCATATTCATGTTGGTTCCGTTACACAGTAATTTATGAGCAGGTAGTATTTAGTTTATTATTAGTTTATATATTATGATTATATGTACACTTCAGTGTTATTTAAGGTTCAGGTTATAGGAAATCTGTCATGTCTGATATCATTCTAATCCCCTATTCATCAGCAGCTGTTCGGTTCCATCGCCGAAGAGATCGCATATTGCATACTCTAGTTATTGATTTTAGGCAATATCTTGTCAGATTGATATCAGAGTGTAAAATGCTAATTGTAACTGTGACTAGTTGTAACTGGTTTCTGGGCGGGAGATTCATCTGGAATGTTGACCTCAGCCTTTGAGGGGGTTATTTGAACTAGCCTATGGTCTGTTTACCCTGGACCCACCCGAAGTCTGGACCTATAGAAGCAAACCACGTCATCTGCATTGTTCTCTCTGTAACACTGAATGTATATATGATCATAGCTGCGCTCCCAGTCTTCAGTCTACTCTGACCACAGTGTTCAAGGGTGAACTACTGTTCACTGGTGCCCGTGGTAGCGCAGCGGTATGTATGTATTTTTTGGTATTGGCTGTACTGTAATGTATTATATTATAATATTGTATTGAACTGTTAACTTTTTACATCTGCTAAAATAAATCACTTTGTGCTTTGGAAACACAATACAATCGCCTATGCAATGCTTATTTGAAAACGATAGAATTACTTTAATAATGTGGAGTGGCAAGAAAGGACGATCAGTCTTGCCACAGTGTTTAGTATAGATTGAAGTTGAATCTATAGTTGGGTGAGAGAATACCAGATTGGAGAAGGTTGTAGTTGTCGAGTTATTAGAATGGATGAGTTTTGGTTGTATCTTGGGTAAGAAAAAGGTATATTACAACAATACTTTTAAAGATGAAGGCAAAATGATTGTGAGAAATTGGATTTCCGTATTAAAGAAGTCTGAGCTCAGTCAAGACAGCAAGGCTTGAGAGACTAAGGATTTGTGGTGTTATTGATGATCAGGAAGATTTTAGGGAAGGTGGTGGCTGTGGCAGGATGGAAGATGATCGGCTCTGTTTTGTGAAGCTTTTGGTGACATTGAGACATCCATGTAGAAATAGCAGAAAGACAGTTGGTCACACAAGATAGTAGAGAAATAGATTTGGGTGTCATCAGCAATGTGGTGATACTTAAGGCCAAATTAGTTCAGATAACAGAAGAGGCCAACAACCGTTCCTTGTAGAACCCCAACATATACTGGGAGTGGATTGGAGGATATGTGAAGGCCAATGGAGTGAAGTGTGTGCAGAAGAAGGGGGAGATTAACAGGGTCTAAAGTGGCAGGAAGGTCAAGGAGGATGAGTATGGTTAGATGACCCTTAGACTTTTCTGTAAGTAGCTGGTTTATTACTTTTGTCAGGACAGTGTCAGTGGAATTTTGGAGGCAGAAGCTGCATTGCATTGAGTCAAAAAGGCAGTGAGAGGAGAGAATGCGATATATGAGGTTGTATAGAAGCCGGTCACATAGGAGGCACATGGGACGAGATAATTAGGGTAGTAGTAGGAGAGAGAGGTTGGATCAAGAGATGTTTTCTTTGGGTTTGGTGATGTGAATGTACCAGTGGGCACATACAAGTTAAAAAGCTGAGCTATAGGTTGGAATTTAGTAGTAGAGAGAAATTGGGGTAGTTGGGAGGGAATAGTGTTTAGGTTGCAGATTGTGGGGTGAGGCGAGTGCAGAGTTATTGGGGGGTCATTCCATGTCCGTTCAACCAGGTGTTTCCACCACCCATCTCAGATTTTAACAATTTTCTTTTCTTTTAGTTAGGTGAGGATGTCCCAAAAACTTTTTCTGCCAAATATCTCGACTGTCTGACCATTAGTTTCCGAAATAATGATTTTTCAATGTATTAAACTACTAATCGTGGCTTAATTATTCCAGTTTATTTGAAGTATCACGGGTGTTTGTTAAGGAATCGCCACTAAACTTAGACCCCCTAAGGTAACTTTTGTCCCGAATCCAAAAATCCAAACAAAATGACTTTATCTGACGTTTCGAGTTACAGCAAAAATGCAAGCTTTTGGAACAGAATTAAAAAAACCTAGGTTAAATGAACATTAGATATCCCATTTTTTTAGGGGCTTAAAAAAAAGGTATACATTACTATAAAAAAAACAATCAGCATGGTATTCTGTTTTATAGTGGAGAAAAAAAATAATGAAGTTGACTTCGATTACTGTTGTACTGAATACATAATTTACACAAGAAGCTATGAAATTTAAAAACCTAAACATAACTGAAGTTGTCAACAATCACATTATTTTCCCCTTGTTTGTAACCTGTGTAGCGGTCTGTAATTTTATTTAAAGTGTCAGCAGACAGTGTATACTGCCTTCCAGTACTTCCATGGGCAGTAGGCACTTCCGTTTACACAGAGGACCTGAATAAATGGAACAAAACACTTATCTATCGCCTTAAGGCCAGGACAATACATTTTGCTGATTGGTTTTGTTTCTTGAAGTGTACCAGCACATTTTGTTCCTCCTCATTAGACTGAATAATATACCCAATGTTATTAACACTGCTGCTATGTATGTTGCAGATCACTTTTATCTACATTTTTAGTGACTGTGGTCATAGTGACACGAACTTTGGCTTCCTACTGTCTTCACGTCGTCTGATGACAAGTGGAATTTGTGTAGCTCATCATAACTACAATGCCGAAATCTATTCCTGCCACAGTCTTTGCTGTTTCTAGACTGCTATGCAGCTTGGTTTTGGAGTCTTGTATTTCATTTTGAGACATGTAGAAAACCTTTTTATGCTATGTACATTTTCATTTGACCTATGCTATGTACATTTTCATTTGACCAGTTATACAGGTCCTAATGTGTCAGGATGTGATGGGTTTCCACTGCTTGCAAACTGGTGCGGATGGCTAGACGTTTTAACTGTCCTTCCAATACCGTCACACGGACTTTTACCATGAGATGTGGCAAACAAATTCCAGTCTGCAAGAATGTTGAAGTCATCCTTAACGAAGCATACGTTTTTGCAGTTCTTGATTTGTGCACTAACACCATCGCTGAAGTAGTAAAAATACTCCATTACAGTAGTTATGAAACACTTAATGAAACTCTTACCAAAACTGAAGGCATGCACAGTTATGGCTACATGGTCGCAGGTATCACTTATAACGCACAGACTAACGGTTTAAAGTATCACAATAATCTTGCCTAAAATATACAACAAATGGGTGGAGTGTTGCTTGTGAAGTGTCCCAGTGGAATCCTTGAATTGCATCCTGACACACAATTGAATAATTTTTTGCAAAATCTAGTAACACAATAGATTCTATTTCTAGTCGAATGGTTTCCTTCAACTGGCGCAGGTATTCAACCTGGGAGTGTCAGCCTGGGACCCATCTGTGTACAGATAGGTTGTTGCATCATCAACAGCACTTCAAATAACTTTACAGAACTGTTCCACGGTACTAGTGATTGTAACAAAATGACTTTGATCAATGTAGACTCAATGCTTATAGACAATTGTGCCGTCCTCATCCATTAAACTATCATGAAAAAGTTTTTCAACTATTTTCTGCTTCCACACCTGGGCATTGTCACATCGATGAAGCATACAAGGTTTTGGGACTGAAGAAGAAACAAGGATTTCAGTTAGGTCTTTGTAGTCCATCTTTAGTGGTAGAGTAGCAACCAATAATTTTAAGTTTTCATGAGTTTCACAAACACACACAACACATACCTATGGCAGCAACACTAACACACCACCGAGGTTGTAAGGAAAAAAAACTTAGACAATCTAACTCGAATGTCTGGAAAACAGTCTTTGAAGGCAAGATAAAGCTCTTTCACGTTTACTAGGAGTAGCCTTTTCTGTTGGTGAATTCTTTTTCCTCCAGGAACTTTTACAGAAACAAACTCTTTCTTTCCAGGGCGCATCTGAGAATGTTCATTATCTTTGTAAATTCGGGAGTCTCCTGGACATTCCGGGAGAGTAGGCAACTATGCTTTGGTTCATACATCAGGCTCTGTAAATCATCACAACCTGAACATTTGTCTACTTTCTGGGGTGATTCTAGTGATGTGCTAGGAAGAGACAATATTTGAGTAAGCTTGTCTTGAATGGCTGTATTTACTTGCTCTTTCTCTCTTTTAACATATGCCTCCCGTGGTCCTCTCTTTACCCAATGCAATTTAACTGGTGTACAACCAAGCTCTTTAATACTTTCATTCACCTCATCTGTTTCTGCGGGTTCAGTTAAACTGATTCAACTTCTTCTGTTGGCCTTTCTATGTCTGCTTGTTCTTTACAGTGTGACAGTTTAATTCTGCATTCTGGGCAAAGTTTCTTTCCTGTCTTAATAATAGCATGAAGTTGACACTCGCCATGTTCTTTGGCCCACTTCAGTGACGCAAATCTTAAGCCTTTCCTGACTCCTTTTTTGTGAGACAAGAAAGGATTATAGAATGTAACAGCAGTACCTTTTTATGATGGTAACAGACTGAGATTCCAGAATCACTGGTTTCATTTGATACTTCAGTTCTCACAATCAAAAGTTCTTTTTTTTCATCTGTAAAGTGTTCTCAGTCCTATGTAATCCAGTGGTTTTTAAGTAGATAGTAATATGGCAGTCAGTATTTAAATGACCACCAAATGTGCACTTGGGAGTAACAGCTAGCCCTTCCCATCGATTTCTGTTAAGTTTCAGTTTCTGTATAGGAGTTCTATCTCATTGCCTCAGTTTTGTTCACTTTTTGGGTATGGTTTTTAATCTAGCATGATTTCCTGTGTAAATTATGTATGCGGTACAACAGTAATCGAACATCAAAAACAATCTGGCTTGTTTTTTCTCTGGTTTTGTTTCAATATCATATAATGGATGATGAATAACACGTGGAAATGAGAAATACCTCATATAAGCCAATTTAGTTATGTGCTATGTTAGCGTGTTTTTATGTTTTACCTGATTTTACACCACTCTATCGAAGGTTTTAAAGCTATGTCCATTGTACCGAATCTGTGTCCTGAAATTACCTTTCTCTGCTGTCTGCATTACAGCCTAATGCGCATACTGATGGGATAGTATATGGACAATTCAGAAAATAGGTTATTTTTCTAACATAATTACCACGTCTCTTATTCCACAAGTTGTACATGTAAAAGAAAAAAGAAAATGGCAATAGCTTTGGCATTTCCATTTTGCAATTAGCGCTTAAGGTTGGTACTGAAGAATGGTAATGTTTATATGTAGACATAAAAGAAATACATAATTATCATAATAGAATATGTTTGAAAATATTGACTTCTTCATTTCCAATGTAACCCTTAAAATCTACCGTTCCACCAGAGACCAGTAACCTGAAATGGCCTAGAAATATCTATTCATTATGGGAAATATTCCTGCAACTATTTTAAGAGAAGTTCAAGTTAAATGTTTGCTTGAGAAAGCCCAGTGCGCAAAACACGTTGGAGCCGATAACATTCAACTTCATTACAATGCCAGTAAAACTTAGTCATCTTTATGCTGCATTTATGACGGAATACTTTAGCTACAGTTACTGCAACATTCTGAAATCAAAACAAGATGTCCTTGGAGCCTTTAAAATTGTTTTCTAGAGGCCCTGAGAAAACCTGTATATGTTATTACTGTGGAAGGACGGTAGCTGGAGAGTATGCGGTAGAGCAGGAGCTGGATGGTATGTGGTAGAGCAGCAGCTGGATGGTATGTGGTAGGGCAACAGCTGGATGGTTTCTTGTAGGACAGCATCTGGATGGTTTCTTGTAGGACAGCAGCTGGATGGTATATGTTAGGACAGCAGCTGGATGGTATGTGTTAGGGCAGCAACTGGATGGTATGTTTTAGGGCAGCAGCTGGATGGTTTCTTGTAGGACAGCAGCTGGATGGTTTCTTCTAGGACAGCAGCTGGATGCTATGTCGCAGGGCAGCAGCTGGATGCTATGTGGCAGGGCAGCAGATGGAGGGTGCATGGTAGAACAACAGCTGGGAGGTATGTGGCAGGGCAGCAGCTGGGTGGTATGTGACAGGGCAGCAGCTGGAGGGTGTGTGGCAGGGCTGCAGCTGGGTGGCAGGGCAGCAGCTGGGTAGCATGTGGCAGGGCAGCAGCTGGGTAGCATGTGGCAGGGCAGCAGCTTGGTAGCATGTGGCAGGGCAGCAGATGGGTAGCATGTGGCAGGGCAGCAGCTGGGTGGCAGGGCAGCAGCTGAAGGATGCGTGGCAGGGCAGCAGCTGGAGGGTGCATGGCAGGGCAGCAGCTGGAGGGTGCGTGGCAGGGCAGCAGATGGAGGGTATGTGTTAGGGCAGCAGATGGAGGGTATGTGTTAGGGCAGCAGCTGGAGGGTATGTGTTAGGGCAGCAGCTGGGTGGTATGTGGTAGAGCAGCAGCTGGATGCTATGTGGCAGGGCAGCAGATGGAGGGTGCATGGTAGAACAACAGCTGGGTGGTATGTGGCAGGGCAGCAGCTGGACGGTGCGTGGCAAGGCAGCAGCTGGGTGGCAGTGCAGCAGCTGGGTGGCATGTGGCAGTGCAGCAGCTGGGTGGTGCGTGGCAGGGCAGCAGATGGAGGGTGTGGGTCAGCAGCTGCTGGAGACTTACACTGTAGCTGATCAACTGTATAAGATAGAATATTGCTCACGCAAAAAGTTTGAGGAGGGGCATTTTTCTTATATTGTCATGGTCTTGAATGTTTATCAGTCTTAATGGGAAACAATAGCATTCTTTTAAAATGTAGGTTCTGAATTGATAATAAGATGTTTTGCATTGCTGTATACAATTAATGTAGGTGTTTTGATGTAGTGAGATCATTAATGACAGAGAGCAGTCTATTAAACTGAGCAGTCACATTGAGAATAATCGCTACACGATTGCTGCAATAAATCAGGTTTCCTTTCCATGTGAAATCTTGGCAGTAGACTGTACACTATCAAAACATTTTATATACTGTGCAGAGCCCATATGTCTGCAGTCTGTTATAGTATTATCCCAGCCGAGTGATAAATGGATTTACATTGAGCTACTCAATGGCATTCTCTACAAACAGTGAAGGCTGGTGAAGGCTGATGTGCCATCCCAGCTGTACGTAATAGTTCAGTGTCTTGTTTGTATTAAAAATGACCTACAGTACAGTTTGTTCATCTAGGCATATCTATGTGGGCATAGCACACATAACAATCGTCTTTTTGATTCCCAGCTAGCAACAACAAACAAATAATAATGACAACAATTGATCGGGTTGCAGATGGATTTTATTATAATGTACACCGATCAGCCACAACATTAAAACCACCTGCCTAATATTGTGTAGGTCACCCTTGTGCTGCCAAAACAGCTGCCCCATCGAGGCATGGACTCCACAAGACCTCTGAAGGTGTCCTGTGGAATCTGGCACTAAGACATTAATAGCAGATCCTTTAAAACACGTGCGTTGCGAGATGGGGTCTCCATAGCTCTGACTTTCCAGCACATCCCACAGATGCTCGATCGGATTGAGATCTGGGAAATTTTGGAGGCCAAGTCAACGCCTCTTTTTTTATAATGTTCCGCAAACCATTTCTGAACATTTTTTGCAGTGTGGCAGGGCACATTATCCTGCTGAAAGAGGCCACTGTCCTCAGGGAATACAGTTGCCATGAAGGAGTGTACTTGGTCTGCAACAATGCTTTGGTAGGTGGTACATGTCAAAGTAACATCCACATGAATGCCAGGACCCAAGGTTTCCCAGCAGAACACTGACCAGAGCATCACACTGCCTCCGCTGTCTTGCTTTCTTCTCACAGTGCATCTTGTTTACCTGGGGAAGAGATGGCATCAACACATATACACCCAGCCGTCCACATGATGTAAAAGCAAATGTGATTTATCAGACCAGGTCACCTCCTTCCATTGCTCAATGGTCCAGTTGTGGTGCTAATGTGCTCATTGTAGGCGGTGGACAGTGGTCAATATGGGCACTCTAACCAGTCTGTGGCTACACAGTCGCAGACACAGCAAACTACGATGCACTATGTGTTCTGACACCTTTCTATCATAGCCAGCATTAACTTTTTCAGCAAATTTGCTACAGTATTTCTTCTGTGAGATTGAACCAGACAGACAAGCCTGCGCCCCCCACACGCATCAATGAGCCTTGAGCACCCATGACCCTGTCACCGGTTCCTCGGTTGTCGTTACTTCGACCATTTTTGCTAGGTACTAATTACTGAATACACACAAGACCTGCCATGTTCTGACCCAGTCGCTTAGCCATCACAATTTGACCCTTATCAAAGTCTCTCAGATCCTTACTCTTGCCCATTTTTCCTGCTTTCAGCACATCTTCATGAACTGACTGTTCACTTTTCTGACCAATCTATCTATCCCATCCCTTGACAGGTGCCATTGTAACAAGATAATTAATGTTATTCAGTTCAGTTGTCAGTGGTTTTAATGTTGTGGCTGATCCGTGTGTATGTATAGGTATGTGTGTGTGCATATATATACCTCAATCATGGATCGCTGTGTTAGAGGGTAACAGGCTGTGACAGTGTGATAAAGGCAGGGACACGGACTGTTACAGCATAGGGTAGTGTGGAGTACAAAAGCTGTGCCAGTGTGTAGTGATGAGGGGCACAGGATTTGACAGTATAGTTCCTTTAGTATAGTGATTTATAATATAGTTATTTATTCATTATACTTTGTTAACATTTCTACATGTAATGTAGTGTGTAAAAAAAGTTATTGAATTCTGTTTCAATTTAAAGTAAGCCTCTGGGGTTCCCTAGTGTCCATTGAATTTATTAAGCGGTAAACAACGCATCTCTAAACAACAAGACTAATTGAAAGGCGCTTGTTGGGGCATCTTTCATCTGTGTAAGCTTGGTGCTTCCACAGCACAGGGGTTGAATACTTATGAATTATGAGTTTGAACATGTATTTTAAGAGCTTGCTGATTTGCAATAAAAATTACTGCCTGGAACAATCTGTCAAGTGTCACTTGTAATAGACAAATTTGTTGACTTTTTAGGGAATTGAATACTTCTCCATGCTGCCGTATTTATTTTACACAGTGGGGTTGGAAGATTACTATAAAGCTATTAGAGCCACTTGCAAACTGCTGCAGGTGGATCTTCAGTTCTTCAATGTCAATAGTATAACTATTACGCTCTTGGCACCTTTATACAAGAACGTTTCTGCTATGTGAATAGCATTTTTGAGGGTTAAAGCAGAAGTAACACTCGTAATTAAAATGATCTGAGAGGAGCTTTGCTAGAAATGTAAGTGGTTTCTGCTGTGTATATTTTCCATATAAATGAATGTTTCCATGGTTATCTGTCTTCGCACCCTCTGCACGTGTTCCTCCATGCTACTGAAATGCACGCAGACTGGCACTTGTTATCTCTGCTCTTAGCCTATACAGTATAACGTACAGCTGTTTGCTTCTACTACGGCTGTTAGAGGAGAGAGATAATGTTATGAATACTTATGTTGTAAAGAGGTGGCACAGAATGATGTATCTCAGAATGATGTATCTCAGAATGATGTATCTGCTTTTTCTAAGCCTAGTGTATGGTGTTCTGAAAAGGTAACCATTAAAAGATGTTGAAGCTGTAGATAATTGGTATTATTAAAGGGTATTTCTACCCAAAACTAATATTTTAAAGTCGTATGAGTCGTATGAGACGATTACTGTAGTTATGTGCGGCTTATCGTTTGCTAACACCCTCTAATGCTGCAGTTGTCTTGCATGGTGACCCAACAAAAATTAGAGTTGGAAATTAGGGATGTCCTGTGTGGAGGGTCTGAAGTCACTGCAAATACAATGCTGGGGCACCTGTCTGGTGCGTTTGTCATTTTTGTCTACCTGCTATGCAGGTACTCTTCCAAGGGGTCCACAGCATTAATACTCCTTTGCAAGTGGACCATGCTAAATTTATTTAATTTGCATAGTTGCTACCGAGGCCCCTGGAAGACTATCTATTATTTGTGTTCTCTTTGGGGACACCAGGGGAGGTTTTCCACTTCTGGAAAAAGTTAGCTCCATTTCAAAGTTTTTATTCATTTTAGATAATAATCTAGCCAGCGGGGCAACATTTTGGATTCTTCATTCTTGCGCTTTGGTTGCTCCCAGAAAATGTCCTAGGAAGTAATGATCGTGACTGTGGACAATAAGAGAACAGGTTGAGGAAGACCTTCCCAGGAATAATAGGTTTAGGAACCTGAGTTACAATCTGGAACTCTTTCCAAAGGGCATCCAGTTTAGGGCATGTCCATTATTTGAGGGTGCCTGCCTGGTTACACAGCCTCCAACACATCGGTGCGGTGGAGGGGGTCCTTCTGTGCAGTGCAGCCGGAACCAGGCATAATCTATGAACTGGTTTTAACCACATTGCTACATGTGTTAAACATGTACAGACCCTAAATATTGAACTAAAGAGGCCTGAACATTCTTCCTTTCCTTATAGATCCCAAGGTCCACCTCCAACTGAAGCGCTGACTTCAATTTGGAGAGCTGCCTAATGGACAGCAAATAGTTGTACCACCTAGATATGTTGTCTTTCCGAGAGGGAGGTGGGTCTTTCTCCAGCTTGTCCTGGAATGAGATAATGAGGTTTTGAATCTGAAGATACTTATAGAAGACCTGCTGTGGTAGAGAGAATTTAAATTGAAGAGATTGGAAGCTGATAAGTTCAGACCCTTGAAAGTGGTCTCGAATGTTATAAAATATCAACTTTCAACTTTGGGAACTGGTAAAATGTAGGAATATATGTGAAAAAAAATTAAAAGAAAGATTCTTGGAAGGAGTGTTCCAGGGATTATAATTTATCTGTAGAATCCCGTAGTTTCAAAACGTAACTGGGTGAGGGGTACATGTTCAGTAATTGCAGTTGGTGTTCAGGAGGAACCCAAATATACCAACACCACGTGTGGAAAGGAAGCTTTGCAAGCCATGTTTTCCTTCGTTGAAAACCAGTGTCTAATTTGCTCTAGAATTGCTGCTGTATGGTAGGCATCCAAGTAGGCATTGGGGTAGATATAGCTTGGATCTAGCTTTTCTACATGGCTTCTCCTTCCAAATGAATTTGGTGGAAGTGGGATAGTCCGAAATATATAATTTTTGGGGGTACCGTCTTTTTGACTGTAACTATCTTGCCTAGCCAGGAGATCTCATAACTGGCCATGAGTTCAACATGTTAATTTGTATGAGTAGTGAGTTCTTGATTGACAGGTCCTACTCAGTGAGGAACTATTTAAAGGAGTTTGCTATCTTAGAAGTGGCTGGCAGCTGTCGCTTAGGGTGGTTGGCGGATCTGTCCTTGTGATTCGCTGTAAAGTTGATATCTTCCAGGACTACTAGAAAATGCTGACTGAGCATTTATTAACCTCATTAAGTACTTTGTTATGAGAGGGATGTAATTGCTGTTAGGAGCATAAAGGGACACCATGATCACTAGGGGGTCCTCCAGGGTTCCTAAAAGGATGAGGATCCTTACAGCTTTGTCTGGAATATTCTCTTTTGAGAAGAAGGAAAGAGATTATGCTGGGCCCATTAGCCATAAAACATTTAGGGTAACCGGTATCTGAGAACCTAGGAGGAAAGAGTAGCAATGTGTTTATTGCTGAGCCATAATGTCTGCCAGGTGCCTTATGTTGGGCAACTGAAGCCCCACTGAATGCCCCTGGCATAAGATGCTCACTGTCAAAAAGTACAGAGGGTGAGAAGGGAAGTACCAATAAGGAGAGTGGGGGGGGGGGGGGGGAGGGGGCATCACGATAGTGGGAACAAGCCCCTAACCACATTCATCCTATTCATAACGCACTTTTCATGCAGTAGAGTATAAGAAGCGCATTATCTGCAGTAGGGTCTGCAGGAGCCCTCAAGGTTAAACGTGTACAATAGTTGTATGATTTATAATGAAAAGATCTTTTCACAAGTCTTTTTATTAAACTATTTGTACCCACACAGAACAATCTAAACCTGCTAGACTTCATATAGTGAGCATGTGAGATCACTTACAATCGTTCAGTCTGCCCACAAAATAGCGATACATCTGTTTTCATATCCAATGATCAAACATGAACCATGGTATCGTTGAACAGTGTTTTGGATAAAGATCTTAAAATTCAGATTATTTCTGTGCCACTTGATTAAGCGGTAATTGTAAAATGCGTATAAATGCATTGTGATAACGAATTGTTGTTGTGAACATCTACATCATTACAGCCCCGTAACTTAATTTCACTTATACCCTAAATTTCGGTGGTTGCGCTAATATCAAGAAAATACATAATGCATCCGCAACGACTGATCACACGTTTTGCATTTGTCTCCAAAATTTCTGTCTTTAATCATTATGGCTCTTTGCTCACTGTTAATAAGCAAGACTTATGTTTTGTCTACATGCAATTAACACTGCTCCTTTGTGTCTTTCCAGGTGCCATGGCTGTGTCTATTCCTCGTCTGGACCTGGTGATCTCATTTGTGGGTGCAGTTTGCAGCAGTTCGTTAGCACTAATTATCCCCCCATTAGTAGAAATTATCACCTTCTACAAAGAAAACATCAGCCCATTCACCATTGTGAAGGATATTTCCATAGCAGTGATTGGGTTTGTGGGATTTGTGATGGGAACATACGTAACAGTCGAAGAAATAATTTATCCAACTCATTTGCTGCTGACCAATGTCACAGAGAATCCTGTTATAGACCTTAACAGAACTTACCCGGGAGTCCACTGAGGATTACTACGTAACGGAACATTCATTTTCCTGTGCCTTTAAACAGGAACGAAGGCAAGCTATGACAATGATTCAACGGACCTATATTTATTAATAGCAATATTATAGATCATGTATTTTTTTACATTATTATAATTATTGTTATTATTTATGCTATATTATATTAAAGACATACCTAATAGCAGGCTTATATAAACTTCGACTCCCCAGCTGTTGGGGAACTACAAAATCTAGGTCATTCTAGTTCAGGAGGTGCAGGCTACTTATTAAAATACTTATTTTTTTCCTTTTTTTTTTTTAGATTATTGTTTTATAGATTCTATAGATCAGAGATATGCAACATGTGACTCTCCAGTTCTTGTGGAATTACAAATCCCAGAGGGCCTGGTCAGCCCCAGCCTAGCATGCAACTTTAAGTCCCATAATTCCTTCCCAGCCTAGACTAAATCAGAGGTGTAGGTTAATGGAACTACAGTTCCCAGCATGCCCACCCAGCCTCTATTTTATAGTGTGCATCAGAGGTAGGCTACAAGTGTGTCTCTATTCCCGGCATCCCTGCTCAGCCTCTCTTTTATAGTCCAGAATTAGGCAAACATTGGCTCTCTAGCTGTTGTGGAACTGCATGTCCCAGGATACCCTCCAAGCCTCAGGTTTAGAGTTGAAATCAGAGTTGGATCCAGTGGCGGAATTACTTTAGGAGCAGGGAGTGTTGCCGCTAAGCAGCCTTGAGGTGAGGGGGTCCCAGAAATGCTTGTACCTTCCTCTCCAGGCCTTCACATCACTCCTCAAGGCCTCCTCTAATCTAAAAAGAGCCCCACTAGACTGTTCTATAGATTATATAGGAATGGAGTGAGCACCCTCTGGTGCCCCTATCTGTCATTGAACTAAGTCTCATCGAGCGTTCTCTGGAGAGATAAGGGTTACCCAAGCTTGATATAGCTCAACACACTGTACAATAATCTAGTTGGAGAAATATAGCGTGTGCTTTCAGAAGGATGCTGAAAAATGGCAGGTAATTATTAGAACACTGTACTTTGAATGGAATCTTTCTGCCTTTTCAATGTTTCAAGGTACATTCTGTGTTTCTGAAACAATGCAAATTATACACCATGTACAGCGTCAAGCTTGCTCCATTGATTCTACCGTGGGAACATGCATAGGTCAATAACTCAATATTGTAGAAAACCAACATTATTTCATCTTTCAAGATGTTCTTTCATTTACTCTAATGTTGTCTCTGTATTTCTCTTGAAGAACTTTTTTATTTAACTTTTTCTACTGAAGTAAATTGCAAAGTTGAGATATATTTAATAAAAAGAAAAAAAGTGTTCCTATTATTGAACTAATTGGCTTGTCAAACATAATCGCAGCGAAGACAATCTTTAAAGAATTAGTGACTGAAGTTATAATTTAACTTCTAGTTTATAAAAGTGTACATATTATTTTATTAAAGTACTATACTGTAAAAAGTGTTTCCATCTAGCTATATTTTTGCTATCCGATCCCCTCGGAGTCGCTTATACTTGAGAGCTGGAATACTTTGTGCTGCTGTTAATATTTTTATGCTCTGATTGGCTACGGGTTGCTCTAACCCCGCCCACTTAATCTTCTGCACATCTGTGTGTCCAGGTTTGCCCATCTGCACTGAAAAAGTTAATTGAAAAATTCCCAATTGGAACCCCCCCCCCCCTTCCCTATTTCGACTCCTTTGTCGGCAGGCCCCTTCCTGCCAGCACAAATCATAGCCATCAGCAAGTATGTTCTTGACATGTTTTCCTAGCAGGAAGCGCTGTTTACAATGTGTTATTTCTCCTTGGGTTCCCTGTGACTGGAATAGCTCATGTGACCAGGGGTACAGACAGAGGGAGTGAGCAGATAGAAAGTCCTAGGCTTAACCTCCCTGTGTAGTGGGAGGAGCCCCCAACCTGGTGTGACCACGCCCCCTTCTGCGGCTATGAAAGGGGGCCACAAGAATTTGCTGAACCGGGTCCCAAAATTCCTCTTTGTGGCCCTGCATTTGACATGCATCTGGCAATTCCACCCCAAATACAGCAAGATTTGGTAACGTTGTTGTATTTTTATAGATGATCAGTGACTACTATTTTCAGCAGGCAGCCATACAGGACTTATAAATTTAAAATAATAATTTAATATTCCGATAAACCGCTTAAAGAATAAATCAATGAGTTAAATAAAAATGTCCTATTTACCTGATTTTGCTGGTTTCATAATTCTGCAACAATACCACACTTCTGTGTACGTTAACCACAGCAAAGTAAGTGGGTGTTGCTGCCTCATTGGTTACTTTGACCATTGTAATAGATGTGAATGGGGAGTTGACAGGGGGGGAGGGGCGTTGAACACCCATCCAGACTGACGAGTGTTTAGAGTAGAGTTACATGGAACCCCAGATGATTTGACGGCAGATTAACTCTAAAGCTCCTATATGCACTGAAAATATCTTCCTGTTCCGCCAGATCAAAACTGTTATGTGGAAGAAAAAAAAAGTAATTGCTTCACATACAAATATCTCATTTAAAAGTGATCACATTGCCGAAAATAGGACACTGACATGTAGGCTGTATCATATGTTAATGCGATTGTCCAAAGATGCAATTGTTCATTTAAAAATGAAAAACATGAAGCCAGCTTTATTCCACATTGAAGATGTTCATTGTGGTGGTGTAAGTAGGCCAATAGGAGACATTCCCCAAGCACCTGTTCTCTGCTTGCATATGTTTGATTGTTTGCAACGTGGCGACCATAAAGGCTGTAACAAGCTAATACTTATGCTGCTACTGGACCAAATTTGCACCAAGACACACAAATATGCAAGAGACCTCCCTACACGTCCCAGATTTACCTCTCTTTGCATTGTAGGACTTTGATGAGTGCCGTTGCACATTCACCTTTTGCCAAATACCACTTTACATGTTTATTATGCAAAAAATTAGATTTGTTACACACAAATACAGTATGTGACTCCTGTCAGTGTAGTCAACCTACTATATTTTACAATAAATATATGGTTGTATGTGTGTTCTGCATCCTGAGTTTACCGTTTGGAGGTCATAAGTGATAGTGCGTATTTTTTTTTTTTAACACAATATGCATTTTTACCAAACTGTTGCTAGAGAGAGATTGCCCAAAGACACCCATTTGATCTTTATCCAGGTGTTATTTTGCTACTTTATTTTACAATACTGTGTTCTGTTAAATGGACATTACAAACTTTCCATTGATCGCTACTCTTAGCTATTAATCTCAGGGCTGTACATTAGTAAATTACCCCAGCAATAAACAAATCATAGAGGTAAAATAAATGTCCAATTTGAGCATGTTGAAACATTTTACACTGTTTATTGTAAGTTATTTTCTACATTTCTTGCGTTGTATTATGAATGTTTGTTCGATTTTCTTGGGTTATAAATTAAATTTCAGATCACTTGTATACTGAATTGCTTCACTCTCACTCTTTTTCCCAAATGTATACATTTTATGTACTATCCATAAGCCTTTCCTCCTCTTTGATAAGCTTTCTAAAATCTGACACCAGCAACTGCCTATTCAATTTTCAGAGCGCACTTGGCTTTAGAATTCTGAAGTTAATAGTAAATAATTAACATAATAAAATTGTTATTATTTTGAGGTAATACATCTGGGTTGGGTATGAAAAGTCGACAGTTAAAATGTCTACTGTCAATATGTCTACACCAAGATGTCTACAGTCATAATGTCTACACAGCTAAAATGTCAACATGTAAAATGTACACAAGGGTGTAATGTAGAAAGTCAAAATATTGTCATAAATCACTATAAAATACCAAAACAGTGTGCTCCCCCAATTCCCCCTCAAACAGCATAACCAGTCCTAGTGCTGCCAGCCTAGGGTGCTACAAAATCGAAGGGACAAAAAACGTGGGATCCCTCTGATTTTACTACAACCACCACTAAACTTTGGTCGCCTGTGCTTGATGGTACTATAAACCCACAGGATGGGGTCCCCTGCCATAATTCCAAACCAGCCTCAGGCTAGTCATCATGGGGCTGGATTGCCTAAGGAGATTGGGTTCGCCCAAAAAAATGTGGACCCAATCCCCGTGCTGATAACACTAGGATTCACACACACCCCTCAACAATGGATAATAATAATAATTTTGTTATGTATTAAAGCATTTTGTCCCTGTTGTATTACAAAATAAAAAAAATCCCTGTTTCACGACGCAGTACAAGCTGAACACAAAACTACACCCGCTGACTTGACAGTAGAACAGCGCTGGGCGGGACTTAACTCCCAACATTCCCAGCCGTTGGGACAAATGTCAAACAGCGGCACAGTCCCTCAGAAGCCGGATAGTCCGCAAGGATTAGGACAGCTGGGGGGTATAATACAGGGGCCACCATTGCTTCTGAGCATTCAGTATAGTACCTCATAAATGTCAGTCTCTTGGAAATACTGTCCTTTTGAACCATAATCCATAATCCTGTCTCATTCCTTTCAACAAATATTTCTGTTGGGTCTGACTTTACATTTCAGCACAGGATATTTCCTCCCTAGCTCAAAAAAATGTCAGGTTTCCAAATACAGTAGAATATCGTTCTGTCCCTATATTATAACAGTGTTCTCTATGGCTTACATAATATTTCTTTAACAAATAAAAATGCATGGTGTAAATAACAAATATAGCCTAATCCATACCAGCCAATCAGAAAGCTTTTAATCTATCTAGCATCAAACCTAGAATCTGGTTGCTATAGGTTACAGCCTACTGGGGTTTTTTTTTTAAACTTTGTTCCAAATAAGTCTTAAAGTATTTCAAATGAGTCAGTGAAACGAAGTATCTGACATTGGTACAGTAAATTATTTGATATTAGTTATACATTTTTACAGTGGTCTTGCTTCAAGGGCTCCCGAAATGTATCTACATACAAAAGACCTTTTGAAATAAACCAGTCATTCTGTTTTGTGACACCTCCAGAGAATCTAAACCTGAGCATTGCAAATCTGTAAGAACGTTATAATGGAATCTTACAAGGTCGTTGCTGTACCTGCATATGTTAAATCCCATTTAATAAAGTTACAGAGAATTTACAAATAATAAATGGGTTCCTGCAGAATATAGGCTAGATTCTATGCTTTTATAGTCAGATTGACCTACTTCCATGATCAGAAATTCACAAACAGATAAAGGGACTCGCATACAGATGAAGCATACAACGCTTGTATCAGTGAGGACAAAGATTTAGTGCACATCTTGTTTGCCCATAGGGGCATGCTGTCCTTAAGTTTCAGGGGCAGTTTAACTTTTCCAGTTTTGATCCTGGACATCTGTGTCCCTATTTTTTAAGTTATATATTAAAAAAGGGTATTTAAAAAGCAAAAAGTATACTATCATCAAAGTCAGAAAGCATTAACATATTCTATATTTTTGTTGCTATCTGCCAAAAATATCCGTCAAGAATATAAGAGGTGTCGTTTGGCTCATTCCTCATTGTGTTTTGCACCAGCTTATTCTAAATCATACTTGCCAACTCTCCCTGAATGTCAGGGAGACTCCCTGAACTAGGGGGGATCTTCCTCACTCCCTGAAGAGTCTGGCATTCTCCCTGATGCTGAGCCAGTACAAGACGTGGTTGGCTTCGCCATCTGTGGCATGATGACACAGTTCAGATATTGTGTCCTATGTCCATGTATTGATGCCTATGAAAGTGGCCATTTTCATGGAGACCAAGATTTAATCAAAGACTGACAGGTAAGACAACATGACTTCAGTAATGGAGACAGAAATGTAAAAGACACTTCAATCTGTAGAGATTCATTAGCTGCTTTTCTTTAACGCATAGTTGCCTACTCTCCCGGAATGTCTGGGAGACCTCCCGGACTCCCGGGAGAGCAGGGCAACCTCCCGGTTCTCGCCCCCGCAATAGATAAGTTGGGGGGGGGTCTTAATGGGCAAATATTGCGTCATCTTAGTCCCACCCTCTGCTGTAAATGGGCAAAATTGTGACAATCGTTTAGGGGGCGGGGCCAAAATGATGCGATTCGTCAATCCCCACCCCCGCATGCCCACCTCCCCTGTGATCTCCCTGAAGCCAACGAGGAAAAGTTGGCAAGTATGTTCTAAAATATTGTCCATTGCACTGTAGAATGTTATCCCAAATGAATGATGTCAGGCTGCAAGTTGGCGGCATCTGTTTTTATAGTAAACGTTGACATACAAGCAGGCTAGGAAAGTGCAATAAGGCCTCAATAAAATTAGGAGCAAAGGGAGGAGGGTGGGGAGTGCAAATTTGCTCCTGGACAAACCATGTTTCGTTGCAAGGGGGGCAATTGCATTAATTTTTTTGTGCATGCGGTGAACATCCTGGCTACTTTTGCATATAGCGCACAAATAACCTGCAGGCTTTATTTTTACACTGCAATTTAAAGTTTCGCTAGGACACACCCCTTCCTAACTCATCTGTACAGTGTAATCCCCCCTTCCCCCCTGCAGTGTAACATGGTTCTACCAAGGTGCAAATTTGCTCCTTTTTCTGTTTTACTTCTAATTCTATGTCTCTTGTTAGGTATTAAAATGCGCTTAAAAAAGGTAGTGGAAGAAAGAAACTCTTCCAAGTCATTATAGTAACTAATGTCAGCAACGTTGCTTTATATCTGGCAGAGAGCTGTCTTTTCTGACACATCAGAATCCTGATTTGATCTATAAAGTTTTTACCGGTGAACTGCCAAGAACAGCTTTGAATAGTTATTCTAGTTATAACTAAATTTCATTCTAGATGCTTGAAAATACAGTGAGCTTACTGATCTTACCACCCCAGATACACAAGCACACACCAGAGCCAAATTAATAGGAAGCCAATTAATCAACCAGTATGTCTTTGGTAGGAAATTGGATCAGCCATATGGATCCTATGCAGACACCACCAGCATCCTGGTCAGAGTAGAACCCAGGGCCCCAGTGGTGTCACGCAGCAACACCATCACCACCACCATTTATTTATATAGCGCCACTAATTCCGCAGCGCTGAACAGAGAACTCTCTCACATCAGTCCCTGCCCCATAGGAGCTAACAGTCTAAATTTCCGAACACACACACTCAGACAGACAGAGAGAGAAACTAGGGTTAATTTGTTAGCAGTCAATTAACCCACCAGTATGTTTTGGGAGTGTGGGAGGAAACCGTAGCCCCCGGAGGAAACCCACGCAAACACGGGGAGAACATACAAACTCCACACAGATAAGGCCATGGTCGGGAATTGAACTCATGACCCCAGTGCTGTGAGGCAGAAGTGCTAACCACTAAGCCACCTTGCTGCCCTATCAGAACAGAGAAACCTGTCGACCTCTGTATAGTGGAGCCGAATCTGGTGCCCTCGCTAGTATTGGGAAGATATATGTCTCTTAATTCCTTCCCGCTAATTGATCTTTATAAACAGTGCCGTGTTATGGCAATTTATTAACATCCGAGTAAAAACGGGGACTGCGTCCTACCCTCGCTTTTTCCCGGCCCTCATTAACAGCTACCCAGGTTATTTATGGTGCCAGAAACAGTATTTATTTGGTTGTTGGACCAAGATCATTGAAGCCACGTCCAAATCCGAATACTTAATGCATTAACAAATTTTTAAAGGGGACTCGGTTAACATTGCCATGTGGGAGGCAAGCCTAAGGTCCATGCTGATCAAATAGTAATAATTAGTTACTGTTAGATTCACTTCAGTATTGTTCTATAATTGCTAAAAAAAAATAAGGGTCAACCATAGAAGTGTTGATAAAAAGGCCATACTTTTTATTTTTTAATTTCTGTTTGTGGTTTCTGTTTTTTTCCTTGTTTATTGCTCAGAAAATAAAAAATCTGTTTAAAAGCAATGGTCCTGATTCACTTTTCAAGTCACACCGGATCTCAAGAAAGGTTTCCATTTGAATCTGGGTATAAGTACGCTCTGACTATATATTACTTGGCGTATGCAGACAGACAGAGCACAGGATACATACATGTATATGTGCAAGATAAAGTTCCATCAGAACGCATGACAAAAAAAATAATATATTACATAAATTAACAACTAAAAACCAATAAAAGAAAAGAGAACTGACAGCGCTGGATATTAATATGCCAATTGGTATATAAGATATTAAGGTGAACTTTCATATGGCAGAAATCATAGGTATAAAATGAGTAAATTTATAATTAATCTCGACAATACATGAAATATACAAAAAATAAATATCCCAAATCAAATAAACGTAAGGGATATAAAAAAATGAAACCATGGAATCGGGGACTAGCGGCTCTCGGGGGGCACAGCTGGGGTGGACAGGAGCAATTTGAAAAAATAAATAAATAATTCGGCCCCTCCCCCGACTCACGGGGAGTGCCGTGAGTCAGGGGGGGGATTGGGTGCCGCGAGTCAGGGGAGGGGGGGGTCAGGTGCCGCAAATCCGGGGAGGGGCCACACGGGGCTAGTGTGGTGGCTGGTCTCCCTCCCTCCTGTGTGTGGCCTGCTGTGTGTCACATGGGACGTGCACCACATGACAGGTGCCGTCCCATGTGTGAAGGGGATGAAGACTCCACAGCTCCTAGATGGAAAAAGGTAAGTTGGGGAAGGGGTGGGGTAGTATAGTGTGTGTGTGTGTGTGTGCGTGTGTGGCCACTGCTTCCGTGTATTGTGTGTGTGTGAGGGGCCACTGCGTCCGTGTATTGTGTGTGTGTGAGGAGCCACTGCGTGCGTGAGGGGCCACTGCATGCGTGTATTGTGTGTGTGTGAGGGGCCACTGCTTCCGTGTATTGTGTGTGTGTGAGGGGCCACTGCGTGCGTGTATTGTGTGCGTGTGAGGAGCCACTGCGTGCGTGTATTGTGTGTGTGTGAGGGGCCACTGCATGCGTGTATTGTGTGTGTGTGTGAGGGGCCACTGCATGCGTGTATTGTGTGTGTGTGAGGGGCCACTGCGTGCGTGTATTATGTGTGTGTGTGTGATGAGCCACTGCATGCGTGTATTATGTATGTGTGTGTGTGAGGGGCCACTGCGTGCGTGTATTGTGTGTGTGTGTGTGAGGAGCCACTGCATGCGTGTATTATGTGTGTGTGTGAGGGGCCACTGCGTGCGTGTATTATGTGTGTGTGTGTGTGTGTGAGGGGCTACTGCGTGCGTGTATTATGTGTGTGTGTGTGAGGGGCCACTGCGTGCGTGTATTATGTGTGTGTGTGAGGGGCCACTGCGTGCATGTATTATGTGTGTGTGTGTGTGTGTGAGGGGCCACTGCGTGCATGTATTATGTGTGTGTGTGTGAGGGGCCACTGCGTGCGTGTATTATGTGTGTGTGAGGGGCCACTGCGTGCGTGTATTATGTGTGTGTGTGTGTGAGGGGCCACTGTGTGTGTGAAGGGGGGGAACCCAAACCGATATCTTGCCTAGGGTCCCCATGAGGTGTAAATCCGGCTCTGCCTAGTGTGTCTTTTTAGCAAGGTTGCCCTGGAGTAGCGATGTTAATCTGTACCAGCAATCAATACAATTTTGAAGGGAACAAACGTGGTATTATTATAGGACATAACACTAAAACACCGGCACAAATCACAAATTAAAACTTTCGTAACAGCATAATCCCCTTCCTAAAATCACACCAAAATAGTCCTAAATGTATGTAGCAATAACAAGTAATAGCAATGAGATTAATGCTGCTCACAAATCTTCCACAGGATGAGGTATGAAATATTATGTCTTTAAACCTGTTGTAATGACCGATTTGTCCTTGTATTTTCAGAAAGTCTGACAATGACCTGTTTGTAGTCTGCTAATAAGCTGTAAACACAACTCATTATTGTAGGAACGTCTAAAACATCATTCTCCGGCTGCTGCTTCTGAATTTCTTATCTCTCGGAGCTACGGTAATTGTTTTGTATAAGAAAAGGAAAAAAAAAAAAAACCAGATTGTTTAGCTACATTGTATCCCAGTTATTCAGAATGTTATGTTCTATTGTTCTGAATTTCCCCCTCTTACAAGTCTGTTTCTTAGTTTTGTTTATTGTTATTCTTAAATTTATATCTCAAGCCTACAGGCAAAAAAAATATCTGAACCATTAACCCTCTCCTGGTAAGCTCACGTTCTAACACTAGGTTTTCTCCATTATGTCCTAGGGAAGCACAGAGGGGGGTTTAAAAATAAAAGAATGCAACTATTGTGAGTGCTCTCAGGGGATCTCTAATATTTTATGTTTCATGACTTGAGCTCAGAGCCTGATGTCAAACTCGCTAACCAGACCCATAGTTTTACACTGTTTAGGTTTTGATATGAATTGTTTTTTAATTCCTCATTTTGCCCATTTTGTTATATTGTTTTTGTTTTGCTTTTTTAGTGGTTTATTTTGGTAACGTATTATTTTACATCCATTAATTGGTGAAAACAGATTAAATTTGCAAAGAAATATAGTTTTTTGTTAATCATTTTCCCATTGTCAAATTTACTTGTTTAAAAAGTCCCAGAAATTTGCTTTGACCTGTATTTGTCTTTATTTGGAGCTCCATGGTAATTTGGTCTTTTACTGTGGTCACTTTGTGCCTTTCTTTGTGTCAGTAACTAGAGCTTTAGTAGGTTTAGGATTAAGCCAGGGCTTTCCTGCAGCATTATTACCATGCAACAAATTGTTATGACTTTAGTTATGTTTGAAATTCTGAGCCAACTACTTTGTTCATATTAGGAAATACACATGAAATACACTGCAAAGAAATACTAAAAAATCTAGAAGAAAAGTAAAAATTGACTCTATGAATAAGACAGATTAAGTCAATAGATACATTAGTAAGATATCTGTCGAGTGCATCTGCCCACTGTAAACAGTGGTGGTGGCTGTTCTATGGGCTGAACCAATATTCTTGAGAACACATCACTAGAATTCGTTGATGTCACCGCCTTCGTGGTATCTGAGGATAGGTTCTCATGGATAATGATTCAGTCCACAACAAAGGCAGCCTCCACCACACAGCAGAATGAATTGAAACTTCCATCCCAGATCTAAACTACAAATGAATAAATAAAGAGTAGGCTTGGCGTTATTTGGAACTCAGAGATTCTATAGCTGGAATTCTGCACTTCTGCAAAACAGCCTGTTCTACTGTGAATCTCTTCGCAAAATATGTCACCACTACTTTTAGGTCAAAAAAGACGAACGTGTTATAGGAGTGATACCTTTATTGGCTAACCCAAAAAAATTATTACATTTGCTAGCTTTCAGAGCACAGAGACTGTTTAGGCAAGTTTACAAATGAATGACTGAGGAAAAGGAACAACATTTAAAAGCTGTTACATCAGGAAATTTGTACAGGGAGGGGGATATATCATTAAGATAAGCTAAAGTAATAAGACGAAGGTGTACGTTACGGATGAAAGATTAAAAGTCCTAGGAGTTCAGAGATCTGGAGTTACTCTGCTGTGGGGCGTGATGTTTGTCCATGTAGTGGGTCATAAATCCAGGTGTTATATTGAGTCCTTGAGTTAATGACTGGAATGTTCTTATCAGTTTGAAATCCCATATTTTTGTCTCCCTGTCATTTTTAAAAAGACCTTTTAGTATTAAGACTTTTAAATCTATCATACTGTGTCCTGGTCCAGAGAAGTGTTTACCCACAGAGTGTCCAGAGACTTACTTATTGTAAGCAAGATGGCGGGCGCCATCACTGGATCGCAGCATTCGATGCCGGGGGAGCTGCCTGCGTGAAGCAGATAAGTGTGCCGGGACCCGCTTGTGGGCTCAGTATATGACAGTGTGACAGTCAGTAACACGATAAACAGCTATTAGGTCCAATATTACATTAGTGTGTACGCTCCCACGGTCATGCTTTATCGTATCAAAGCTCATCGTATTGTTTCATTTGATTTTATAAACGGACTAAAAATCTTGTTCAACAATGGAACAATGTTGTTCCAATTCTGCAGTGTGTATACACTCAGGACCGGCAGTGTCCATAGATCTCTAAGCAGTGTACAGAGTCACCATCTTTTCAGCCGATGGTTATGACAGATGAAGAGCACAGATCTGACTGTAAATCATGTAACACATGTATAGTGTGTACACAGGAATCGGCTGCTGATCGGGACTTTCAGTTGTTGGTAAAATTGTTAAATATATCACTTCAAGAAAATTTTTTTGTAGTGTGTACCCAGCGTAAGTGATATAGATTCAGTTGGAGGCACTAACCGCTCAATAATACCTAGTAAGCGGGTGTTAGAGCAGTATGCGTAGCCCAATGTGGCCTGATAGCGTAGCCCAATATTGCAGCATGCATGACCTAATATCTCAGTGTGTGTAGTTCAATTTGGCAGCATGTGTAGACTTAAAACGAGTGATGCCTGAAAATAGTCCAATCAAAATTGATTTCATTATCAGACATATTGGTAAATGCAGTTGGTAGATGAGCATTATCAGTCTGGCTGTTTCTGCATCTTCCCAATACACTAACAGCCCCAATGAAGCCGGAAGAGATCCGTCTCCCCCTCCCATGCACCAAGCTACTGCCTCATCAACATTTCGGCCATCTGTGAGCAGGGGCGTGCTGGGCTGGGGGCAGGGGGGCATCGGCCCCCCGGGCCGCTCAGTCTGACCCCTGTTCGGGCCGCCACTCCACCCCCCCGTGGACGCATGTTTTTCTTTAATATTACCTGCGGCCGCATCACAAAACAAGCGATGCGGCGGCGTCAGCGCACAGGCGCTGCCACGTCATCAATGACGCGGCCGCATCACGTGTCATGTGATGCGGCCGCCTGTGCGCCCCACGGGCTGAACTGTGCCAGCCCGCGCCTGTCTGTGAGTGAAGCCAGACTGGACTCCGGTCCGGTGGTCCGGCCGACGCGTGCCCAGCATAACATGTCCTGTTTTAATGGATGATCTCTGTATTCTACTCATTACTGACATAAATAATTATATCACTTAACAATTATATAAAAGCAAGATAACAGGATACTGAAATTGAGGGACATAATGTTGCGTTCAGCTGCCTATTCTGCTTAGTAAAACATTGATACAAAGAGATTGCTTCTAAGGAAACATTAATGCTGTAATATAGAAAGTGTAATTAACAGGTTCATGTATTTAGGTAGAATTTGATGACAGACACTCTCCGCGCAGATCCCCATAATCATGCAAATTACCAATACTTTTATCTGACTACACTAAGCCAGTGTCCTGCTAATGCACAGTGCGCTCACATTAACGTATGGACAGATAAGAGAACATTTCACTCTGTGATTTACATTGCTTTCATATAGATGTCCGTATGGTTAATATCTAATGGGAGTACAGGGAGGTTTATCACTGGAAACCTGCTTATAATTAATTTCTTATGCACATTTAGAGGCTATAGTTCTTCTCGGATTGTCTGTAGACTCTCCGGCTGCATTGATGTTTCCTATAACTCCCAAATGTCTAGAGAACAAGGTACTTTCTGCTAAATCACCTAATCTTTTCGAGAACTTTGGGCTACGATGGTGATTATTATTTTATTTTATTTTTTTCTCAAATGCTGCTACTTTTCTCATGAGCTAAAATCTGCTTTCAGGAAAGAACATTGCTGTAGACTGGATACCAATTACCCCTATACTGTAAATGGAAATAACTAGAGATGCTCACTGACCCCCGTAAACTGGTTTTGGTTTTGGATCTGGATTAGCTTCGTGTTTTGGTTTTGGATTTTTTAGGAAAAAATCCTAAAATATGCTAAAATCACATAATTTTGCTCTTTTTTGTCCCTACATTATTATTAACCTCAATAACACTAATTTCAAGTCATTTGCAGTCAATTTTGACCACCTCACAGATCACAATATTATTTACAGACACTTTCGGACAAAGACTGCAGTGACCTGGCTGGATGGTAAGCGCCAGAGCAATGACTCAAACACACGGCAGTTCCTAGCACATCTAGGACACATTGGCACACAGCAGTGGCAGAAAAGATAAATGGGGGTCTGCCCTCCCTCGCACCGCTCGCTATGTTGGATCTTAAAAAGGAATTCAAAACTCGCGAGATCTGAGATCCGACTACGTAAAAATGACGTTTTGCCTCGTTTTCGATTCCGAGGGCGCGCGATAGTACCGAGCCGGCTCAGCTCCATACTCGGATCCCCTAAGTTCGGGTGTGTTCGGTTCTCGAGGAACCGAGCCTGAGCATCTCTAGAAATAACCTACTGTGCTTTCCTGATCAGTATGTATACAAGACATAGGCCCATCGCTGGCTAATTATTAACCAACTTTAATTTCTTAGTATTAATTACTTTAATTTATTAATTTGTTCCACCACTTGGAACATTTAAGTGGATGATTTCAGCAAAATGTGAAATGACAAATGCAGTATCTGATGGTATGTGTTATGCTGACGTTCTGATCACAAACTCACAGAATAAGATGGCGGAGGTCTTCACCTATAGCAGCCGTCTTTCCCTTAGAGCTTTATATTATAGGACTTAACTCCAGGCGTAGTGTGACTTGGTAATGCAAGCGCGTAGCGGCAGGCCAGGAGGCTGAATAGGGGGCAGCGGATGGTCAGACGGTAGCCGAGGTCAAGGATCACAAGCAAGCAGAGTAGTCCGTAAACACGCCAAGGGTCAGGGTCACAGGCAAGGTAGCGGAGTCCAAGGTACAGGCCAAAGGGTCAGGGCCACGAACAAACAGGCAGAGTCCAAAGTACAGGCAGAAGGTCACAACAGGAAATCCAACAGGCAGAGTATCCACAAGACAGGGTCCAACAGACAGACAGGAGCAGGTCGCCAACTGGGTCAGAAGTGCTATGGTCAGCACGGAGGCTAAGCCCTCCCTGCCTTAAATACTCCGACCAACCAATCAGGCTCAGCCCTGAAATACACACAGGCCAGTTTTAATTAAAACAGTTGCTCATTAATCAGCCCACAGGATGGGAAAGGATCAGCGCATGCGCCCGGCAGTACTATTTGCCGGGGCGCGCTGTTAAAAATACACAGTGTCCAGCCGTTGCTTTGCCAACGGTCGGACCAGCTGCAGGAACTGACGACCCGGTCATCAAGGAGACGGCCGGGACGCCAGGCGGGCTAGAGATGAGTCGCGGCGGTGCCCGTGGCCGCCGCGGCTCCTAACAGTATGCCACTAGATGACAAAGCTATAGCGGAATCGAAGATTGCTTCACAGGAACTTTTACAACTTTGCAAAACTTTTGCCACAACACTCCAGTTGTGCAAATTTACAACACAATTTCGCTGATCTCGGATCGAGAACAGAGGTTTGATGCCCAACTGAAAAGCAGCCCAGGCTACAGATTTGTCTAAATTCACCCACTTTAGCTTATCAGCTTGTTCCCAGTTCTGAAGAATGAATGCAATAGGTGATAAAGATGCACATAAAAAGCAGTAAGCATATATTTATATTTGTGCTTTAGTTATTAATAAACAGTAGTTAAGAAATAAAATGTGATTTGTTTGATGCTATCAGTATTACTAACTGGACCTCCAGGCATGTAAGATATTTTACATATAACCTTGAATTCAGAGCATTGCCTGACCACGATGCCATTGTCTTTGCCATTACAAGTATACGAATGTTCAAAGACAACTTTCTGCCCATCAAAGCAAAATACCTTACTTATCTATAATTTTCCTCTAAAATGATTATATATGAACAAGAGCTACTTATGTCCTAAATAGATCACTTGATGGAGCCATCGTTTGGTTACTGAAATATTCTATGTAACATCTATACATTATATGCTTGTCCTTCAGTTGTCTTTTGCACAACCTATACATGCATTTCTTATTCTGACTGAATTACTGGCGCTTTATACTGTCTTCAACATTTCACATAAGTGTATCCATGTTAAAAGACAGCCTTGGGTAATGTATAGATGCATAGATAGGAACCTATTTAGTTAGCTTGCTACATACCCATCAAAACTAAACAAGGAATATCTTCAGGCAACACGTAACTATTGTTCGTTAATGAGGAAGAGGAAAACACTTCATCTTGTAGAGTCAAATGAAAGTTTAATGCTCGATGAAACTTTTCAAAATGATAACATAACTCTTGTAGTATCATTGGGTCTAAGCATTAAATATTTAAAGATTTCTTTTCACAAATCAGAGCATATCATGTTATTTATAGATACATACCAGTATGCATAGACATGTCAAATGATCAAACACACATAGCAATTTCTTATAGTCCAGCAGCATGATCCACCACATACCGATGTGTGGGGGAGATACACCGGATTGTGCTGCACTAACTCTACCACTGTGGAAAATATTATTGGTGCTCAATGGTGCCATTAGGTTAAAGTCAGCTTCATCGTTAAGTCTTGTCCTAGAATAGTGGACAAGCCACAGAATAAGTCACTTCTGCCTCACACCATGGCCTTATCGGTGTGGTGTTTGTTTGTCCTCCATCTGTTTGCGTGGGTTTCCACGGGAGCTCCAGTTTCCTCCCACACTCCAAAAACATACCAGTAGGTTAATTGGCTGCTGTCAAATTGACCTTAGTCTCTCTCTGTCTGTCTGTGTGTGTATGTTAGGGAATTTAGACTGTAAGCCCCAATGGGGCAGGAACTGATGTGAATGAGTTCTCTGTACAGCGATGCGGAATTAGTTGCGCTATATAAATAGCTACTGCTGGTGATGATAGGAGGAATATACATCACTACGTAGATACATTACCAGCTAAAGTCCACTGAATTTCTGACTTGACATGCCTTATTCCTTGCTGAGAGTGCAAAGGACTACTACATACAGTGCTGAAGGCCTTTTAATTGTCTGAACCAACATACAGGAAAATGCAGCTTATCAATTCACTAGAAACTAGTAACATCAAATAGGCACTTTAAACAGGTAATTACATCTGTATCTCTTCTGTTTTCTTTGTGACATTTTTTTTTCAATGTTTTACATAATATAAACATTTCCCATCTACAGCATTTTGTACCAGAGATGACTATCACTTATTTATACTTATACAAGTAAAACAGAAAAAGTGAGGATGAAAAAAAAGACAAAGGTTTACAAGTTACCCACAAGGTGATTATGAAGCAACAATGGGGCGATGGTATACAAATAAAATGTGACTTGTTGAAGTTGGTCCACATCATCAGGAATGAGAGGATTGCCTCGAGCATATATAATTCTCAACACTGAAACGTTCACCCAATTTAGGAAGACCACATCCCAGGGTGTACAGATTTGAAAACATTTGGGCACAGCATTCAGGAGCTCAGAGCTTAGTCTAGTATTCCTCCAGTTGTTTGATGTTATGTCTTATGGCAGCACAATCATCAACCGTGCTGTCGTAAGGATGTAGTTGACTAATTTCTGTAATGGATTGGGCAGTTTGGGAATAGTTTTCCCTAATATAAAGACAAATTGATCCTAGATGATCCAAGTCAGTGTTATTCTAGATAGTAATTAACTCAACACTTTCCAAAAACCTTTGAAAGGGGCAGAACCAAAAATGGTTCTCCATACAACCCCCCTGCCCCCCCCCCCCCCACATCCATTCCAGGACAAGGGCTACGCCCGGTTTCTGAAAGGGTATAATGACGGTGTATTGTGCCATGTCATCATAAGTTTGTATTCCCTATTATGTGGAAAGCTGTCTTGTGGCTCCTGGCTCTCTACGATAAGCCAGTATTGCGAAGGAGGTGGATAGTGAAAGGGGGTGTAGGGTGACCCTGTGAGGTCTCGCACAACAGATGGTTCAAGCAGACGCGAAACTAGTGAGATGTGGTCCCCGTGCAGGAAGGAGGCAACTGGGGCCTACGACCTTCTGCAACTGCCATGTAGAGGGTCCCATTATCTTCATGGACCCTGGTGCACTGCAGCTGCTGCACCAATGGTAGTTCCACCACTGGGTTCAAGGTCACTCCATTATTGTAGACAGAATGTCCTCTTTAACACTGCAGTAAAATGTTTCAGTGCACATTAGTATTCATGGGCTGCACGGTGGCTCAGTGGTTATCACCTCTGCCTCACAGTGCTGGGGTCATGAGTTCAATTCCCGACCATGGCCTTATCTGTGTGGAGTTTGTATCTTCTTCCCGTGTTTGCGTGGGGTTCCTCCGTTTTTCTCCCACACTCCAAAAACATACTGTTAAGTTAATCCGCTTCTGACAATATTCTCCTGTGTTAGAGAATTTAGACTGTAAGCTCCAATGGGGCAGGGACTGATGTGAATGAGTTCTCTGTACAGTGCTACGTAATTGGTGGCGCTATATAAATAAATGGTGATGATGATTCTGCTGACCTTTATGTATTACTCAAATCTTATTGATATCAATGATTCTCATTGCTTGTAGGTGGAATATCTACATACTTCGAATTCAAATTATATTTGCTTAGCTGTGTGTCTGTTTCATTCCACCAATACTTCTCTGTGTTGTTTAATGCAAAGTCTTTATATTCAGAGACAGAAAGTGTGTCCCATAAGCTGGTACAGCAATTTCCTCCATTTTAATGCATTAGAGAGCAGAAAATGTGATACGACTTTCCCTTCACGCTGCGTTGTATACACAGCTCGTCTGTATAATGCTTGTTTTTCTCTGACAATAGCCCACATATTGGTTTTATTTTCTACACTATATTCCAGATCTTCCACAGTACACCTCTATTTGCAAATGCATGAATACAAGTCGCTCCATTACATTGCAACACACTGCAGACACGCGTCTGCTGGATAATCACCGGCATACAAGTATCAGTTCCCTTCAATGCGCTTTGAAGTTATTTTCATCACGCTGGTTTTCAGCCCAATTCTGCAGCGTATGATTTCATCCTCTCTCACAGAGACGCACCCTTTGCTGTGCAAACTCTGTGTGAGATAACAGTTTTAAAACTCCCAGCTTTGAACATAAACTTTGTATTCACAAACTGTTATGCAAACATTTTTTTGTGTTATAGTAACAGAACAAAATGGCCTATAAACTTGAATCACCCTCCATCATCATTATCATCATCATCATCATTTATTTATATAGCGCCAATGATTCCGCAGCGCTGTACAGAGAACTCATTCACATCAGTCCCTGCCCCATTGGAGCTTACAGTCTAAATTTCCTAACATACATACACACAGACAGAGAGATACTAGGGTTGATTTTGATAGCAGCCAATTAACCTAGCAGTATGTTTTTGGAGTGTGGGAGGAAACCGGAGCACCTGGAGGAAACCCACGCAAACACAGGGAGAACATACAAACTCCACACAGAAAATGCCATGGTCGGGAATTGAACTCATGACCCCAGTGCTGTGAGGCAGAAGTGCTAACCACTAAGCCACCGTGCTATATTATGCAACTTATATGAAATTCACCTGTTGTTTCCTGAAACACATCTCATAAAATACAGTCATTAGTTTCTTTTCTGCAGATGTTGGTCAAACTCTGTTACAGTAACCCTGTCCCACCAGATAATTTCTTACAGGATCTGTAAATCAATATATAAATAAATGTGTGATGAGGAAATACACTTCTGGTAAGTAACCTTCAATCCTTCATCTGTTTTTACAAAAAATATTTTATTATAATTGTGTGTATTCTTATGACGGCAATAAATATTATTGTTCTAATACTGCAGTCAGTTTTTATATCCACTATTCCCACTGAGATACTTGCCTTAGCCGTTTTAATCATTACTTAATTAGTTTAATAGATATTATCTTTTATTAGTCTAATTTCCACCAGACAGATAAACAATTGGTTGCTATGGTAGAATCCATTTTTAGTCTCCCGGGGTCCTAGAACGGATATTGTAAATTACATTGGGTATGTTCTTACACCATGTAAATAAGTCTTATAACTTCTGTATTGCTAATTGCAAATAGTAGTTATAAAATATTCATAGGCATACTAACAATAACAAAAAGCTACTGGCTCATGGCAAAATATTTTACTTAAATTCCTTTTCTTAGTTATGATGATTGAACAATGGAAAAATAAGTGTCAAGAGTCACTAAGGGATATTTACTAACAACATGAATATGTGCTGTAACCGATAGCAACCAGACATTGCTTTTACTCTCTGACTTGCACTAGACTGATCGTTGTTTATTATGGGTTAGAGCGGGATCAGCATTTGTACAGCACCCAACCAACGTTACTCTGCTTGCGGCAACTCACACGGTGATTGACAATGGTGAGTGGAGTGGAGTAGAAGCTGGACGAGGAGAATGCTTCCTGACCCCATCCCAATCTCTCTGTCCTTCTTTGTTTGAAATCCTGGGATCGGTCACCAAAGTGCGCCAAAGAAAGTGCAACGAAACACAAAAAGGTGCGGAGCTTCAGACCCTCCTCAAAAGAGCAAGGACCCCTTTAGCCCCGACTCCCAAGACTTAAAGGTCCTGAAGGGGGCAAGGCTCTTTGAACCCACCCCCCCTTCACCGCAAGTGTAAAGATGGTCCCTTTCACTCTGGGGTCTGTCAAAGCTTTCCCCAGAGCATCGAATCTTCTGCCCCTTCCGGAAGAGGAGACATCAGCGAGAGTTCAGGGGTGGTGGAAACCTCAGGGCCACACTTCCCTAGATCGCGGTGGAGGAGCCCATGAGGGGTCCGCACTCTGACAATCCGTGGGAAAAAAGACAAAAAAAATAAGTGCAGGTGACAAACAACAAAGTGAGTAAATGAATAAGTACCCGGTGAGTCTGGCTCAGCCTAATGGCCGGGATATTGTAAAGATTTCTCCTGCCCGGCCAAAAGGCCAAAGGAGAAGAAGTACAGAAAAAGAAAAGTTGGAAAAAATGTGCTCTGATTCCTACTCTCTCAGTGGGGTTTCCCATCCCCCAATGATTATGGGACACCCCTGGCTCACACCAACAACAGGGACTCATAGATACTAGGCTTTCTAAGCTGCCAGAGGACCAAGTTAGCCTATTTATTATCAAAGGACCTGCCAAACCCTCCTAATACAGAGCTGCACTTGATCTTCGCCAAAAGTGTCTTTCGCTGAATTTAAGGAGAGTCGTATCACCATGCTCTCCTTCTGCAGCCAGAAACACCAGCGACCGGAGTGTTGGTAGAGATGGGGAGAGTCAGGCTGAGGGCCAGGAGGCCAGGTGAGTACCTCCTCCTCTTTGATGTCCATTGGATTATGTTGCCTGGGATAATGTTCTCGTCTGGCCTCCTGGGAGAAATGGCCCTAAATAACTGTACATTTCTATTTTATACTAGAGTAAAAAAAAACAATTAAACCAATTAACTGTAATATATATTCTGGAGAACATGTATTCTACATGGTATAATAAAACTGTTGAAGCAAACACGGATAAGTGACATATTTGTATCCTAAAATAGAAACAGACAATGGGTTTCACACAGACAAATCTCCCAACCTTCTAAGAGCCAAGATCGGGACAAATAAGCCCCACCCACCTCAAACCACACCCCCTCTACTCCCAACTGAGCACATCTTGTTAGGCCACACCCCTTTTGGAGTCCAATCAGAGCTGGCAAAAAATGGGACCATTGTGAAGTATACATATAGCTCTGAAGACATCTGTGGCTTTTTTTCTGTGACAATTATATGTTCACGATTTTAATATGTTGTATTTTAAATAGGATTTACATATTGAATGGAAGGACTACTAATATTAGCTGACATAGTAAAGAAACTTTGATTTGCTGTACATAAAACTATACATAACTGCTTGGTATGTTTTGGGAAACAATGGATGTGAACAAGTGCTTGTAGCCTTTTGGGATATAGAATGTTGTGCTTTACACAAGATACAGAATAAGTAGTTACTTTGTATTTTCTTTTAACAATGAATTAATTTTACTTTGTCAGTGGAAACAGTTTGTAAGAAAAAACATATTTTCATCATCCAAGATTGTGAGCGCCAGGCTATACATGTAGCGTTGAATGACTTTGATGTTACATGATCAGAATATTGCACTCGGTAGCGTGAATTGCCAGTAGTCACATGACTTATGATGTTACCTTCGGCCTGGATTGCAGTGGATTCTGTGGTCTGAGCCAATACGCAGCCTATAACTTCACTAGAAATTATTGACACCACTGACTTACCAGGTACCAATTGAACTCATGCATGAGAGAAGTCATTAGTCCCTAATGGACTCCTCTATGGAATGAGTTTGGATGGTAATTATTTAACACTGCTTTGGTAGTCTCTTCAATTATGCTTCAATTTAGAGCCAAAATAAGAAATGGACACACTTCTATGGTCATATAAAGATTGATCAATGCACATACAGATAAATACTACATTTACAGTAAATTATTAATGCCGAAAATAAAGATACCATTTAGGCTAAATTTTTTCCACGGTTCTATCAATGAATAACAAAGTTCAACGATGTAGTTGTATTAGCAATTTAAACGCTATCTCTTCATAGCTGGTCCTGAGCATTTATAGAATTCAATGGACTTTTAACAACAGTTGTGTCTTAGCTCTCAATGGGCCTTTAAGATAAATTTCCACCTCTAGATTACTGCAATGTATTGGTTTGAACAATACATGCTCATGTGTATTATTGGAGGTTATTTCCTGAGCACACGTAATACGCACCCATTAAACAATTTGGGTTTTGTACCCGTGCACATCAAGGGACACGCCTCCTCTCCATGCTCGGTAGTCTCAGTAGAATGTTTAGAAGGTGAACTGTTCAAAGTGTCAATACCACATTTCATTGTCCAACCTCCAAGCCCTTAAGTATCACCTTTCCAATTATGTAAACAGTTCCATTTTTTCATCTAAAATACTGAAAATACATGCCAAATTCCAATTTACTATGAATCCTGCAGCTCGACTCATAAACCTGTCCCAATTTTCAGACACCCCTTATCTTAACCTATTCCCATATAATAAACAAACCATACTGACTTTCTATCCATTTACATATGTGTATTCTTTGGCAAGTCAGGTATTCCCTTGGGTAGACTCCTGGGGGAGTGAATATATCACCTGCTACTTGCTGCAAGCTACCTGAGAAGACCCAGGTGGAGTACCACAATGGTATTGGTGAGTGACTTTCCAATTACTTTCCCACTTCTCTTATCCACGCCTGTCCTGGGGTGGCCTTTTCATCTAATTTTTATCACTTTTTCCTTTAGATTGTACGCTCTTCTTCACATGTTTGTGTAAATGTTAAAGTTGTGTATTTAATATTGTTAGGACTTATTTTGAATTAGGCCTCCAGTACCTCTTTGCTACCATAGGTGCAGCTCTTATACTCAGACATTTTCTACTCACCAGCAGGAGTTAATCTCACTCTTTTGTTTAAGTACCTGTGACTGCCTGTTTTAGCAAACTGTGCCAGTTCAATGGTCTTGGCTGCTGGTCTCTCTCTGATACTCCTGTAGTCTGGTCCTGATTGGCTCCTGTTATCTGACTTATTCAATCCATTGTTTTGCACCTTTTCTTGTGACCCAGACCCCAGCTTTGTTTGCCTTTGCTCCTTTCTACTCCCTAGTATTGTTGTGGATCCTCCACCTTCTGACCCTGCCTTGCTTGACCCTCCTGCCTGATTTTTTGGTGGATTATCGTGTGTTCCTGGCTAAACCTGGTAATTCTGGTATCTTATGCCTGCACTTCACCCATTGTATCTGGGAACCTGCATCTCCAGCTTCTGAGTTAAACCTGGTATATCCTGTTATCAGTATATGCAGTTTATCCTTTGTATCTGGTATCCAGCATCTCCAGCTTCCTAACTAAACCTGGTAATACTGCTGTCCTGTGTATTCACTTCACCCATTGCACCTGGGAACCTGCATTTCTAGATTCTGAACTAAACCTGGTTCATCCACTCTACCTGATATCCACCTCTCCTACTTTCGAGCAAACCTGGTAATCCTGCTGTCCTGTGCCTGCGGTTTATCCACTGTAACTGGTATTCAGCCTCTCCTACTTTCAAGCAAACCTGGTATTCCTGCTGTCCTGTTCCTACAGTTCATCCATTGTACCTATGGACTTTTTGCATTGACTGTAATGAGTTTATAACAAAAAAATGGGGAGAAAGATACTTTCTGCGCTATCCGTTCTCACTCTAACATAAAAAAGAAACCAGTTTCTCCTTGTTCAGGTAATGTTAATTGCCATATAGAACCAAGAAACTTCACAACTTCAGGATATTCAATCCCCACAATCAAAAATAGACTTACAATTAGTATAAGCCCGTGTTCCCGTAGCAGGTACTTGTAACGAGGGAACCTGATCTTGTCCGCCAGCTTTTCACATATGGTAACAATCAGAGTACTTCAGAAGTCTCCCACATGGCTCGGATACCACATTTAAAAGAAAGATAAAGACATCTAGTGTACTACGTTTAAACATTTAATACAAAACATCCAAATACAACAGGGGATATGGTTGCCCGTACCGGATAATTGAAAGAAAATCGCATGGATAGTTAATGATGTTCCGGAGCTCCTAACCACAGCGTTTTCTGACAATGATGTAAAATCACGAGAAAGGGTTCCCAATCCGTCTGCTGTCCACTTCACCAACGCGTTTCAACTGTAATCAGTCTTTCTCAAGGTGTGGTTAGGAGCTCCGGAACATCATTAACTATCCATGCGATTTTCTTTCAATTATTCGGTACGGGCAACCATATCCCCTGTTGTATTTGGATGTTTTGTATTAAATGTTTAAACGTAGTACACTAGATGTTTTTATCTTTCTTTTAAATGTGGTATCCGAGCCATGTGGGAGACTTCTGAAGTACTCTGATTGTTACCATATGTGAAAAGCTGGTGGACAAGATCAGGTTCCCTCGTTACAAGTACCTGCTACGGGAACACAGGCTTATACTAATTGTAAGTCTATTTTTGATTGTGGGGATTGAATATCCTGAAGTTGTGAAGCTTCTACGGTCTATATGGCAATTAACATTACCTGAACAAGGAGAAACTGGTTTCTTTTTTATGTTAAGAGTGAGAACGGATAGCGCAGAAAGTATCTTTCTCCCCATTTTTTTGTTATATCTATTTAAAACCTCTGTACGGTTTTCTGAAAGATACTCTCTTGCTGCAATCTATGAGGCGCTGTATATAATCATTTCTCTATAATCTGTAATGAGTTTATACCTGTGTGGTCTGTGTTTGTAATAAATAATCTGTTATCATCTCACACATTCTCTTAGTGGTATTCATACTGGGAACCTTAACAACTATACTGTCCTGTATGTATTGCTTACTGTGAACAGAGCTGCAGAAGCCCTATAAATAAGTTATAGTAATATTAATGCAAGCCATTACTTTCAATGAAACTATAATGTGGAGTCATTACTGTAAGTGGACAGTTATTTTCAATGCAGTATATACAGCAGTTGTGAAATATTGTACATTTAAATATCACAGTTCTAATGTGATTTATTTTCATAAGTAACATAATTCCTCTCTCTCCTCATTAATCATTTGGAAAGCAAGTTGTGCCTTTCACAGTGGCATCAATTTTGTTTTTGTAGATCTTGACCTTCCACACTCTGACCTGCTTATCAATTCACTGCCAGTTGCATTAACACAGCTATAAAGCTGACAAAATGTTCTTCGTGCAGGATGCCTCAATCATTTGTAAGGATTTAGACCAAAAACCATCAAATTCCTTATAACTTAATGAAATTAGTTCAGTAGTTTCCTTTGTGCTTCATGGTGAATGGAATCATTAATGTAACATACAATTTTCCACGGTCTTGAATAATATGGGTTAGTCAGCATAGCGTATTATAGTGACACACTGCCATTGTGATTTGGACGGAACATTCATTCAAAAAATCTACAAGTCGTTCTGGACAGCCGGGAGCCATGGGATTTGCAGAACAAAATTAAATTATCTTATACTTGTTGACTCTCCTGGAACGTTCGGGAGACTCACAAAATAGAGTCGACCAATTTTCTTGAAGCTGGGCCAGGCAGAGAAGCGGTTGGTGGAACCCAGCTTGGTGACGCGTTTTGCGTCATCGTGTTCTGCTCCCCATGGCACAGTGACCTGATGACCATCATTGCTTTTTGGTGAATGGGACCTTATCATCCAACTTGCCCCTTATTTAACGGAACTACTCTCTGCATTTCCCAGTGGGGAGGTCTGAAAGGTAGGCAACTGTGAATTAACCACATACAAAAGTTTTGCTCTTGCCAGGACTAATTCAAACAACTCATTTCCTTTAAAAGTGCTGAGTTAATATATAAAGAACAAAATTAATAGCTTGTTTATTCCACAAAGCTACTACTCCTGACATTAAAAACTGGACTTTTCTTAACTTACTCTCAAGTTATATTACTGTTGAACTCAATTAATTCTTTTAGACGTTATAGCTATCATTATATACAAATAAAATGCATGAATAGCACATTTTGCACTAGGACTAATTATCCGTCGATTACTGATTGCTATAGTTTTCTTCAAAGTTTAAAACTTGCCTGCAGGATATTCAGCAAATCTTTTTTTTATCAAATGGTGTCCATGCTGTGTCTTTTAAGTAAATAGGAGCTGGAGGGAGCTTGTCAAAATGTAAATAGTTACATTGGTAGAGATTTCTAAGCTAGTTTTAAATGATGTACCCTGCTGGGTGCTGTATAAACTTTGTTTGAGTATCAACTGACACAAATTCTAATGGACAATCAACTTTATACAACAAAATGTAAACAACCAGCGGAGGGCTGGCAAATTTTAGCCCGGGGGGCAAGACTCTACTCAGCAGCCTATTTTCAATGAAAAAAAATGCAGGTGACCCAGTGACCTGGCCCAAGGTAGTCCACTATGGGACTGGCCCGGGTGACAGATGCCTCCCTGCCCCCCAGCCCAGCCTACCCATGTAAACAACATAGCTTTCTGTACCAGGAACTAATTATTATAATGTAACGTTGCCAGGAAATGCTTTTTCTTTATATATGGACTGAATATCTATATCAGGCTTAAACAAACAGAGCCACTAGGAGCCTAATGTTGATCTACAGTTGAACAGATGAAGCCATGATTCGGTGCTACAATCTGCCTCTTTCTGCAGTAAATCACCTCTTTGGATTATTCCTTGACTGTTTCAGATCCTGTCTTCAAGTAGTTAAGCCCTCATCATTTGATCTGGATCCTGATCACCTGTGTCTGGTCTTTAAAAGACTGCCTTTTCCAACAGACTGGCACCAGTTCAATTTGTTGCTTCTGGTCGCTCTCAGAACTCCTGTTATCTGGTCCTGATTTGTCTCCTGGTATCCGACTGTTTGTCTCATCGTATTGCACCTTTACTAGTGACCCTGACTTAAGCTTTGTTTGATTTTGCTCCTGTTCGGCCACACATCGATTTGAATTGTATTCCCCCCAAGGAGTACAACAATGGAAGCAGTGATCCCAAATTTATATCATTAGACACCCGATGGATAGAGGAGCCACATCAATCTATGTGAGAGGCCGTGACAAGGTACCTCAGAGATCAGTGACTGAACAGTGTTTTATCAAATATTTACAAGCTGTTAGAGTGGGCTTTACAGGGTCAGATTAGCCCTGATGCCCTGAGAGATATTTGAGCATTTAAGTATTGTTTGTACACTCCATTCTTGTATTAACAGTGTGGAGCTCCAGAACCACTTTTGGGGGAGAGTCCATAATAAAGTAACCCAGGGGGAGAGTTCAAATCAATAAACGCATATAAAATAGAGAGAGACCCTATGGAGTGGAGTGTGCTGGTGGGAGCTGAGAGGCAGCATTGTGTATATTGACAGGGCTGAGAGCTTCACTGGAGGAAGTGTCAGAGCCCAGTGGCTGAGAGTGCACCAGAGCCAAGTCAGTAATAATACTCCAGCAGAGGAGGCGTGAGTTGTGGCTGAGGGTGCACCAGAGCCAAGTGAGTGATTATACCCCCACAGAGGAGGTGTGAGTTGTGACTGAGGGTGCACCAGAGCCAAGAGAGTGATAATACCCTGCAGAGGAGGCATGAGTTGTACCTGAGGGTGCACCAGAGCCAGGTGAGTGATTATACCCCACAGAGGAGGTGTGAGTTGTGGCTGAGGGTGCACCAGAGCTAAGTGAGTGATAGATAATACCCCACAGAGGAGGCGTGAGTTGTGGCTGAGGGTGCACCAGAGCTAAGTGAGTGATAGATAATACCCCACAGAGGAGGTGTGAGTTGTGGCTGAGGGTGCACCAAAACTAAGTGAGTGATAGATAATACCCCACAGAGGAGGTTTCAGTTATGGTTGGGGGTGCACCAGAGCCAAGAGAGTGATAATACCCCACAGCGGAGGTGTAAGTTGTGGCTGAGGGTGCACCAGAGCCAAGTGAGTGATAGATAATACCCCGCAGAGGAGGCGTGAGTTGTGGCTGAGGGTGCACCAGAGCCAAGTGAGTGATAGATAATACCCCACAGAGGAGGCGTGAGTTGTGGCTGGGAGTGCACCAGAGCCAAGTGAGTGATAGATAATACCCCCACAGAGGAGGTTTGAGTTATGGTAGGGGGTGCACCAGAGCCAAGAGAGTGATAATACCCCACAGCGGAGGTGTACGTTGTGGCTGAGGGTGCACCAGAGCCAAGTGAGTGATAGATAATACCCCACAGAGGAGGCGTGAGTTGTGGCTGGGAGTGCACCAGAGCCAAGTGAGTGATAGAAAATACCCCCACAGAGGAGGTTTGAGTTATGGTTGGGGGTGCACCAGAGGCAAGAGAGTGATAATACCTCACAGCGGAGGTGTACGTTGTGGCTGAGGGTGCACCAGAGCCAAGTGAGTGATAGATAATACCCCGCAGAGGAGGCGTGAGTTGTGGCAGAAAGCTACACAGAGAAGGTTGCAGAACTGCATGCGTGTGTTGGACATAAGTGTGGAACCTTGTATGTTATGTGACAACTGTTACCAATGCATCTGAATTTCTTACTGTAACCGTTAAGATTAGGAGGAGAAATGGAGTTGTATATATTTCATTTATTGTTGCAACCAATTAAGAATGTGCTGGAGTGCAGAAGAAGTGCAAATAAACAGTTTATTATGTGATAATAAATTGGTCTGGCACCCAATTTTGTGAGAACTGTTACACCACATCATATTATACCTGCATGTGCATGTGGGTGGCCTTCGGATCAATTATGCCATACCTATGAGCCAGCAAGGGCAAATATATATATTTTTGTGAATGTTAGTTGCACTTTTATATACAATTTAGGATTAATGTTCTACTCTCTAATCCAATCACCTGTAAAAAGATTATTTTCATTGGAGGAAAGTAAAATTAATTCCCCTTTTAAATGAACAATAATGTGTACATTGTGTAATTTGATCATATATCTCTTGTATCTTTGAATAAAAAAGAATTATTTTAAGAATTAGTACATTCTATTTTCTTGCTGCAGATTGTCAAATCTTCAAAAGGTGTTTTGATCTGTTCTAATTAAGTGATCTGTTCCTTCATGCCATTAATTTCTCATCACAGCGAAACAAAAAGGTAATTCCAGTTGCTGGATAAGAACTGTACATTGTCTGGAGCTGGCAAATGCTAAGTTTATGTACCTGAGAAAAACCATCAAAACCTTAGAATATTCATATAAATGGCACCCCCCCCATTTCCGTGGGGTGATAGTAGACACTTTTGGCGGTGGCTGAACAAATTGCCCTAGCCATGGCTCTGTTAGTTTATAGTATGGGTTGGGTACGATTTTTCAACTCTGAATCTGTCGACACCAAGACAGTGACAGGGTAAATGTTGACCGTATTTAAAATGTAGTCATTGCGATTGTCAACACCAATAATGTCAACATTCACAATGCCGACATACAAACAATGCTAACAGACCCGCCGGGACAAAAGTTATAAAAAGCAAATAAAAAAACTATTAATGCATAAATCTCCCCCTCCCTAAACACATGAAGATGTGTGCTGGCAGCCATGCAAAAATACAGGCGCACAAAGGGTTAAACAAAGAAAAGAGTAAGAAATGCCCCACCCCCCCCAAAAAAAAAAACAGATTAGGGGGTAAATGTATGAATCTCCGGATTCTTCATCTCCGGCGTGTTCAGCCTCTTCAGCGCTTAAATTTAAAGCGGCGCTGCATTGTAAAGGGAAACTTCCCTTTACAATGCAGCGCCGCTTTAAATTTAAGCGCTGAAGAGGCTGAACACGCCGGAGATGAAGAATCCGGAGATTCATACATTTACCCCTAGGTCTAGTGCTGCCAGCCTAGTGCTGTTATTAGCAAAATCGCAGGGGATAAAAAGCATGGGGTTGATTTTACTAGAACCAGTACTAGGCTTTGCCAGCAGGGGTTGGCGGCACTACAGCAGGGGAACCCACACGTGGGGTCCGCCTGCCATAATGACATCCAGCGCTAAGCTGATCAGCATGGGGCTGGAGTCGCTAGGGACATGGGTCCGCAATCTCCCACTCTGTCAGAACTGGGTCGTGGGAAAGTTCTATGTTAAAAATAGACCTCAGTGTCATATTCTCGCTATGCTGCGGCAGCTCCTGACTGAAGGAGCTGGTATACGTCATCTGTGCAGGGTTTTTAATTTTAACAAGCATGTTCCGGAAGATTATTTGGGTTTTAAAAGCTGGAAGAAATTAAGATTTTTAATTTCCACGCCTTAAATAATTTTACTGTGCTTTTTTTAAGGACAACAACGGAGTATTGAGATTACATTTATTAGGTATTTTTTTTAAAGATTGGATCCATTACAGATTAAGAAAGAACGTGGTAAATATTACTGGGGGGGTGGGGTGTCATTTTTGTTTAAATAAAATTTATGGTAAAATGAGGTGTGTGGTTTATTTAAATTTTCTGTTGAGGCACAACAGGTAGCAGCGGGCCCTGGGTGCCAGGGTATGCTGGTACTTGTGGTTCCCCAAGTACCAGCATGCCATGGCAGCCATGGGTATGCGAATGCTTGTAGTACTACAAGCACCATCATGCCCAAACTAATTGCAGCCTGAGTTTGCTGGGATCTGTAGTGCACCAACCCCGTTAAAATATGTTTTATTACCCCACACCCATAGCTGTGTACCTCTTGGGGGATAAGCCGCATATTTCTTTGCGGACCCCATCTCCCTAGGGAATCCAGCCCCGTGCTGAGGGTTGTGATAATTTTTAATGCCTTCTGTAGGTTGAGATCTCTCTTTTTAGGAGTTTTTTTCCCCCTCTATAACCCCCTGTCTTTAGTTCTCTATGCTAATCATCTTGCCTATGTAACTGCAGAAAATGCCATTCTGCTCAATCAGTTATAGCTGATTTAGCCACTCATCTATTGTCTCTTCTGACATTTGCTATCTTGTATAAAACAATTTGCGCTGTATCAGAGAGTTTAAAGTTTATCTTTTAATGTGCCTGCTTTGCTGTAGATGGCTATCTGTGAGCACACCATGACCTATATATAGCATGACCTTTATACCGTATGCATAAAAGCAAGGATACTGATTTTTTTTTTCTTATTGAATGTGTCTGTATCAGGACCTGCAAATACCTTTCATCTTATCTTGTTCTCAGTAATGTTTCCTGTGTCTAAGTCCAGTGAAGTAATGTATTTACCATGTGCGGCCATGCTGTCCTGTAATATTGTGCGAACAATCCCACTTCTAACACCAAATACTGCTTTGTGAATACCTACAGGCTGAAACTTGTGTCTCTGCACTGAACATCTTTTATTCTGTCTGCGTTACATCAGTGCATTACAGATCCTTAATGCAGCAATACTGGCAAACAAATGTGCTAACGGAACCCCAGAGACTTAAATTGTAAACTAGAATTTACAGGCTACAGAAGCTATGAGTGAGCTATATTTCATGGGAGCAAAGTTTGTTACATTTTTAATAATTACCTGACATAAACCTTGAAGAAAAAATTGAAATGCAAATAGTCCTAGCAAAAGGTGGGAAAATATAGAATAGTTACCAACATTTGAAAATAATTCCGAGTTGGCACTTAACTGTTGGTCAGATGCAAATAATGATTTACTACTGAGATGACCTAAGTTGACAGATAGGTATTATTTTTGGATTTACGTTTATTTTAAAGCTTCCATTCAATAAATTGAAACATGTGCAGCAGAACAGACATTAATAATAATATCATGTACTTTATTTGAATATCATGAGGTATATTTACTAAACTGCGGGTTTAAAAAACTGGAGATGTTGCCTATAGCAACCAGATTCTAGCTGTCATGTTGTAGAATGTACTAAATAAATGACAGCTGGAATCTGATTGGTTGCTATAGACAACATCTTCACTTTTTCAAACCGGCAGTTTAGTGAATTTACCCCCATAATTTTATCATAAGAAACAGTAATTTATGTAGTGTGTAAAGTGCAGATAATATAGTTATAGAATGTGATCAAAGCAAGGCAGAACAGGTGACAGCGGTCATAATCAGTAAAGGATAAAAGAAGGGTTGGTAGCTCAGTAACATTCCTTAAAACATCTGAGATCCGGATGGTGGTGCAAAGCAACAGAATGGATTATCAGGATGAAATCTCACATTGGAAACATTTGTAGAGACGGGTACGCAGAGATACTGTCCATAAACAATCGAAAAGAAAATGAATCAGCAAAAATGCCAACATTTATAAAAATGTCACAGACAGTTTTTATAAATGTTCCTTGAAAAGCATCTACAGCTTGCTCTACGCTACGGCTGACTCCCGGAAGGACAAGTGTCTCAAAAGCTCAAATTATTTGTCATGAGCAATACTTTAACTTTCGTTCTTATTGTACCATGGTCCCACCTGTGACCTTCATCCCTTCCTACTAAGCATAGCTCTGCTCTTTTTTTGTGCCGAACTTTTATTCCAAAACACAACACAGTATTAACACTGTATTAACTGTATTAACTTACATTTAATAAAATATGTTAGGTGCATTTTGTATTGTATTGCACATTGTCTTTTTTCAGTGCAAATCTTTGTTAAAATAAAACATGACAAAATTGAGATGTACTTAAAATGCTAATAAAAATTGCTAAAGGCTGATTTATGGTGTGTCATTGGTGAAAAATTGAAAAATGCATCTCAGCTGTATTTTCGACTTACACGATTCTTATAATTTTGAGCAGCACAGTGGCCTAGTGGTTAGCACTTCTGCCTCACAGCACTGGGGTCCTGAGTTCGATTCCCGACCATGCATGGCCTTATCTGTGTGGAGTTTGTATGTTCTCCCTGTGTTTGCGTGGGTTTCCTCCGGGTGCTCTGGTTTCCTCCCACACTCCAAAAACATACTGCTAGGTTAATTGGCTGCTATCAAAAATTTACCCTAGTCTCTGTCAGTCTTTCTATCTCCCTCTTTGTCTGTCTGTGTGAGTGTGTTTATATTAGGGAATTTAGACTGTAAGCTCCAATGTGGCAGGGACTGATGTGAGTGAGTTCTCTGTACAGCGCTGCGGAATTAGTGGCGCTATATAAATAAATGATGATGATGATGATGATGATGATGGATCATTGATGTTTCTACTTTGCCATTGGGGGGATGAAAGAACCCAATACATTCCTACAATATGTTGGGAAAGCAGCTAATGTAAGAATCATGAAAGCGTATTTTTATAGATTCCTCCTCCCTCCCATTACTCCCTGTATAATGCCCTTAAATGATTTAATTGAAAATATTTAATTGATTTGTCTTCTGAACAGCATTGATGGGGCTTACTAGTCAAGGTAAGGCTGGGTATACACTACAGGTTTTTCACATATTTTCTTAAACTTTTTCAATCTGGAATAGAGATGTAAACGCTAGGAAAAAATAACCAATCACACAATGAATGACCGTTTGCTCAAACAATAAACAATTATTGTTCCAAAGCACATAATATTGTTTGATTTGCTATTTAAACTGGATTAAAAAATTTTTTCAACGATGGAACAATGTCATTCGAATACTGCAATTTTGTGTACTCAGGACCGGCAGTGTCCACAGATCTCAATGGAGTGTGGAGAGACACGATCTTTTCAGCCGAAGGTTATGACAGATGAAGAGCACAGATCTGACGGTAAATCTTGTAACACGTCAATAGTGTGTACACATGAATCGGCTGCTGATTGGGACTTTCAGTCGTTGGTAAAATCATTAACAATATTACATCGGGAAAAGTTTTCTATAGTGTGTACCCAGCCTAACGGTACTGACAAAGGGAGGAGGAAGGCCAAGTCAAACAATCCTGGGTCAGGAATCAGATCAGTCAACAAGGCCAATTTGGAAGGCAAAGGCAAGGTCAGAAGGAGCCATCTGTCTGGGTGACAGACATCAAAGTCCAGGGTTCAGACTAGGTCACCTCTGAAAACTGTACAATTTCCTTCCCAAGCGCCATCAAATTCTTCATTCCTCATACTAGTTTTGAAGGCAGGTATTGGGAATATTTCAGAAGTGATGCCTCTGATATATCTCTAGAAAATATTTTCTTAAACTTTTTCAATCTGGAATAGAGATGTAAACGCTAGGAAAAAATAAGTAAAAAATAGGATAAAGTATTTAAAAAACGTAAAAATATTAGTATATTAGCTCTGACAATCAGGAGCTGCCTTCTGTTTTCTGGCTTCTGATTCGTGAAGCCGAAACTCAAACAATGTTCATAGAATTCAAAAACAGAGATGGCGCTGCCAATCAACAATCTTATACTCAAAAAGGGTATACACACAAAAAGTGTAAATGTGGACTTGTGGGGAGTACATTTCTATATGCATATATCTAATGTGATTGGGGTAAGAGTCCACCTTCTATACGTGTGGATTAATCTCCATCTGGGGATCATTGCTATTTTTATAATTGTTTTTATCTTTTTAATAAATGTGCAAACGATAATGCACTATTAGTGGCTTTTCTTTTTTCCTATACATTGAGTGAGCTGATCTTAAATGGATATAGCACGTATTTGGCACATTTTGGAGACACAACGCGATGTTACAATCAATATTCTCTGAGTGCAATTACAATAAGGGCTTTGAGTTGCTCAAATGGTGGTATTGATTACTATCATTAATCACCTAAGAGAAGAAGATTATTTTGGGAGCATATCTATGTGAATTATTATTATATACAGTATTTACAGTATTACACTATGTTGTTGGTTTTTTTTTTTCATTTTATTTTTTATTTCTATATCACGTGGGAAGATTTAAGAAAAATTGAAGTCAGACATTTTGTTGGACTTCTTGATCAATTAGAAATTGCACTACACGAACTTTGGGACAGTTGTACATTTTGGACATTGTAGATTTGAAGTTTTGCTGTTTTTGTACTTTCAATACCTTGCACAGAGTTTAATTTTAGTCCACATTTATTACACTTTGTGTGTGTGTATATTCTTTTTGAGTATAAGATTGTTGATCGGCAGCGCCATCTCTGTTTTTGAATTCTATGAACAAGGAAAAGGTGTTTGTTTAATAAAATTTCTTTTCTTCCTTCATGGGAGAGAAAATCTTTTCTGGATATGCTAATGGCGCTCTAATATCTATCTATCTATCTATCTATCTATCTATCTATCTATCTATCTATCTATTTATCTTATATTTCCAAACAGCACTGCCCCATGGAAAGAAATTTGCTATCAGTGACTGTATTGATTCCTTCAATGATTTTCAAGAGCTTTGGTAAAGTATTTGCAGTGGTTGTCCACGTGGGCTAAGCTTGGGTGGAAAGTGCCCATCTAATATATAAATGCTTAGTGGCGTCTGTGTGTGAAAAAAAAACAACAAGTTGCAGCGCCACCTGCTGGGCAGAGTTATACACTGACCTACTAAATTCTTAGTGTGTGTGGGAAAAAAAATTCAAAAAGGGCTGAAATTTGGTAGGGCTCAAACTCATTTTCGTGAGGTAATTTTACCTCATGAACACACATGTGTAGAGGCGTGCGTTAGTGTGTGTGTGTGTGTGTGTGTGTGTAAAAAACTATGTTCTCAGAAAGGGCTCATCCAATTGACCTGAAATTTGGTATACTGACATTATTTGACAAAAAAATTAGAATAGTCAAGTCAGTTAACTTCCATCATCCCCCCTTCCCCCCGTGGGAGGGGTAGTAAAGGCTACATTTACGAGTTGAGGGGTCAAACTCATTTTCGTGAGGTAATTTTACCTCATGAACACACATTAAAAAGGGCGGTTGCGTCGGGAAGTAACGATCTTCCCCTGAGGAGGCCTGGGCTAGGCCCAAATGCATGACAAGAACCTTTTTAAGACCTTAAGTATCTTGATTTGACTAGAATGCATGAGTATCATGCACAGGTTAACTTGTTTTATATATTTTTGCAACTAAAGTAGACAACCGTGCTGGTTTATATAAACACTTGTCAGAAATGCAAAGGAGATACAGTGATATAGCAAAATATTTAGTAAAAATTGAAAAGGGCATGTACGCACCAGTAAATTAAAGTTTTGTGACTGAATAACCCCTTTAAAGGACAGCTATTTTGAATCTATAATGTCTCATTTAGATGAGTGCTTAGTCAGTGGTGAGTCACACTTTACTGCCGCGGAACGAAACGCGTTGGGTGCAAGCTGATCTGAATATCTTGCAGGATCATTAATCCTAGTGCCTGTACAGCTTATGTGCCTATAGTAATACAGTTATGGTATTGCATGTTAACACGTGTTATACAAAAAAATAAAAAAAGTCTTACAGAAGAACATAAAAGTAATTTAATAATGTTAAAAAACTTGAACAAAATAGAAAAACAAACAACACAGACATACAAAACACATTTCACATATACATTTTTATAACCCAATATATTCCCCAAGGGGCACATTTAGTGTTGTTTGTGTAAGATGCTCATTACGTACTGAGCATGACTGCCAAAAATGTGCTCTCATGCATCCATTTGCAGACTTTTGAGTACTGTTGACTTGCGTCCCCCTTTACTCCCGTAGAGGCAGAACCAAACTGATAAGTGGAGGATGAGTACAGTAAGGGCGTGTTTACGTAAGTGCATCACTATTAGATTTGGATGCATCGGCAGTTACGCTTTTTTGGACCCGTATATCTTGCAGGTACTGGAGGGTTGGTGCAATGATACACAATGACGATGGTGAAGAATATAAGTGGCACTATTTGGTCACTCCAGATTGGCTGACTGCAAGTTGACCCCAACAGCTGAGAACACTATAGTATATGAAGTCGCGCCTGTCTACTCGCATTATTTAATTGACATTTGACCTACTGCAGGTCAAGGGAAAAACAACAAATGTGTAAGTGTTTGTGTTTCATTACATTTATATTTGTATTTATTAATAACTGTTAACACAATATTTTCTCATGTGTATATGACACTTACATTAGTATATTGTGTATGTGGTGCCGGCGACCCAAGCGGGCCGCACAAGAGAACTACATCTCCCAGCATGCAATAGGAAGGAGGGACTTGTGAAGCAGCAGATACAGACGGCAGTTGGAATTCTGAAGGGAACTCAGAGGGTCACACATCCCGGGAGAGTCCACTGCAGTCTGTCAGAGAGAGGAAAACTGCAGGAGAAAGCCATGTTTAAACTAGAGATGTTCACTGACCCCCGTGTTTTGGCTTTGGTTTTGGATCTGGATTAACTCTGTGTTTTGGTTTTGTTTTTTTGGTTTTGGATCCTTTTTGGGTTTTTTTTCTAAAAGCCCTATTTCAATTTTTTTGGGCAAAATCACATAATTTGGCTCTTTTTTATCCCTACGTTATTATTAACCTCAATAACATTAATTTCCAATCATTTCCAGTCAATCTTTGTCAAGTGACAAGAACACTGCTACCCCTCCTGTTTCTGTGTGAGCAATGGCACTGGAGACTGGAGAGTGACAAGAACACTGCTACCGCTCCTGTTTCTGTATGAGCAATGGCACTGATCAATGTCACTGGAGACTGGAGAGTGACAAGAACACTGCTACCCCTCCTGTTTCTGTGTGAGCAATGTCGCTGGATCTCCTGGGGAGGGAGGTACTTATGGAATCCAAAACCTGCGAAATCCGACAACACAACAATGATGTTTTGCCTCGATTCAGATCTTAGGACACGCAAAAGTACCGTGCCGGCTTGCGAGCCTACTCTGATCCCCTAAGTTCGGGTGGGCTCGGTTTTCAGAAAACCGAGCCTGAGCATCTCTAGTTTACACTACCTCATGGCAGAAATTGCATAACTCAACATACCTGCCTGACTTCCAAATGTATTCCTATGCTATGTGTTTGCAAAGATAAAGCAACTCTGATAGAACTGAGTGTGTATTCCTTGTGATAGTTATCTCTGTTAGACAATGTAAGGCCATGTTAGAAGGTAAAGCTGTACCTCTTAGCTACAGTAAACTACAGAGGCCTGTGTATATTGTAGATTAAATACCAGTCTGTATTGTTCATAAGTTACATGTGACCGTTTTGTTCAAACCGAAGAAATCTATTTTTGATATAACATTTACAAAACCCCTTTATGAGCTCATGTCTCATTAATAAACGTGCTAGTGTGGCTTGTAAATACCAGCCTGGTGTTGTAATATTTCCTTTGTGTTTGTCTGTGGTCCGGAGTATGGGGAGTGGGGATTCGTTGGTCTCTCTCTGGTGTTGCCAACTTCAGGGTGCTACCCCACAAAGAACCTACAATACGTAGACTATGGTGAAGGCACTGCGCGACACTGAATACAAGAGTCCATTCGCAGACAGGACACATCATCATCATCATCAGTTATTTATATAGTGCCACTAATTCCGCAGCGCTGTACAGAGAACTCACTTGTATCAGTCTGTGCCCCATTGGAGCTTACAGTCTAAATTCCCTAACATACACACACATACAGACAGAGACTAAGGTCAATTTTGATAACAGCCAATTAACCTACTAGTATGTTTTTGGAGTGTGGGAGGAAACCGGAGCACCCAGAGGAAACCCATGCAAGCACAGGGAGAACATACAAACTCCACACAGATAAAGGCCATGGTCAGGAATCGAACTCATGACTCCAGTGCTGTGAGGCAGAAGTGCTAACCACTGAGCCACCGTGCTGCCCACACAAAGATTCATACACACACCATAACAGAGCAAAGGGGATGTTACAAGTATATACAATTTAATTTGTGCATTTCCTACCAGCGGTGATAAGCCACATCTCTACGTTACTGTGGGGCATGAATATACACACTGTACCCCTGATGTACGTCTGGTTGCATCCAGCCCAACATATACATGGAAGTTCACATTTTTTGTGTCTGTCTTTTCCTGTGCACGTTCAGTGCGCAATTGTGCCCAACTTTAAATGAACCCCCACTCCTCCAAAAACTGACACATATTTGCCATTGCTGTATTTGTTAAAAGTTGCAGAAAAAGCTAATTTTGTTTATATTTAGGGAGTTGAATTAATTTTGTAATAGCAGCTAATGGAAAATCATGAAAGTGTTTTTCTTTTTTTTTGTTCTTTTACTTTCCTTCCATTTCTTTGTTATTTAATGTTCAGAAATTAATGAAAATATTTACTTGACTTTATCTGTTTTGAAAAAAAACTGCTTGGGTAGAGTAAAAAATAAGAAAAAGATTTTTCCAGGCACAACTGAATATGTCAGAAGGTAGTAAGCACAATTTTGACCTGCAGAAGGAATTCCCATTTTTGTATGAGTGTCACGTAAGGAGATATAATAATAATTATCAGGCTACACTCTTCCTTCATCAATAGCAGCCCCCATCCTCACAGCTAAGGATAAAGATATTGACAAATGGAGGCACAAGGTCAAAATACAACACCAGGTCAAACAATCCTGGGTCTGGAATCAGATAATCAACAGAGGAAATGTCAGAAGAGGCCAAAGTTCATGGCAAACAGAGATCAATCAAAGTCCAGGGTTCAGACGAGGTCATTAGACAGATAAACATCAGAGATATGAGAGATATGTTACAGGTTAAAATTGATAACAACACTTTAACCTGTAACAGGGAAGGATAACAGATGGAACACCCATCAAATAGGTGTTTTGCAGCCATCAAAGAGTACAAAAGAGTCATGTTGTTGATTGTGTAGAGACAAGTGAATGGAGTGCATCCACATAGATGCACGGGAGGATGCACGTAACAACCAAACTGCTATAAATGTGACTTAGCGGGTGAACGGGGTGGGGGGCTGGGGGTAGGAAACTCACAGGAAACTCACAGTGTGGGTACGTAACTAGTTATATTCAAGCACCTAGCTCACCTCCAACAATTAATCCCCACAATTTACTCTACTCCTTATAGCAGAAGCTACACAATGTTGCACCCCTTATCTTGACCGGCAAATCCGTGCACTTCCCATAATAACTGATGCATTCATGCTGCTACTTGCACAAAACTACTTATAAGACTCAAATCTCTCTTGTACATACAACACCAGGGGGTATATTAACTAAGCGGCACTTTGCAGTCATTTTTTAAAATAGCAATTTTGTTAAAGACAAAGCCCATCAGGTTTGTACCCACAGTCAAACGGCCTGGCTGAAAGGACAGTGCGCTCAGCCAAATACTTGCTTGATAAAATGTTCATGTGATGGCACTGACGTCTCTGCAGCACTACTCAATGTAAGGAATTCACCAAGCGATGGTCTACCTACCATCAGCAGCACCTCAGCAGTTGCTGTCCAGGAGCACCAGAACTGTTATTCCTATAACTAAGCATCAGTTACTGCAGATGATTGAACTTGACCTTGAGATTGACCTAACCCAAAATTTCAGGACCTTGTGACTTAAACATTAGTCATATTTCACCACTTCCCCCCTTGTTTACACTCTTTTCTCCCACTAAAAGTCCATCTAGTCACCCCACATGTTTACTTGTTTCATTATTTTAACTTTTAATATTCATTTTTCCATTTTTCATCATTAACCTTCTTCATGCTTCAACTGGTGGCAGCTAAAATAATGTCCTGTATTAATTTGCAGTGACACTGCAGTTAGGGCTTGAAATTCAGAATAAAATTCGGGTGGAAATTATTTTCCTTCTTCTTACAGTAGATGTTAATCGTTTAATACAGGAGATTGAGATTAATGGGGGAGAAACAGGAAATTGGAATTAAGAGTGTGTCGCAATTGTGAATAAGAAAAAAAAGCAGAGATGAACAGGTCACATTCTTGTCTTAACTGGGCAAAAGAATTAAGTGTACCGTCACTCAGCTAGGAACCCCACCAAGGCAGTGTCTCTTGGAACTTTCATCCAATCAGATGGGACAACTGTGCAGCTAGGTAGTAGAGCTTGAGGTTAGGAAGGGCCAAACCACCGGACGACTTGGAGTGACAAAGGGTATTAAGTTAAGTCTATACCTTTTAGCCTTCATATAAAGGAGGAAACATATTTATTAATGACGCGAAATAACTTATTGGGAAGGGGTACAATAGACTGTTGCATGGCATAGAGGTAATTAAAATGTATAATCATTTTAAATAGGTTAATTTTTCCTGATATGGTAAGAGACAACTTGCCCCAAGATTGAGATTTAAATGTAAAATATTTTGTAATGGGATCAATATTAAGCAAAATTAATTCTGATGGCAGTGAAGAGACCCAGATTCACAGATATTTAAAGCGTAGCTTCAACTGCAAAGAGTGAGATGAGGGTACCATGTACAGGGACATTGCTAGATTTTTTCCAGTTGAATCTAAAACCCTAAAATTGACAAAAAGGTCTAAAAACACTGAAGCAACAAACTTTATGAAAACCAAAATTTGTGTCATTCTCAAAAGTTGACAGTAGGTACTTCTACAATATTTATACGAATTGGCAATACTGTACATACTCAATCGAATCACAATATATAGTTACATTTGATATGATGTCAACACTAAACAGGTAGGAAGAGGTGAATATTGCAAGGCTTGCCCAGCAAATATCTAAATGGCGACACCTTCTGGGGAATGCAGAAATGTCCCAGAACTTATATAAAAATTAATATAAAGCTATATATTATTTACATTATGTCGAAGTCATATAATTGGATGAACGAAAGTATATTGGTTAATATTGTTTTATTGTGCGATTACACTCAGTATGCCACGCTACACGTGGCATGGCGCGATCTCGCGGTAAAATATGCGCGCACACACTCGCACTAAAACATTTAGTTATTTATATATTTCATATTTATATTGATTCCAATCAACAGTGATTTGTAAGCAGATAGTATTTAGTTTATTAATTAGTTTATATATTATGATTATATGTACACTTTAGTGTTATTTAAGGTTCAGGTTACAGGAAACGTGTCTGGTATCATTTTAATCCCCTATTCATCAGCAGTTGTCCGGTTGCTTCGCCGAATAGATTGCACATTGCATTCTCTAGTTAGCGATGTTAGGGAATAAATGTTTAAAGAAATAATGACTATAAAATGCTAATAGACTAGTTGTAACTGGATTCTTGGCGGGAAAGTGAGAGCACAACCCCTGGAGAGATGACCCCCACCTTTGGATATTTTGGTTTGAACTGGCCTATGACCTGCAGCACTCTGGACCTTCCTGATATCTGGACCAATAGAAGCAAGCCACACCATCTGCATTGTTTTCACTGTAACACTGAGTGTATATAATACAGCTCTAACTGGCACAGGCCTCAGTATTTTCTGACCACAGTATTCTGGAGTGAAGTACTGCCCGCTGGTACCAGTGGGAGCGTAGCTTAGCGAGCGCATGCGGGCACGGTATGTATGTATCTTTTTGGTATTGGCTGTGCTGTATTATCATTATGTATTGAATTGCTAAATTTTACGTCTGCTAAAATAAATTACTTTGTGCTTTGGAAACACAATACAATCGCTTGGGCAATGCTTATTTGAAAACGATAAAATTACCTTAATAATTAATATAGATATGGCATTAGATATTAAAGTAGAGGTTAGGTGGCATGTCATTTAAACTATTTATTATGCTTTTGTGTGTTATTGACGGACGTAATAACAGATATTATATATAATTCCGCTTTTAATATTGGCAGCAAAGTTTACCAAAATTTTTCAGAGGTTTAAAACTTATATAAGATACTGATACTATCTCTTTGCAGGAGTGATTTCAGCTCCTGCACACAATGATTTCAACCTGGACTCGCTCCATTTCCAAACACTGTGGAACTTGTTCCCATTATATTTGACCTGGAATCACATTAGAAAGTCAAATACCTTATAAATGAAGACATCATATGTGTATTGCTGGAGAAGTGATAGGAGGAACAAAACAAAGTACACCATATTTCTCTGTCTCTCTCTCTGTCAGAGGTGTCGGAAACTAAAACTCGCCCTATACTTATAATTAGAGATGCTCACTGACCCCCATGAACTGGTTTTGGTTTTGGATCTGGATTAGCTTCGTGTTTTGGTTTTGGTTTTTCTCAAAACCGCCCTCGTGTGTTTTGGTTTCGGTTTTTGGATTTTTTAGAAAAAATCCTAAAATATGCTAAAATTACATAATTGTGCTCTTTTTTGATCCTACTTTATTATTAACCTCAATAACACTAATTTCAAGTCATTTGCAGTCAATTCAGACCACCTCACAGGTCACAATATTATTTTCATACACTTTCGGACAAATACTGCAGCGACCTGGCTGGATGGTAAGCGACAGAGCAATGACACAAACACACGGCAGTTCCTAGCACATCTAGGACACATTGGCACACAGCAGTGGCAGAAAATATAAAAGGGGGGCCGCCCTCCTTCCCACCCTCAGTGATGTTGGATCCTTAAAAGGAATCCAGATCCGAGATTCAACGACGTCACGATGATGATTTGCCTCGTTTTCAATTCCGAGGGCACGCGACAGTACCGAGCCGACTCGGCTCCGTACTTGGATCCCCTAAGTTTGGGTGTGTTCGGTTCCTGAGGAACTGAGCCTGAGCATCTCTACTTATAATAGGATGCATTTTCAAATAATCACTCACAATTCCGTGGAAAATCACATTTCTAGATGTATCCTGAGCAATGTATTAAAAACATCGAATCACAGAAAAGTGATACATGTAATCGGTTATCTGACTTTACCAATGACGTTTTCTCCTCCTCGTGACAGATCTTTGGGATTAACGAATATGTGGTAATTGGATGTTAAAATTTTTTTGACCTCCTGGCAGCCAGAAGGAGAACCTGTTTAAAGCCAATTGCAGTGATTTAAATGAGCTATCACTAAGTACACAGGTACAGTGCTCAACCATTTTACCACATCTTAAAACAAGGCCAAAACTGGCATTACCGGGAGAATGGCATTATAAAGAGGGCGATAGATAATGGATATTTTTATTTATTTATTGTGGTTTAGTTATAAATATAGGAGATGAGGCTTCCTTAGGGGAGAATAGTTCTCTTCTAAATATAGAAAAATATTCCCTGTCCATTAAGTTATCCTTAAACATCAGTTTTCAGCCAGTGGAATTGGGAAACGGAATTAATCTAACTAGGTTTAGTTGGGTTGATAAAGGAGTAATAGAAGCTAGATGTTAGTGCAATTATAAGAAAAACACAATTATTTTTTTACTTGCCCTATTCCCATCCTCTCTCTAGGTGCAGGCTGTAGGTGGGGTAGATTTTGCCTATCCCTCTCATGTCCCTGGTGATACAACACTTTAGAGTCTCGTAGCGGAGAACTGGGCGTGAAGCAAAAGCTTTTAGGTCCTTTATTTCCAGAGGGTCTTCAACCTGAAAATCTTCCTCCTAGTTTTAAAATAATACTTACAATGTTAGGCTGCTACATGTTGGTCTTTTCCTATAATTATATTGCAGTACACAGTCATGGCCAAAAGTTTTGAGAAATGACAGAAATATTATTTTTCACAAAATCTGCTGCCTCAGTTTTGATGATGGCAATTTGTATATACTCCAGAATGTCATGAAGAGTGATCAGATGAATTGCAATTCATTTTAAAGTCCCTCTTTGCTATGACAATGAACTTTATCCCAAAAGCAACTTTTCTGCTGCATTTCAGCCCTGCCACAAAAGGACCAGCTGATTTCAGGTCAGTGATTCTGTCCTTAACACAGTTGAGAGTGTTGACGAGGACAAGGCTGGAAATCACTCTGTTATGCTGATTGAGTTAGAATAGCAGACTGGAAACTTTAGAAGGAGGGTGGTGCTTGGAATCATTGTTCTTCCTCTGTTAACCATGGTTATTTGCAAGAAAACACATGCAGTTATCATTGCTTTGCAAAACAAGGGCTTCACAGGTAAGGACATTGCTGCTAGTAAAATTGCACTTAAATGAACCATTTATCGGATTATCAAGAACTTCAAGGAGAGAGGTTCAATAGTTGTGAAGAAGACTTCAGGGTGCCCAAGAGCGTGCAGCAAACGCCAGGACCGTCTCCTAAAGTTGATTCAGCTGTGGGATCGGGGCACCAGCATGCAGAGATTGCTCAGGAATGGCAGCAGGCAGGTGTGAGTGCATCTGCACGCACAGTGAGGAGAAGACATTTGGAGGATAGCCTGGTGTCAAGATGACGAGCAAGGACGCCACCAGGAAAAACATCAGAGACAGACTGATATTCTGCAAAATGTACAGGGATTACAATGCTGAGGTCTGGGGTGAAGTCATCAGATGACTGAATCATCAGTCATCTGATGAATCCCCTTTCAGATTGTTTGGGGCATCTTGAAAAACGCTTGTCCGTAGAAGGAATGGTGAGCGCTTCCATCAGTCTAATGTCATGCCAACAGTAAAGCATCCTGAGACCATTCATGTGTGGGGTTGCTTCTCAGCCAAGGTGAGTGGACTCACTCACAATTTTTTCCTAAGAACACAGCCATGAATAAAGAATGGTACCAAAACATCCTCCAAGAGCAACTTCTCCCAACCATCCAAGAACAGTTTGGTGACGAACAACGCATTTTCCAGCATGATGGAGCCCCTTGCCATAAGGCAAAAGTGATATCTAAGTGGCTCGGGGATCAAAACATCAAAATTTTGGGTCCACGGCCAGGAAGCTCCCCAGACCTCAATCCCATTGAGAACTTGTGGTCAATCCACAAGAGGCAAGAGAACAAACAAAAACCCACAAATTCTGACAAACTCCAAGCATTGATTAGACAAGAATGGGCGACCATCAGTCAGTATGTGGCCCAGAAGTTGATTGACAGCATGCCAGGGCGAATTGCAGAGGTCTTCTGCAAATATTGACTCTTTGCATAAACTTAATGTTATTCTCAATACAAGCCTTTGACACTTATGAAATGCTTGTAATTTTACAGTATTTTCAGTATACCATAGCAAGATCTGACAAAAAGGTCTAAAAACAGTAAAGCAACAAACATTTGTGAAAACCAAAACTTGTGTCATTCTGAAAACTTTTGGCCATGACTGTAAACCTTTTCAGTCTGGAATTGAGATGTAAACATCAGGTAACAAAAAAAAAGTTTTCTTTTCTGTTTTGTCTCCGATTACTTTATTTATTTATTTTTCTAAAAAAAATGCAGTTTGTGAAAAAAATAAAAACCTCATAAATTGTTAGAAACTACAGACATATATTTGTACCCTTTATTTCACAAAAATGTATTATAAGTAACTGCATAATAGAAACAGTTGCATTTAAGACCATCTACAATAATGATTCAGACAGTGATTACAATTGCTGTACGCTGAAGACACTTTAGAACTTTTCTCCTGTAATACCTATAAACTACAGGGAGCACTGGTTAATACTATAACATCTGATTCCTGCTCATTTATAAACACTCCTAATAATAGTTCATCCTTGCTATTATGGATTTTATTGAAAGCCAAAAAAATAATCTCATGAATAACATGTTAAAACCCAATATACTGTATATATAGTTTAAGTTACAACAATCGTTACCCAATAAATTGAGGGGATTCAATTCCTAATCTCATAGAATTATAAAGAGAACTGTTCTCTTCAATTCGCGCAGAATCTGGGGCCTGATTCATTAAGGATCTTAACTTGAGAAACTTCTTATTTCAGTCTCCTGGACAAAACCATGTTACAATGCAAGGGGTGCAAATTAGTTTTCTGTTTTGCACATAAGTTAAATACTGACTGTTTTTTTCATGTAGCACACAAACATCAACTTTAAATGTCAGTGTACAAATAAGCTATCAAGTATTTGTGTGCTACATGAAAAACAGTCAGCATTTAACTTATGTGCAAAACAGAAAACTAATTTGCACCCCTTGCATTGTAACATGGTTTTGTCCAGGAGACTGTACATCAAAATGTTGACATTAAATTAAAATCCACTCTATGTTTTGGAGCAGGAATGTAGAGTTAAACAGAATCACTCTCAGATGCTAAACTTGCAGTAAGGCAGAATTGCCCATCAGGATGTATCCTTGTCTCTCAGTACCCAGCATCTCTTACATTATTTATGATGTTTATTAAGTTTTGTGAAACAAGAGTTGTAGCCTTAGCTGTGAAACTATCATTATACAGTGCCAGATACACAAAACATGCTGCGTTGTGCTGGAAGCTGGCAGACACATGTAACAGGGTACTGAGTGCCACAGAGATTCCAGGCTTTTCTGAAAATAACAATAACAAGAAATTTAAGTGGCCCCGTGGGCAACGAGTTATTAGGCTAAAACCACAACAGTGACTGGCACAAAGATCAACCTGTCGATTGTAACACGCTGTTACAATATCCTCCGGAAGATATAGAGGAAACAAACACAATGTTCTGCTGAACGGTCCCAAATGATTTTATTATAAAGCCTTTCTGTATAATATAATATTACCACTTGTTATTATAATCATCTTCATCATTTATTTAACAAATTCTGTAGCGCTTTACAATTAGAAGCACAGTAATAAAATAATATTGGGTAATACATACAGACAGAGAGGTCAGAAGGCCTTGCCCGTAAGCTTACAATCTATGGGACAATGGGAGTTTGGTTTATGAGGGTAAGTGCTGCATATTGCATATTGGTCCAGCCAGATTGCAAAAGTGAAAAAGTACTTAGTGGGCTGTATGATCCAGTCACATAGCAATGTTGGTCAGAGGGTTGTTGTCTTTTGTTGGCTGTGTAACCTAGTGAGGTTAAGAGGGTGGTAGAGGAATATTATAAGCTTTCCTGAAGAGGTGGGTTTTCAGAGAGCGCTTGAAGGTTTGAAGACCAGAGGAAAATCTTATTGTGCGAGGGAGGGAATTCCACCACGGTGCATCCCGGAAAAAGTCCTGTAAGGAATGGGAGCATGTGATGAGTGCAGATGAGAGACGCAGATCTTGTGCAGAACCGAGGTGTCCAAGGCTTGTAGTCTAAAGACTTGTAATTTTATTTTCCAATGCTGAATTTATTCATAGAATGATGCCCTTTCCTCTATACTGCTGCTTCATGGAGGCATAGCTCAGATGGTGCACACATTGATCCACAAATTGCAGCAAGAGAAGACACTGCATAGCCCAATGACAGTTCTCTATAAAGTTGACTATACATAAAGATAATGCAGACAATCTTACAATGCATACTCCAATAGAGTTTTCATGTACGTGCTGTGGGTCTCATACTCTGAATTGGCGCAGTGAAAAGACAATGCTCACAAGACGGCCCCGGACAATGATTGGTGGATAGCACTAACCATTCACCAGTCAGATGGCAAGGACTGGCTCTATGTCACTCTGGTTGATGAATGGCCAGTACTAGCCACTAATCAAAATACTGTGAGCTGCATAATAACTAGTGGGGCCTTAAGCTGAACACATGTAAACACATCTGTGTGTCACGAGTCAGGCACTTACCTTAAAGGGTTACGTTTGGTGACACCCTGCAGGGGGAGGGGCTCAGATGAGTCTATATATTCCTCCTCCACTGTCTGTTTTCCCTCTTTACCTCACTAATCATGTGGTGACTGAGATGCTGGGTCTATATAGAGTCTATATAGTGTTTATTAGCAGTTTTATTAATTGTTTTTTCTGTCGATTCGTTTAGTGTTTGTTGTCTTTTTTTATATCCTTTACTCATCTCTTGGTTTTTCCTCTCTTTTTACCTCACACTATCTATGGCTCTGTTTTTAGCTCTTTCATGTCACATTATTCCTCCTGCCCTTCATCGTGTCCCTTCCCAGAAGAATTCACCCCTCCAAACAGCAAGTAAAGTCCTGCACTCCCCTCACCACCCCCCTCATATTTCCCACAGGGGATAGGGCAGTTAGTGATGTGATCAAAACAAATAAGCCAGTTAGACAGAGAGATGGCAGCGTATGGACACCAACCTGTTTCCCCCTCTCCTTCCAGACGTTTTAGGTAAGCAGGCAGGGGCAGATTCCCTTGCACGCCCCCCCTCCCCAGTCTGTTCATCAGACACAGCACCCCCCCTTCCACGTTCAGTCACTGTCATCGAAGATCTTCCCAGACTGTCAGCAGTCCACTATACAGTAGGTCACCAACATAACTCAGCTATCGACCCAGGGGGGGCACCATAACATCGGCCCTGGCTTTCCCCCCACCCCCTGTACCCAGATATATAAAATACAAAATACAAAATTTAAATTATAAAAAAATATAAATTAAATTATAAATAATAATAATAAAAAAGGTATATGTGTATTTATATATGGATGTATGTATGTATGTGTATATGTTGTCGAAGTCGTATAATTGGATGAACGAAAGTATATTGGTTAATATTGTTTTATTGGTCGATTGCACTCAGCTACACGTCGCATACTGCGATCGCACGGTAAAATACGCACGTACACACTCGCATTACAACATTTAGTTATTTCATATTCATATTGAATCCATTCTACAGTGATTTAGTTTATTTTTAGTTTATATATTATGATCATATGTAGACCTCAGTGTTATTTAAGGTTCAGGTTATAGGAAATGTGTCATGTCTGATATCATTCTAATCCCCTATTCATCAGCAGCTGTCCGGTGCATTCGGCGAAGAGATCGCACATTGCATACTCTAGTTATTAATGTTAGGGAATAAACCTTTAATATGATGCTGACTATAAAATGCTAATAGTCTAGTTGTAACTGGAGTCTTGGTGGGAAGAAAGGAGCACATCCCCTGGTGAGATGACCCCCACCTTTGGATTCTTTAGTTTGAACTAGCCTATGACCTGTTTACCCTGGACCCACCTGAAGTCTGGACTTATAGAAGCAAGCCACATCATCTGCATTGTTCACTCTGTAACACTGAATGTATATATATCATATCTGCGCTCCCACTAGCTTCAGTCTTCTCTGACCACAGTATTCAAGGGTGAACTACTGTCCACCGTTACCCGTGGGAGCGCATGCAAGTGCAGCGGTATGTATGTATCTTTTGATATTGGCTGTACTGTACTGTATTATATTATAATCATGTATTGAACTGTTAAAACTTTGCATCTGCTAAAATAAATTACTTTGTGCGTTGGAAACACAATACAATCACCTATGCACTGCTTATTTGAAAACAATAGAATTACTTTAATAATGTATATATGTGTATATATTGTATGTATGTATAGATGTGTGTGTGTGCATATATTGGTGAGTGTATGTGTATATGTATACATATATACACATACACACACACATATATATATATATATTAGGGATGAGCGCACTCGGATTTATGAAATCCGAGCCCACCCGAACGTTGCGGATCCGAGTCGGATCCGAGACAGATCCGGGTATTGGCGCCAAATTCAAATGTGAAACTGAGGCTCTGACTCATAATCCCGTTGTCAGATCTCGCGATACTCGGATCCTATAAATTCCCCGCTAGTCGCCGCCATCTTCACTCGGGCATTGATCAGGGTAGAGGGAGGGTGTGTTAGGTGGTCCTCTGTGCTGTTTAGTTCTGTGCTGTTTAGTTCTGTGCTGTGCTGTGCTGTGCTGTGCTGTGCTGTGCTGTGTTCTGCAGTATCAGTCCAGTGGTGCTGTGTGCTGTGCTCTGTCCTTCTGAGGTCAGTGGTGCTGCTGGGTCCTGTGCTGTGTCCTGTTCAGTCCAGTGGTGCTGTGTCCTGTGCTCTGTGCTTCTAAGGGCATAGTTATTTCCGCAATATTCCCCTGTGTTTAAAAAAATAAAAAAAAGTTTTTTTAAAAAATACCAAAAACTACTTTAATTTTTTTTAATTACCACAAAATTTGCACAACCAATCCTGCAGTATAAGCCCATTGGTACTGCAATATTACCAAGTTCACACATTCAGCAGTAAAAGTCCAGTGGTACTGCAATATTACAAAGTTTACACATTCTGCAGTATCAGTCCAGTGGTGCTGTGTCCTGTGCTCTGTCCTGCTGAGTTCCGTAGTGCTGCTGGGTCCTGTGCCGTGTCCTGTTCAGTCCAGTGGTGCTGTGTCCTGTGCTCTGTGCTTCTAAGGGCATAGTTATTTCCCCATTATTCCCAAGTTTTTAAAAAATAAAAAAAAAGTAAAAAAAAAAAAAAAATTTAAAAAAAAAAATAAATATTTAATAATTATAACCAAATTTGCAAAACCAATCCAGCAGTATAAGTCCATTGGTACTGCAATATTACAAAGTTCACACATTCTGCAGTATCAGTCCAGTGGTGCTGTGTCCTGTGCTCTGTCCTGCTGAGGTCCGTAGTGCTGCTGGGTCCTGTGCCGTGTCCTGTTCAGTCCAGTGGTGCTGTGTCCTGTGCTCTGTGCTTCTAAGGGCATAGTTATTTCCCCATTATTCCCAAGTTTTTAAAAAATAAAAAAAAAGTAAAAAAAAATAAAAAATTTAAAAAAAAAAAAAAATATATAATAATTATAACCAAATTTGCGAAAACCAATCCAGCAGTATAAGTCCATTGGTACTGCAATATTACAAAGTTCACACATTCTGCAGTATCAGTCCAGTGGTGCTGTGTCCTGTGCTCTGTCCTGCTGAGTTCCGTAGTGCTGCTGGGTCCTGTGCCGTGTCCTGTTCAGTCCAGTGGTGCTGTGTCCTGTGCTCTGTGCTTCTAAGGGCATAGTTATTTCCCCATTATTCCCAAGTTTTTAAAAAATAAAAAAAAAGTAAAAAAAAATAAAAAATTTAAAAAAAAAAAAAAATATATAATAATTATAACCAAATTTGCGAAAACCAATCCAGCAGTATAAGTCCATTGGTACTGCAATATTACCAAGTTCACACATTCTGCAGTATCTTGTGCTACATATAATGGAGACCAAAAATTTGGAGGATAAAGTAGGGAAAGATCAAGACCCACTTCCTCCTAATTTTGAAGCTGCTGCCACTAGTCATGACATAGACGATGAAATGCCATCAACGTCGTCTTCCAAGCCCGATGCCCAATCTCGTAGTACCGGGCATGTAAAATCCAAAAAGCCCAAGTTAAGAAAAAGTAGCAAAAAGAGAAACTTAAAATCATCTGAGGAGAAACGTAAAGTTGCCAATATGCCATTTACGACACGGAGTGGCAAGGAACGGCTTAGGCCCTGGCCCGTGTTCATGACTAGTGGTTCAGCTTCACCCACGGATCTTAGCCCTCCTCCTCCTCCCCCCCCCCTACAAAAAATTGAAGAGAGTTATGCTGTCAGCAACAAAACAGCAAACAACTCTGCCTTCTAAAGAGAAATTATCACAAATCCACAAGGCGAGTCCAAGGATGTTGGTGGTTGTCAAGCCTGACCTTCCCATCACTGTACGGGAAGAGGTGGCTCGGGAGGAGGCTATTGATGATGTAGCTGGCGCTGTGGAGGAACTTGATGATGAGGATGGTGATGTGGTTATTGTAAATGAGGCACCAGGGGGGGAAACAGCTGATGTCCATGGGATGAAAAAGCCCATCGTCATGCCTGGTCAGAAGACCAAAAAATGCACCTCTTCGGTCTGGAGTTATTTTTATCCAAATCCAGACAACCAATGTATGGCCATATGTAGCTTATGTAAAGCTCAAATAAGCAGGGGTAAGGATCTTGCCCACCTAGGAACATCCTCCCTTATACGTCACCTGAATAACCTTCATAGTTCAGTGGTTAGTTCAGGAACTGGGGCTAGGACCCTCATCGGTACAGGGACACCTAAATCCCGTGGTCCAGTTGGATACACACCAGCAACACCCTCCTCGTCAACTTCCTCCACAATCTCCATCAGATTCAGTCCTGCAGCCCAAGTCAGCAGCCAGACTGAGTCCTCCTCAATACGGGATTCATCCGAGGAATCCTGCAGCGGTACGCCTACTACTGCCACTGCTGCTGTTGCTGCTGTTAGTCGGTCATCTTCCCAGAGGGGAAGTCGTAAGACCGCTAAGTCTTTCACAAAACAATTGACCGTCCAACAGTCGTTTGCCATGACCACAAAATACGATAGTAGTCACCCTAACTGCGGCTGTAACTGCAATGTTGGTGTTAGACGTGCGCCCGGTGTCCGCCATCAGTGGAGTGGGATTTAGAGGGTTGATGGAGGTATTGTGTCCCCGGTACCAAATCCCGTCGAGATTCCACTTCACTAGGCAGGCGATACCAAAAATGTACAGAGAAGTACGATCAAGTGTCCTCAGTGCTCTTAAAAATGCGGTTGTACCCACTGTCCACTTAACCACGGACATGTGGACAAGTGGTTCTGGGCAAACGAAGGACTATATGACTGTGACAGCCCACTGGGTAGATGCATCCCCTTCCGCAGCAACAGCAACAGCTGCATCAGTAGCAGCATCTACAAAATGGCTGCTCATGCAAAGGCAGGCAACATTGTGTATTGCAGGCTTTAATAAGAGGCACAACGCTGACAACATATTAGAGAAAATGAGGGAAATTATCTCCCAGTGGCTTACCCCACTTAGACTCTCATGGGGATTTGTGGTGTCAGACAATGCCAGTAACATTGTGCGGGCATTAAATATGGGCAATTTCCAGCACATCCCATGTTTTGCCCACACCATTAATTTGGTGGTGCAGCATTACCTCAAGAGTGACAGGGGTGTGCAGGAGATGCTTGCGGTGGCGCGCAAAATTGCTGGACACTTTCGGCATTCAGCCAGTGCCTACCGCAGACTAGAGGCACATCAAAAAAGCATGAACCTGCCCTGCCATCACCTCAAACAAGAGGTTGTGATGCGCTGGAACTCCACCCTCTATATGCTGCAGAGGATGGAGGAGCAGCAAAAGGCCATTCAGGCCTACACAGCCACCTACGACATAGGCAAAGGAGTGGGGATGCGCCTCAGTCAAGCGCAGTGGAGACTGATTTCCGTGTTGTGCAAGGTTCTGCAGCCATTTGAACTTGCCACACGAGAAGTCAGTTCCGACACTGCCAGCTTGAGTCAGGTCATTCCCCTGATCAGGCTGTTGCAGAAGCAGCTGGAGAAAGTGAGGGAGGAGCTGGTAAGCCATTGCGATTACACCAAGCATGTAGCTCTTGTGGATGTAGCCCTTCGTACGCTTTGCCAGGATCCGAGGGTGGTCACTCTTTTAAAGTCAGAGGAATACATTCTGGCCACCGTGCTCGATCCTCGGTTTAAAGCGTATGTTGTGTCTCTGTTTCCGGCGGACACAAGTCTACAGCGGTGCAAAGACCTGCTGGTCAGGAGATTGTCCTCTGAAGAGGACCGTGACATCCCAACAGCTCCACCCTCATTTTCTTCCACATCTATGGCTGCGAGGAAAAAGCTCAGTTTTCCCAAAAGAGGCACTGGCGGGGATGCTGATAACATCTGGTCCGGACTGAAGGACCTGCCAACCATTGCAGACATGTCTACTCTCGCTGCATTGGATGCTGTCACAATAGAAAAAATTGTGGATGATTACTTTGCTGACACCATCCAAGTAGACATGTCAGACAGTCCATATTGTTACTGGCAGGAAAAAAAGGCAGTTTGGAAGCCCCTGTACAAACTGGCTCTATTTTACCTGAGTTGTCCCCCCTCCAGTGTGTACTCGGAAAGAGTTTTTAGTGCAGCGGGGAACCTGGTCAGTGAGCGGCGAAGGAGGTTGCTTCCTCAGAACGTTGAAAAAATGATGTTTATAAAAATGAATAATCAATTCCTCAATGAAGTACAGCACTGCCCTCCAGACAGTACAGAGGGACCTGTGGTTGTGGAGTCCAGCGGGGACGAATTGATAATGTGTGATGAGGAGGAAGTACACACTGTAGGGGGAGAGGAATCAGAGGTTGAGGATGAGGACGACATCTTGCCTCAGTAGAGCCTGTTTAGTCTGTACAGGGAGAGATGAATAGCTTTTTTGGTGTGGGGGCCCAAACAAACCAATCATTTCAGCCAAAGTTGTTTGGTAGGCCCTGTCGCTGAAATGATTGGTTTGTTAAAGTGTGCATGTCCTATTTCAACAACATAAGGGTGGGTGTGAGGGCCCAAGGACAATTCCATCTTGGAACTTTTTTTTTGCATTATATGACCAATCAACAGTCGTTTGCCATGTTCAAAAAGTAAAACCAAATTTAAAAAAATACAAGAAATTAAACCAAAAGTAAAATGCTGTGTCATAATTTAAAACAAGAGGTATTGACGTGCTCTAAAACTACTGTATTGTTGTTTATATTTTATAAACACTACACTTGAAAGCTTGAGTCTTTCAATAAAAAAGTAACTGTCCATTGCACGAATATTTGCAACAGGGACAATTTTAGGGTTAAGAAAGTCAACTAATAACACTTCGACGCTGTCTGTCTTTATAAACACTACACTTGGAAGTTGGAGGAGGTATTGTGGCCCCGGCACCAAATTTACTACCGGGGCCACTCCACTGTGCAGTCCATATTTAGGTGTATCAGATATTAAACAACGGTGACAGTTGATGCCCAATTTTTTAATTATATTGTGGCCTCGGTACCAAATTGTGTACCGGGGCCACCACACTACGCAGTCCAGATACTTGTTTGGTGGAATTCAGACCAGTTGAGGGTTTTATTATTATTATATTGTGTGGACCACTCTATCTATACCACACTACAACTCTATATACCACTCTATTTCATACTTTAATTCTATTTCATACTTTAATTCTATTTAATACTTTAATTCTATTTCATACTTTAATTCTATTTCATACTTTAATTCTATTACTAATTACCATAAAGAGGAACAAAATAAACCAATTTTACCAAAAGTATAATATGACTTAGACTTACAAACACTACACTTGAAAGATCGTGCCTTTAAATGAAAAAGTCAGTCTTCATTGCACGACTATGTGCAACAGGGACAGTTTTTTGGGTTTACAAAGTCAAACAATAACACTTTGACCCTGTCTGTCTGGGATCTCAATGACGAATTGTCTGTACCATGTTTGGAGGAGGTATTGTGGCCCCGGTATCAAATTGGGTACCGGGGCCACCCCACTATGCAGTCCAGATACTTGTTTGGTGGAATTCTGACACGTGGAGGGTTTTTTAATTATATTGTGGCCTCGGTACCAAATTGTGTACCGGGGCCACCACACTACGCAGTCAAGATAGATAGATGCGTATCATAGATAAAGTACATTCAGTGGTGTGGGGCAAATTGAAAAATATTCAAAATGCACTGACATTATCAAAAACAAGAGGTTGTCACACGCTAAAACTCCAACATGTATATGATGGAGAGGATGGAGGAGCAGCCGTATGTGTAGTGTAATGCAGATCTGTTGAAGGTTTTTTATATATTTTATTGTGGTGCCCAGTGCCCACTCCTCTACGCAGTCCAGGTACATTTATTGGTGCGATTCATAAAAGTTCAGGGTTTTTAAGATATTGTGGTGACCCACTCCTCTACGCAGTCCAGGTACATTTATTGGTGCGATTCATAAAAGTTCAGGGTTTTTAATATATTGTGGTGACCCACTCCTCTACGCAGTCCAGGTACATTTATTGGTGCGATTCATAAAAGTTCAGGGTTTTTAATATATATTGTGGTGACCCACTCCTCTACGCAGTCCAGGTACATTTATTGGTGCGATTCATAAAAGTTCTGGGTTTTTAAGATATTGTGGTGACCCACTCCTCTACGCAGTCCAGGTACATTTATTGGTGCGAATCATAAAAGTTCAGGGTTTTTAATATATATTGTGGTGACCCACTCCTCTACGCAGTCCAGGTACATTTATTGGTGCGATTCATAAAAGTTCAGGGTTTTTAATATATATTGTGGTGACCCACTCCTCTACGCAGTCCAGGTACATTTATTGGTGCGAATCATAAAAGTTCAGGGTTTTTAATATATATTGTGGTGACCCACTCCTCTACGCAGTCCAGGTACATTTATTGGTGCGATTCATAAAAGTTCAGGGTTTTTAAGATATTGTGGTGACCCACTCCTCTACGCAGTCCAGGTACATTTATTGGTGCGATTCATAAAAGTTCAGGGTTTTTAATATATTGTGGTGACCCACTCCTCTACGCAGTCCAGGTACATTTATTGGTGCGATTCATAAAAGTTCAGGGTTTTTAATATATATTGTGGTGACCCACTCCTCTACGCAGTCCAGGTACATTTATTGGTGCGATTCATAAAAGTTCTGGGTTTTTAAGATATTGTGGTGACCCACTCCTCTACGCAATCCAGGTACATTTATTGGTGCGAATCATAAAAGTTCAGGGTTTTTAATATATATTGTGGTGACCCACTCCTCTACGCAGTCCAGGTACATTTATTGGTGCGATTCATAAAAGTTCAGGGTTTTTAATATATATTGTGGTGACCCACTCCTCTACGCAGTCCAGGTACAATTATTGGTGCGAATCATAAAAGTTCAGGGTTTTTAATATATATTGTGGTAACCCACTCCTCTAGGCAGTCCAGGTACATTTATTGGTGCGATTCATAAAAGTTCAGGGTTTTTAATATATTGTGGTGACCCACTCCTCTACGCAGTCCAGGTACATTTATTGGTGCGATTCATAAAAGTTCAGGGTTTTTAATATATATTGTGGTGACCCACTCCTCTACGCAGTCCAGGTACATTTATTGGTGCGATTCATAAAAGTTCTGGGTTTTTAAGATATTGTGGTGACCCACTCCTCTACGCAGTCCAGGTACATTTATTGGTGCGAATCATAAAAGTTCAGGGTTTTTAATATATATTGTGGTGACCCACTCCTCTACACAGTCCAGGTACATTTATTGGTGCGATTCATAAAAGTTCAGGGTTTTTAATATATATTGTGGTGACCCACTCCTCTACGCAGTCCAGGTACATTTATTGGTGCGAATCATAAAAGTTCAGGGTTTTTAATATATATTGTGGTGACCCACTCCTCTACGCAGTCCAGGTACATTTATTGGTGCGATTCATAAAAGTTCAGGGTTTTTAATATATTGTGGTGACCCACTCCTCTACGCAGTCCAGGTACATTTATTGGTGCGATTCATAAAAGTTCAGGGTTTTTAATATATATTGTGGTGACCCACTCCTCTACGCAGTCCAGGTACATTTATTGGTGCGATTCATAAAAGTTCTGGGTTTTTAAGATATTGTGGTGACCCACTCCTCTACGCAGTCCAGGTACATTTATTGGTGCGAATCATAAAAGTTCAGGGTTTTTAATATATATTGTGGTGACCCACTCCTCTACGCAGTCCAGGTACATTTATTGGTGCGATTCATAAAAGTTCAGGGTTTTTAATATATATTGTGGTGACCCACTCCTCTACGCAGTCCAGGTACAATTATTGGTGCGAATCATAAAAGTTCAGGGTTTTTAATATATATTGTGGTGACCCACTCCTCTAGGCAGTCCAGGTACATTTATTGGTGCGATTCATAAAAGTTCTGGGTTTTTAAGATATTGTGGTGACCCACTCCTCTACGCAGTCCAGGTACATTTATTGGTGCGATTCATAAAAGTTCAGGGTTTTTAATATATATTGTGGTGACCCACTCCTCTACGCAGTCCAGGTACATTTATTGGTGCGATTCATAAAAGTTCAGCATTTTTAATATATATTGTGGTGACCCACTCCTCTACGCAGTCCAGAAAGATACCTTGTTGCAACGTTTTGGACTAATAACTATATTGTGAGGTGTTCAGAATACACTGTAAATTAGTGGAAATGCTTGTTATTGAATGTTATTGAGGTTAATAATAGCCTAGGAGTGAAAATAAGCCCAAAAACTTGATTTTTAAACTTTTTATGTTTTTTTGCAAAAAAATCCGAATCCAAAACCTTAAATCCGAACCGAGACCTTTCGTCAAGTGTTTTGCGAGACAAATCCGAACCTCAAAAATAACGAAAATCCGGATCCAAAACACAAAACACGAGACCTCAAAAGTCGCCGGTGCACATCCCTAATATATATATATATATATATATATATATATATATATGTGTATATATGTATGTATGTGTATTAAAAAAGAAAATGTATGATAGATAGATAAATGGATATAAACGTACAGAACACTAAAATTGTGCGCAGGCACTGCGTTTGTCAGCCACATTAGGGCAGCTGCAGCTTTCAGGGTAACCTCCCCTCCACCCCCTTATAGCCAGTAGCACGTCCGCCCTTTTCATTCCAAAGTGCCCTGTCTGAAGGGGACCTGGTAGCTCAGGGGCACCCCTCCTCTGCAGCCGCCAGCCTCACAGGCCCTGGTCCACAACCCCACCAAGCCCTGCCAGTCCCTGGGTCTATCCTACCGCAGCGTCACCCTTCCCCTCCCTCCGCTCGTTCTCACCATACTGCATCCCTCAAGCAATGTGGACAGTGGATCCCCCCCCACCCGACGATGGACTTTCGGCACAGCTCTCCCCTCTTATAAGCCATGGTGCAGGTAGCATATTTGCATGCCTGTGCCACATACGACATACCAGGCTGTCAGCAGAAGGGGGAAGTCCTCCCAACTGCTTACCCAGGCACCCCAGCACAAGCTTAAGCACAATCGCATTTAGCACAGGCATTGCTGCATTATAGGATTCATATATAAAAATATAATATGACTAACTTAAATTCAGCTATATTAATGAAAGCAGTGTATTAATTCCAGCCCCTGTTAACCTCTATCTGCCTTGTGCATAGGATTCCAGTGGTACTTGGTTTGCCCAGGCCTGGAGCACCAGTCCTTCCCCCCTCATGGAACCCAGATTCTTTCCCCCGCACCCACTTAACAGCTCTGGGTTGCTTAGCACCTCTGCCAATCCACCCCCCACTTTGAAGGTGGGAGCATGCATGATGCTGCACTAACATGTTTTTCCCTTTAGGATAGAGTATTGCATGGGTCCAGGAGTGCTTCAAGGAATGTGACAGAGATGCACTGAGGGTAGGGTGGAGCAATAGCCATGGAAAGGCATTTTCAACACAAGGTACGGAAGGGAAAATCCCTGGAAGCGGGAATGTCAAGAGATGCCTCTGATGAGTATAAAGCAAAACAAAAAACATCAACAACTTGCAGAACATTTCCTATACACAAAACAAGAAGGGCATGTAGTACAGTGATGACTCTTCAGACCCTGCTAGGATCTTCCGAACAAGGTCACTTCCCTTCTCTGGATAGCAGTAACCCTTGTTAAGCCTGCAACAGCACAGTCTGAGGCGCCTGATGGTGACATGGATAAGAGGGCGGTTACACCCTTGGGGATGGTTATTGGGTAGGTTTATACTATCCTGCCCCGCATGATTGGCTGCCTTTTTATAATTTCCTGCAGCTTACATAGGAAATGGACATATGCAGGCTAGTGTGGGCTTCGTTATCTCCATATGAAGCACCATTTATCTAGGAGGAGGAATTAGAAGGATGTCCATATGGCGAGCTTTTTCTAATTCAGTTCGGTGGCCAACCCTGCTTACCGTTGGGTTTTAAAGGTAATAATCTGGTTGTTCTGGATGGGGTAAACATGTGATGATGTTTCCGACACTGAGAAAAAGGGTTACCATGCTTGTTAATGGGTGACTTCTCCAACATAGGGGCCCACCTCACCAATGTCAGGATAGGTTTTTCACCTTTTTTTTTTTTATATACAGCTAATTTTGGATTTATATACCTTTGGATCATTATTGATTTTGTAGTGGAATAATCCATAGTGACACAGACATATTCATCATGTTATTTTATCTATTTACAATTGATCTGTACTGTAATTGATCTAGCACTGATATTATTAGATTCATACAAACGAGTTTAAATGTACACGTAACATTATATGATTGATGGTCCCTCCCTCCATCAGAACTTCCCCTAATCTGTCCAGTTTTAAACGGGCTTTAAAAACCCACCTTTTTCTTAAAGCCTTTCAGTCTCCCACTTAACTACCTACCTTTTCTGCTGCCTCTCCTCCTTCTTTCCCCTTCCCCGCCCCTGTCCCACTATTCTCCCTCTCTCCCCTGCGTCTCTTTGTCTGTCCACCCCTTCCCTTAGATTGTACGCTCCTCTGAGCAGGGCCATCTCTCCTCCTGTTTCCACCACTTCTAACTCTGCTCTCCAGCTACTTTGCCCTCCTCCTCGATGACCCTCCACCCCCCGTCCCCTCTGGGGGTCTCACTGTCTTCCGCCCCCTCCTTCTTGGGCTCCGTTGTTTGCCAATCCTCCCTCCCCCTTTCCCCACTCTCTCTAGCTGTGCATTGAGCTTACTGAGTTACTGTGCTTACTGTTTACTGTACTGTGCTGTCTCACCTTGTATTGTAATTCGTTCTGTCCCTGTACGGCGCCACGGACACCTTGTGGCGCCCTATAAATAAAAATTAATAATAATAATAATAATAATAATAATGTGTGTTATAGGAAAGAGCTGATACCGGAGGCAGGTACACTCATAGTATGCAGTGCACTATACAAGGGCTGGCTGTTTTATCATACCTATCTGCCACTCGGTAGCTCTCACATGACGGGGCATTCTTGGGCTACTAGAATGAGACGAATCTGGGTGCTATAATAAGTAGACTCAGATGTGACATTACCTTTATTAACCTATGAATGTAATATTTGGCTTCCTTGTTGGGTGCTACTATTCAGTTCCCCATTGGCCCAGGTTAATTTCAACTAATTGGTCCGGTCTAAATTTGTGTCACCCGACCTAGGGTTTTAAGGTTACAATGATTTTGTGCTCCGGAGCATGACTGGCAACTCTTTATTTAGTATATAGCAGGGGTCTTACCTAGTCTATTGGTACCCATAACATACTACTTGGGCGGAGCCATAAAATCATGGTCACGCCTAGGATAGCTTTTAACTCACTACACTTTACACATGTAGATCAATTATTGCACATACTTTTCAACAAATTTAGATAACATTGCTAAGGTTCTTTCGTCTTTGCATGCCACTATGGAGCGCTGGTTACCTACACTACTTTCTAAGCAGAGGACACGTGATAGCACTCTTTTAGACAGTAAGATAACACTGAGATCATGTCGGAGTTCAAGATTATGACACACTACATGCTGCACTCTTCTGTTATAAGGTACATCTTAACCAAATTTGATGAGCCGTGTTACTGTTCTGAGGTCCACCTTTGTTCCATTGCACTTTATGCATTTTAATAAATTCACTGGAACGCTATAGTCAAGGAGGTACTTGCTGGAGTTTAATGCATGGTACATTTACATGGCGGCATACAGCCTCTCTAGTATTCATGCACCACATAGTTCCACTTGTCTGCTTTTCTACACTTGGGTGCAGCCATGCTGTTCTCCGTTTAACACCCCCATCCCCGGTCCGGTGAACATTCATATGTTTAAAATAGACTGTTAGGATACTATTGCTTTCTTTGGTGCATTTAGGGTGAATGAGCTAGTGGAACAATCATGGTACGAGCTTTGGAACACATTGTCTGCTAAGCATATGCTTATTGATGATAATCAACTCGCTTGTAAAATCCTCAGAGTCAAAACAGATCAATAGGCTCGAGGTGAATAGATTTCCATCTTGGTACAGGAGGATCGCTTGATTTGCCCAGTAGCACCATGTAATCAATTTGTCGGGGTTAGACCCGAGGGGTGGACCACTGGGTGGGTCAGGGGACGGGGTGCCCTTTCTACATTTCAGTTTTCAGCTGTTTTCAAATGTGCGCTAGTGCACATGGGTCTAGACCCGGCGCTGCATGACATCCAGTACTTTAGAACTGGGGTGGCTACATTCTTGGCCGAGAGTGGTTCTTCCATCAGAGCCATTAAGGCTTTGGGCAGATGGAATTCTGATGCATACAAATCATATATCTGACCAGATACGTACGCAATTTACACCACATCCCCTCCCCGGTAACACAGGGATTTGCTGCTCGTTGCTTTTAGTGGGACATGAAGGGATTTTGTTTCATGTTCTCCTCAGATAAAGGCCTCATTAGTGGTGAGCCTCCGTGGTTTTATGGGTTTTTTACCTTCATATGGGTAACCGCTTCTCTCCCTTTACCCTGCCCTCTTCTCTCAGTGCTATGCTCTTTGTGTGACAGCTGACGCCTTGTGGATGACCTGGTATACTGGATCCCTACAGCCTGGCAGTGATGGAGCCTTATTCTGTTTGTTACAAGTTTCTTGGCTTAGAAGGTTCATATATGGATTGTAGGCCATTCATATGTGTTCTGGGCGGCCAGGCACATTTTTGGCGGTAGTAGAGAAGCCTTTTCCCATTCAGTTATAATTTGGTGGAATGATAGGAGAGGTTTAAGATGGGCTTCCCTGATTCCACTCCTGCCGGAAGAAATTTGTAAACATGGTATGGCAGATGTGCTAGTAATACACCTGGGAGGCAATGGTAAATCATAGGATTTAATTATTGCTATCAGAGAGCATCTGCGGACCATTAAGGTCCAAAGGCCATCGGTCCTAATTTGCTGGTCCAATGTTATACCCCAGATATTCTGGCAGTCTACTATACTGACCCGTACAATGAAGACCCTCCTCACCAAACTCAATTGTTCTACAGGAAAAATAATTAGAGATCTAGAGGGACTAGTGATTGACCACCCGTTAATTACGGCTGATAAGGTACACCTATATTGGCAGGACAGGGTACACCTCACTGAAGAGGGTAAGTGGATTTTTGTAGAGAAGCTTTATTGGAGAATTGGTAGTAGTTAGGTCACTTGGTGACGGGCTGTTCATCTGTTAAAGGACTTCAGCATGGCAGGAGAGCTCTTGCAATCAGCAGCTAATTAACACGGTGCTAACGTTGATTGGCCACACGTCACTAACCCCTTCGAAGCACACTGGCTCTTGGCACCTTTGTGGGAGGGACCCTTCGACCTGCGCCGTGTGGGTACGTCCTGGTGAGCCCATAGAGGAGTAGTCACTATGACGCCAGATTTAGCACTGACCAATCATCAAGGACGATGTCCTTGGACCAGTGGTTAGTGCCTGTGGCCATACACTGTTTGGTTTTGCTATTAGTCGTTAGCTGATTGCGATTGCTCTCTCTGCCACCATATTTTTGTAATTAATAAACTGTGACCTGTTTTTCGCCAAAATCAAGTTGTCAGTGTGTTTATTTTATAAAGAAGGTTTTAATGTCTTAAGTTAACGGTTAAAAAGGTTGGTGCAGAAAAGAGGGAAATCAACAGTATGCAGTTTATCTGTATCCGCCACTCTAGAGCCTAACACTGGCCATTTACCAGTCAGAGTACTGGATACAAGATAGTCGGCTACTCTCTCTCTAATGGTGAATAGTGACTCTAAATCTTAAGTACGTGTTTTTAGCTGTATCATCTATCAGAGGATGCCTATATAGTGGCATTCCCTGTTTAATATCGGGGAAGGGGGGTGGCTAAAATCCTACATGTCCTCAGAGATGGTGGCCTTTTATTTTAATAGTGATTTTTGATGCCACTTCTTCTGCGTTACTCAGGAACACGTGTGTTATAAAGCATACGTCACCTTATTTGCTGATGGAATTTTAGCACTACTCAAATGTGAGTTTCTTATGTACTTTTGCGATTCTTCAAACATATGACCTTCCTAGTGATTGAACATGTTTGGAAGTCAGATGGACTCAATATAACCTTTATATCTTCATTCATGCTTTTAATCAGTTACTCCATTTAACATTGGACTCATTTACCATTCTTTGCTATATGATCTATCTGCAACTAGCACTGGTTATACTTTGTTGCAGCAGATTATAAACACACTTGCATGTTGTATGTTTTCTACATTGTTTTTAAACTGGCCAGAACGTGTTCATGTCATACTGTTGAATAAAACGTTCATTTTTTGTGTGTATCTATCAAAGTTATATGTACTTATCATCATGCGCCCAGGTACCTAATCCACCTTTGTAATTACATACGTCACCTTCTACCTATTATTGATACTATTATATCAATTATTATTGATATTAGAACCATCTGTTGACTTCTAAATTCATATAATATACAGTAGATGGTACACTATCCCATATATTAAATACTAGCTGAAGTACGGAGAGTTGCCCAGGTTTAAATCTTCAAGTTATTAAGTTATCAATGAGTTGGATGTAACTGTCAACATTTTAAAAATAATTACCAGCTAAGATGTCATCAAAGTCCATCCAGTGAAAGGCTCAGAACAGGCTGCCCGGGTCAAAGTTCTGCCCAGCGTTCAGCGTTCATCAACGGGAGGTCTGACCGGGACCACAACCACTACATTAGGCATCCCAGACCAATTGCGACCCCTCTGTGAAGTTTTCATCCAAACCCATCAAGTGTAAGGCCCAGAACAGGCTCCATGGGCCACAGTTCTGCCCAGCGTACATCAACGGGAGGTCTGACCCGGACCTCAACCCCCTAGAATGACTTCTGGGATCCAATGTTACCACTCTGTGGAGTTTTCGTAAAAATTCATCCAGTGGAAGGACCAGAACAGGCTCACTGGGTCAAATTTCTACCCAACGTACAGCAATGAGATGTCCAACCCGTACCTTAACCTCCTAAAAACCTGGCCAGGATCCAACTGGACCACCTCATGTTGGTTTCAGCCCGATCGGTGCAAGGGTGTCCGAATTCATTACTGGACAGACAAACAAACAGACCAATGATTTATAGCAGGGTCACCCAGCATTGCGCAGGTCCAGTATGTAATGCATGGCATTTTTTATATATTAGAAAATTATTTGGTAAATAGACCAAAAATACTATTTAGAAAATAAGATTTGTTGGTTTGTCACGTTGTCGTTATATATCGTATTGTTTCCTTCTAGCAGTCAAACAATTGTTTATAACCCAAAAATTATGTTTTCATTATTTGCCGCTCTATCGCTTTGATGCGTTGTTGCTATGTGGTTTAATAGCTTATTTTTTCGATACTAAGGGGCCCATTTATAAAAAAAATAGTGTGTTCAATCACCGAAAACATCCTGCAAATTTCTTATTTACTATCACTGCATTGCAGCAGATATCATAGATATCTTCTGCTTTGCATCTCTTATCGTTTTTCTGAGCACTTCCCATAACAGTGTATGGGGAGTGCTTAGTAACGCTATTTAACAATGAGCGAAATTAACTTTTCAATCATGTTAATGTACGCCAGCTCAAGCAGGCATACATTGCCATAATTGAAAAGTTTCACTGCCGACAGCTCTGTTCCGAAGAGCAGAGCTGCACAGTGGATCCCTCCATGTGACATGCTAATTTTTCTTTCTTCGTTGTGCACTAGGCTGCTCTGTGCGCCTGTGTGAGCTTTGTGGCCGGTGCATGCGCAGAATGACGTCGTAGACGACGTAGAACATCACTGAAGGACCGCAGGAGAAAAAGAAGTGTCAGGTAAGTGGTACACTTCACAGGAACAGCCGTTTTTTGGAACGGCTGTTCCTGTGTTTTTTTTTAGTAAATATGAGATAACTTTCAATCCTCATCCCAGCCTCAATCCATATGCAATTGCTCAAGTACTCTCTTACTGTACATTACCTAAATTAGAACACGTCATCCCACCCATCATGCCTCTTCAGGTGTAAGGAATTGCAAGTGGCAAGTGGAAATAAGTCGCAGATCCGAATAGCTGCATTTGTGTATGTTCACTTTCTAAGCATGTGCAGTATGAAAAAGTGCAAAGATCCGCTACACAAATGTATGTACATCTCACTCTGAATCAGACCCTGTTTCTGCAATGAAAGAGATGCATAGAGTAAAGTCTTATTCTGTGTGCATTTGTAGATGCTGCCACGGTCTCTCAAAATGACACCATGCAGGTTAAGTCTTGGCACTGCTTCCATGATGCCTGTCCAAAATATCCTCCAGCGTCCAACCAAACAAAATAACTTGGTTATATTCAGATCAGTGTCTGGCCCATTCGCTGCCTGAGTCCATTCCTTGCCCCTCCACCCCAAAACAAAACCATGATACATTAAAACTTACATAAAACCTAAATAACATAAGAAATGTGTTAGGCGGCTGGTCTGATCACCAACTCACAGAACTAGATGGCGGAGGTCTTTACCTATAGCAGCCGCCTTTCCCTTAGAGCTTAATGTGCTCACCGGTACTCAGATGCCCCCAGGACTTAGCTACAGGTGTAGTGTGGGTTGGTAATACAGGCCCGTAGCGGCAGGCCAGGAGGCTGGATAGAAAGCAGCGGATAGTCAGATGGTAGCCGAGGTCAAGGGTCACAGGCAAGCAGGTTAGTCAATAAACACGCCAAAGGTCGGGGTCACACACAAAGTAGCAGAGTCCAAGGTACAGGCCAAAGGGTCAGGGTCAAGAGCAAACAGGCAAAGTAGCAGAGTCCAGGCGGGGGTCATACACAGAGAATCCAACAGAGTATCACAGGGCAGGGTACAACAAACAGGAGCAGGTCAGCAAGACTGGGTCAGAAGCGCTATAACCGGCAGGGAGGCTAAGCCCTCCCCGCCTTAAATACTCAGACCAACCAATCAGGGCTAAGCCCTGTAACTATACATATGCCAGGACTAATTAAACAGAGGAAACATTAATCAGCCCACAGGCTGAGGAGAATTCAGCACCTGCGCCCGGCTGTCCTATTTGCCGGGGCTCGCTGTGCAAGGAATCGGCATCCGCCCGTTGCCTTGGCAACGGTTGGACCAACTGGCAGAAATGACGTCCTGGTGATCAAGGAGACGGTCGGGACGCTCAGCGGGGTAAGAGACGAATTGCGGCGGTGCCCGTGGCCGCCGCAGCTCCTAAGAAAAGGAACCAGTCTTGGGGCCAACACATTTTGCCACCTTCCTAATAGTAGTAATCTGATAGCCTTCTTTACATGCATGCCGGAACATGATACAGCATATTTCATTGTAAGATGGAATGCAGTATCTCTCTACCGAGAGATACCTGATTCCTGTTGGAGATGCCAAAATGCTACTGGTACTCATTTACATATCTGGTGGGGTTGTACGGTGCTTCGTCCCTTTTGGACTCTGATTATTGAGATATCTTCAGAATTATTAGGTGACGAGGTGCCAGATAATCCTGCTTTCTGGCTACTTAACAAGATTAACATACCAATCTCCCGATTCAAAGCAGTAATACCAATCAACTGTAAATCAGCAATACCCCCCTCTATCTGGGATTAGTTCAGGAGACTGGAATTTTATAGAGCCATGGACTAATTAACCTTCTCCACCACCGATAAGATCACAGAATACTACACCATTTGGTACCCATGGCTCGAATTCCAGCACTCCAAAAAAAATTCAAATCCCTCTCCATCCCGACAACCGCCCCTTAATGACAGCTCTTATGTTCAACGATCACTCTTTCTCTATGATCCAGTATTCAAAAGCCCCTGACTAATGTCAGCGCCCTTTGGATTATTCTAGGAAACGCCTTACTCTTCCTCACACCTTTCTATCCTTTCTTTCTCTTTTATCTTCCTTCATTCTTCAGTCATATTGACATTATAAATTGTATTTGACCTGATTAAGCCATGATGTATTTTACTTTGTTGGTTTTACCAGTTTTGTCTGTATTTGTGGCACAATTGTTATTGGTGTCTTTAAAATTTAATAAAGAAAAATGACATTAAAAAAGAAAGTCGTCAGATACCTGCCTTGATGAATGAGGCCCTTTTTAGTCGAAACCCAAGCAATGCTCTAAGATTGTATTTATTCCGATCATGCTACTCTCTGAAACTCTCCCGTTCTTTCACCTGTGCCTATGAATATATTGTACATACTACACACAGGACACAAGGAAGATAAGGGAAACTCAGAACTTAAATTAATAAGAATAAGAAAACAGAGATCACCAAACCAGAAAGAAATATTATTAGATACATTGATGCTTAGCAAAAGGAAGCCCTCAGGATATTATTATTTAAAGGTCAACCTCTAATATCTAAATAATATACAGCATTTAATGGGATCTCATATAGTTGGCTTTCTGTGTCATTAGGACCCAGAATGCAGAATATATAGATATTGACTGAAATATTTACAAGCTGACAGTAAATGATTTTTTTTTTTGCTTTGGAAAATGTTTCAGCGTTTGAGCAGCTGACACACATTATAAGCTATTAATCAATTATGCAAAATATACGGCTGCTTTGAGTGCGTTGATTTACAAATGATAGACTAAGACTCTGCAAAAATGTCTGATTGTAACCACTGGAAGGATGGTATCTCAGGGGAGTAATATGGCGAGAGTGAGTTAACGCTTGGCGCCCTTTGTATCTCCAGATTCGCACTCTGTTAGAAGACATATCTGGCCCGCCAGACTTCGACCTGGGAAAGGTCTTACCCGTGATGCATAATAAGGACACAAATGGTATAGAGGACAAACCACGTTTATTGACAATGGGACGGAAAAGGGTCTGTACTAATAAAGGAAATACAGAATTGCTTATAATAAAAGTAGCATAAAATTAACAAGTTTATGCACAACTCACAATGGGCCTGAGTCATTAATGATTTGCACTGCGCATGCCCAGAAAGGGACTATACTCCAGTGAACGCAACTGTACTCAATTCATGGTCGAGCGCAAGGGACACTTCGGACAGTCTACAATTTTTATAGGCAGAAGGGGAAGGAGCATATGCACGTAGGCAATGTACAGTAAGGACATGACAAGCTCAAGTGCACACACCAGCGTCCGATTCAAACTCCGGCGTCACAGAGATACGTGATTTTCTGTCGTATCACTTGCACCAGCTACAGGTCAGGTGTAAGTGCCGAGTGATAGAGATAATTGTCGAGCATACATGTTAGTACATGTGTTTACAATCAAGAGAAAGTGTAAAAATACATTTTATGTATAGTAGACATTAATAACATCCCGATGACTGTATTTCATGGGAGGGAGGAAACTTGAAAAACTTTTTTTAATGTTTTTTTATTAATGACGATATTATTAATAGGTGACAATATTTTAATGCTTTTTTCTTCAATGCGTTATGCTGGGACTTTATATTCCACATATGTATTGTATGTATCCTGTAGTGTGTTGTGTCAGGACAGTTGGCAGCAGGGTCTGATTAAGGGTTCAGGCTTCCCTAGGCTACTATGCTCATAGTGCCCCCAGCTAATACACGGCAAGTAAAAAACAAATTCATTCTTTATTTAAAATATGACTTCCTTCAGACCCCCTCCCACTAATGTTTATGTTCCTATGTTTTTGAAACTCCGCTCCACTTTCAAAAAGGGTCACGGTAATTTTGTTTCATTAAAATAAGAAGTCAAGCAGAATGGAGGCGTCAACGAGTGCAACTGAGGGTGAAGATGTGAAGGTGGAGGGGACTGTCACTCCCGCATCAGTCACCATCCTTGTCTCTCCTACTGGCTTATCCTCAAACACCTGCAAAAGAACGACTTGTTGTAACCTTTACCATGGGAATACATCAAGATTAAAGCCTTGCTATATTTTTTCTTTCATGCTTTCTTTTTACTTTGGAGAAAAACTATTATCTTGTATTTTAATATTATTTTCAGTTTATACCACTCCCTGGCACAACTTTGCACCCCCCCTTCAAAAGCCTTGCGCCCCTAGGCTGCAGCCTAATCAGCCTAGTGGATAATCAGGCCCTGGTTGTTATACTGTGTTGCTCTTTCCTTCCTGTTCTTACAGCCTTGACTACCTGCTGCTGATACTGTCTCTGTTGATGCTTGGCCAGATTGTGAAATCTTGGAGGCCTGTTCAGAAAATGGATAGTTACTATTCCCTTTGTGGAAAGCAGAGCAATGAGTGAACACTAGCTTTCTCCACCTGCCCACCCAGCTACAATATATTAATAACCCGCATCAACATTACATAACATTAATAGTCCTCACATTTAATAAAAATACCCAATATTAAATTAATAGCCACCACCTGCGGCTACATTTTATGGGTTGCCCTCACATTACATTAATAGCCCAAACCAGCAGCCACGTTACATTAATACTGGTTCTACATGACATTAATGTCCCTCACCAACTCCCACATTACAAAAATACCACCCACATTACACAAATATCCCCAGTACATAGCTGTATAAAACCCCACTACAACACATTAATAGCCCCCAAATTAGATTAATGACACCCACCTACCTGCTAGTCTACTCTGCAGGTGAGTTCTGTGGGTGACAGACTCCTGAAATTGTCTTGTGTTTTAAATTATTTTATAGGAAACAATATGTTTTCATTCTCATCACATGATAGTATACTGTATTTATAAGAAAAAAACATGCCATATTCTCCTATAATTTTGATACATGTATGAGTTGCCTTGGGGTCAGTGGCGGGCTGGCCCGGGGGGCAGGGGGGCAGCGGCCCCCCGGGCCGCTGGGTTAGACGCCTATTAGGGCCGGGGGGGTAGGCCGGCCGGCTGCCCCCCCAGATGCAAAAAAATAGTTTCTCCCCCAGCGGCCGCATCCGATGTCATCGGATGCGGCCGCGTCATCAATGACGCGGCCGCATCCCCTGTAATATGATGTGGCCGCCTGTGTGCGCCCCCGGCCACGCCTCTCCCAGCCCGCGCCTGCTTGGGGTATACTTTGCAATCGGGATATGAGACTTATAGAACAGCAGCATTTTGTAGATGGACGTCATCAATCTGGGCTGAGATTTGTGATATCACCTGGGCAAACCCTGTGCCTTCTGCGTGACGTTTAGACTTTTCACAGGTAAAGCAGCTGATGTTATAGAGGACCTGTCACAGCTGTATGTATAATAAAATCAAATGTATTCTGCCTGACATTTACAGATATTGTTTGACTATAGTTTTCTCTCATTGTATAGGTGAATTTGTCTCCCCCTTTGGAAACTGCCCAGACGCAGTGAGGAGCCATGCCATGCTGTTATGAATGGGCAGGGGTATACACTAAGGGTGTGCACCGGCCACTTTGGGGGTTTTGGGTTTTGGGTTCTGATTAGCATGAGGTTTTGGGTTCTGATTTGTTTTGCCAAAACACCCCACGAAAGGTTTTGGTTCTGATTTTGGGTTTTGGGTTCTGATTTTTGTTTATAAAAGCATAAAAAGTGCTAAAATCCATATTTTTTTTTTCCCCACTCCTACACTATTATAAACCTCAATAACATTCATTTCCACTAATTTCCAGTCTATTCTGAACACCTCACACCTTACAATATTGTTTTTAGTCCAAAAGGTTGCACCGAGGTAGCTGGATGTCTAAGCTAAGCGACACAAGTGGGCGGCACAAACACGTGGCCCATCTAGGAATGGCACTGCAGTGGCAGACAGGATGGCAGTTTGAAAAACTAGGCCCCAAAGAGCACATAATGGCCAAAAAACAGGTGCAAGCTGGAATTGTCCTTGGGCCCTCCCACCCACCCTGATGTTGTTGAAATAGGACATGCACACTTTAACAAACCAATTATTTCAGCGACAGGGCCTACAAAACTGTGGCTGAAATGATTGGTTTGTTTGGACCCCCACAAAACGAGCTGGCAAAGAAAAAAAAGATGTGCAAGATGGAATTGTCCTTGGACCCTCCCACCCACCCTTATGTTGTTGAAATAGGACATGCACACTTTAACAAACCAATCATTTCAGCGACAGGGCCTACCAAACAACTGTGGCTGAAATGATTGGTTTGTTTTGGCCCCCACCCCCAAAAAGCAATTCATCTCTCCCTGTACAAACAAAACTGGCTCTACTGAGGCAAGATGTCGTCCTCATCCTCATCCTCTGATTCCTCGCCCCCTTCAGTGTGTACTTCCTCCTCATCACACATTATCAATTCGTCCCCACTGGACTCCACAACCACAGGTCCCTCTGTAGTATCTGGAGGGCAGTGCTGTACTTCATTGAGGAATTGATTATTCATTTTTATAAACATCATTTTTTCAACGTTGTGAGGAAGCAACCTCCTTCGCCGCTCACTGACCAGGTTCCCCGCTGCACTAAAAACTCTTTCCGAGTACACACTGGAGGGGGGACAACTCAGGTAAAATAGAGCCAGTTTGTACAGGGGCTTCCAAACTGCCTTTTTTTCCTGCCAGTAACAATATGGACTGTCTGACATGTCTACTTGGATGGTGTCAGCAAAGTAATCATCCACAATTTTTTCTATTGTGACAGCATCCAATGCAGCGAGAGTAGACATGTCTGCAATGGTTGGCAGGTCCTTCAGTCCGGACCAGATGTTATCAGCATCCCCGCCAGTGCCTCTTTTGGGAAAACTGAGCTTTTTCCTCGCAGCCATAGATGTGGAAGAAAATGAGGGTGGAGCTGTTGGCATGTCACGGTCCTCTTCAGAGGACAATCTCCTGACCAGCAGGTCTTTGCACCGCTGTAGACTTGTGTCCGCCGGAAACAGAGACACAACATACGCTTTAAACTGAGGATCGAGCACGGTGGCCAGAATGTATTCCTCTGACTTTAAAAGACTGACCACCCTCGGATCCTGACAAAGCGTACGAAGGGCTACATCCACAAGAGCTACATGCTTGGTGTAATCGCAATGCTTTAACAGCTCCTCACTCACTTTCTCCAGCTGCTTCTGCAACAGCCTGATCAGGGGAATCATCTGACTCAAGCTGGCAGTGTCGGAACTGACTTCTCGTGTGGCAAGTTCAAATGGCTGGAGAACCTTGCACAACACGGAAATCAGTCTCCACTGCGCTTGACTCAGGCGCATCCCTACTCCTTTGCCTATGTCATAGGTGAATGTGTAGGCTTGAATTTCCCTTTGCTGCTCCTCCATCCTCTGCAGCATATAGAGGGTGGAGTTCCAGCGCGTCACAACCTCTTGTTTGAGGTGATGGCAGGGCAGGTTCAGTCTTTTTTGATGTTGCTCGAGTCTGCGGTAGGCACTGGCAGAATGCCGAAAGTGTCCAGCATTTTTGCGGCCCACCGCAAGCATATCCTGCACACCACTGTCACTCTTCAGGTAATGCTGCACCACCAAATTTATTGTGTGGGCAAAACATGGGACGTGCTGGAAATTGCCCATATGTAATGCCCGCACAATGTTACTGGCGTTGTCTGACACCACAAATCCCCAGGAGAGTCTAAGTGGGGTAAGCCACAGCGAGATTATTTCCCTCAGTTTCTCTAAGAGGTTGTCAGCGTTGTGCCTCTTATTAAAACCGGTGATACACAACGTTGCCTGCCTTGGAACGAGCAGCCGTTGTGGAGATGCTGCTACTGATGCAGCTGCTGCTGTTGCTGCTGCGGAAGGCGATGCATCTACCCAGTGGGCTGTCACAGTCATATAGTCCTTAGTTTGCCCTGAACCACTTGTCCACATGTCTGTGGTTAAGTGGACAGTGGGTACAACCGCATTTTTCAGAGCACTGAGGACACTTTTTCGTACTTCTCTGTACATCCCGGGTATCGCCTGCCTAGTGAAGTGGAATCTCGACGGGATTTGGTACCGGGGACACAATACCTCCATCAACCGTCTAAATCCCACTCCACTGATGGCGGACACTGGACGCACGTCTAACACCAACATAGCTGTTACGGCCACAGTTATCCGCTTTGCAATAGGGTGACTACTGTCTTACTTCGTGCTCATGGCAAACGACTGTTGTACGGTCAACTGTTTGGTGAAAGACGTAGCGTTTTTACGACTTCCCCTCTGGGAAGATGACCGACTACCAGCAGCAACAGCAGCAGCGGCAGTAGTAGGCATACCGCTGCAGGATCCTCCGGAAGAATACCGGATTGAAGAGGACTCAGTCATGCCAGTGACATGGCCTGCAGGACTATCTCTGATGGAGATCGTGGAGGAAGTTGACGAGGAGGGTGTTGCTGGTGTGTATACAACAGGACCAAGGGATTTAGGTGTCCCTGGACTGCTGACGGTCCTAGCCACAGGTCCTGAACTAAACACTGAATTATGAAGGTTCTTCAGGTGACGTATAAGGGAGGATGTCCCTAGGTGGGCAAGATCCTTACCCCTGCTTATTTGAGCTTTACATAAGCTACATATGGCCATACATTGGTTGTCCGGATTTGGATAAAAATAACTCCAGACCGAAGAGGTGCATTTTTTGGTCTTCTGACCAGGCATGACGATGGGCTTTTTCATCCCATGGACAACAACTGTTTCCCCCCCTGGTGCCTCATTTAAGAAAACCACATCAGCATCCTCCTCGTCAAGTTCCTCCTCAGCGCCAGCTACATCAATATCCTCCTCCCGGTGTACAACATTGACACCTTCATTAGCCAAATCTGTAACTGGACTGTGGGTGATCCTTCCAGCATATGCAGAGGGCGTGCTGCAAATGGTGGAAGGAGCCACCTCTTCCCGTACAGTGATGGGAAGGTCAGGCTTCGCAACCACCAACATCCTTGGCCTCGCCTTGGGGATTTATGATCTCATCTGTTAAGAAGGCAGAGTTGTTTGCTGTGTTGTTGATGACAGCTTAACTCTCTTAATTTTTTTGGAGGGGGGGGAGGAGGGCTTAGATCCTTGGGTGAAGCTGAACCACTAGTACTGAACATGGGCCAGGGCCTAAGCCGTTCCTTGCCACTCCGTGTCGTAAATGGCATATTGGCAAGTTTACGTTTCTCCTCAGATGTTTTTAATTTCCTTTTTTTGCTAATTTTAGTGAACTTTGGGTTTTTGGATTTTACATGCCCTCTACAAGGAGATTGGGCATTGGCCTTGGCAGACGACGTTGATGGCATTTCATCATCTATGTCATGACTAGTGGCAGCAGCTTCAGCATTAGGAGGAGGAAGTGGGTCTTGATCTTTCCCTACTTTATCCTCCAAATTTTTGTACTCCATTATAGTTAAATCTCTGGTACTAATATTTCTGGACTGCAGGAACAGTGAACGTAGGTAAATATTGCAGTACTAATATTTCTGGACTGCAAGAACAGTGAACGTAGGTAAATATTGCAGTACTAATATTTCTGGACTGCAAGAACAGTGAACGTATTTTTATTTTGCAGTACTAATATTTCTGGCCTGCAAGAACAGTGAACGTTGGTAAATATTGCAGTACTAATATTTCTGGACTGCAAGAATAGTGAACGTATTTTAATATTGCAGTACTAATATTTCTGGACTGCAAGAACAGTGAACGTAGGTAAATATTGCAGTACTAATATTTCTGGACTGCAAGAACAGTGAACGTAGGTAAATATTGCAGTACTAATATTTCTGGACTGCAAGAACAGTGAACGTATTTTAATATTGCAGTACTAATTTTTCTGGACTGCAGGAACAGTGAACGTAGATAAATATTGCAGTAGTAATATTTCTGGACTGCAAGAACAGTGAACGTAGGTAAATATTGCAGTAGTAATATTTCTGACCTGCAAGAACAGTGAACGTTGGTAAATATTGCAGTACTAATATTTCTGGACTGCAAGAATATATTACACTAGAAATTATTTTATACATAAATAATTAAATAATTTAAATAGTTTTTTTTATATTTTTTTTAATATTTTTTTTAAAAGAATTTTGTATAATTTTTTATATTTTTTTTAAAATATTTTTGTATAATTTTTTAGTTATTTTTTTTATTTTTTTTTATGATTGTTTAAAATTTTTAAAATAATTATGGACTTAGCAGAACAAAGCACAGGACACAGCACCACTGGACTCAGCAGGACAGAGCACTGGACAAAAGCACCACTGGACTCAGCAGGACAGAGCACTGGCCAAAGCACCACTGGACTCAGCAGGACAGAGCACTGGACAAAAGCACCACTGGACTCAGCAGGACAGAGCACTGGCCAAAGCACCACTGGACTCAGCAGGACAGAATACAGGACAAAAGCACCATTGGACTCAGCAGGACAGAGCACAGGACAAAAGCACCGCTGGACTGATCAGCAGGACAGAGCACCACTAAAAACTCCAACCTCCCTCTTCCCTGATCTGAGCCCGAATGAAGATGGCGGGTGCAAGCGGCGAATTTATGCAATCCAAGACTCGCGAGATCTGACGCGAGACTTGGACGTCTGAGCCTCTGTTTAATTTTTTTTCCCTGCCGGAAATACCCGAACAGTGGTTAGCGCAATCCGAGCCCGCTCATGCCTAGTATACACAAATACCAATGCTAACTGACATTTGAATCTTGCCCATGTAAATCATTATGGTACTTCTGGGGTTGGAACACAGCCAAGGCTGCCAAGTCTGCCAGAGATATAGTAAGAAAAAAGCATATAAAAAAGAAAGATAAAATAAAGAAAAGAACTGTTTACCGTAGAGCTACATTAGTTTTAAAACTTTGCTCCTTTTTCAATAGTACTGAACTGCTGGTGTATGGAGAACACTTGTGGAAGGCCTCTTCTGTTAATGAGTTCTTCTTTCTATTTGTTATCTGTCATTTTTGTTCAGCTTTGAGGTAATGTATGGGGTTAAAATCCTCTTTTCTCCAGACTTATTCATTGAAAAAGACCCCTGACATTTATGTAATGCAGTTTACTCTACACCCACTTGCAGTGAGGACCTCTACTGGGAGTTTGAAAGCCCCAGGATCCACTGCACTTTTAGAAATGACAGTCTGGTGTTATGCCTGTGTTTTGTATGTGGCTGCAGTACCTCAATTCCACCAGAGGTGCCGCTGTTCTGCCCCTGGATCCTGGGGCTTTATACCTTGCCTGTAGGAGTTAATCTCCTTACCTGATTAGTACCAGCACCTGTCTCACGGCTTCATATACCTGTCTCAATCTGTGCTCTGTGCAGTTCATTGTTTATACCTGGCTGCTTGTGGCCTGTTTATACCCTGTTCCAGTTTGCTTCATTGCTGTCTGATCTCTGGTTGTGACCTTCTGCCTGATTACCGGACTCTGTTTGTTTGCCCTGTGCCCTGACCTCTGCCTGTCTACCTGATTATGCTTGTTCACTTGTGACCCTGACCTCTGCCTGGATACTGGATTCTGTTTGTACGCTTGTTGCCCTGAACTCTGCCTGGACACTGGACTCAGCTAGTCCTGCTTCCCTGGACTGCCTTGTGCCTCTAGCTAACTGGAATCCTGATCCTGGCCTCCCTAATCTGATGCGTTGTGCTTCCTTGCAATTGGGTAACTTAATATACTTGTTCCTGCATTTTAAACTGTATTTGCCATTTGAATCATTGCTTGGAACCTGTTGCTTCTGTGGGCTATTTTGCCTAAATAAAAACACTTGGTTTTTACACTGCTATTGCTGTGTCCTGAATTCACCAGGAATCAAAACACCCGATCCTGACTGAGTAACACTAAACCAATCAAGGGCTCGCTGCCCTTTAAGTTGGAAGTGAGATGGATCTCTCCTCACCTACATGTCTACTACAGTGCTCCTGACACTCTACAGAAGATTTCCTTAGCATCACTGATTATTAAGAGAGGACCTCCCCTCCGATGTACTGATGTTGTTTGAGGAAATAGAGAGGTTGTAAAAACTCCCATCGCAAACATGAAAAACCCTTTAAAGCCTAGAAACTTGCGAAGCCATATCAGACACCTGTAAACTTGCCCCCATAATAACAGCCACAAACAAAACAAGAAGGAAAAATTAATAGAGAAGATAGTTAAAAACCTGTGATCCATTATGTTGTTTTATAATAAAAGTCAACATGCAATAAATCAATAAATTGTCAGGTTCGAAACAAGAGTTTGACTGATAACAGATCAGATCTTGCCACCCTCCCGACAGTAACCAGGCAATAGTAATAGCAAAAGTACAAAAGAAGTAAAAACAATTATCAGACAGAGGGGTGCAGTAGCATAATCATTGTATCGCCATATGTAGAATGCCTACAACAGTGAGGTACAGATTTTGTGATGGATAATGAGGTCCCAGGAGCCCAACTTTGAACGACCACCTGGAGCAAGTAACCTGCATAAAACAATCCTATGTCTTTCAATTACTGCCTTCAAGGCTTGAAATAACTCAGTCGTTGCCGTTCTTATTTGCTTAATATATTCATTATCTTACACGGATATCAAACAGGCATCGCAGTTGGTCCAGGGTGCCCTGAAAGGTGTAGTATGATTAGTCAGTCTACTCAGGTCTTCCCATCGAATCCAGAATAATGTGCAACATATGTCAGCCCCTTGTTAGCAAAGCTCTGTGTAATAGCAAAAAAAAATAGGTTGCTTACAAATTGGTTCAAATTTGAGCATCTGTCTTCAAAACAACCAGCTTAAAATGCCAATGCAAACCATGTATACAGCAATGCATCATTAAAACCGTACGTGCGTTTCACTCTGTGGATTTAGGCAGTTGGCAGATTAAAAAGGCTTTGGTTGCAGAGGATTATTTATGCACAAATAGGAATTATATTACATGCAAATATCAATACGACAAATATATGGCATGCAATGAGAACTCAGGGCTGCCATCTACTACTGTCTCCATATGGTGTCACATTTTTTTAATGAGTGTTGACAGTAAGTATTCTTCCTAAATGAACTTATATTTAGTGACCCTCTATGTACTAGAGATGCTCAGGCTCGGTTCGTCGGAAACCGAACACACCCGAACTTAAGAGATCCAAGTGCCAAGTCGAGTTGGCTCGGTACTTTCACACTTTTTTGGAATCGAAAACGAGTCAAAACGTCATCGTAACACAGTAATGTTCTACTCTCCACGCAATCACAGTAATGTTTCCCTCTCCCATCTCTGCAATCATAGTAAATGTTCCCCTCTCCCCTCAACTCCCTTCACTCCAATAACAGTAAATGTTCCCCTCTCCCCTCCCCTCCCCTCCCTCCAATCACAGTAAATGTTCCCCTCTCCCCTACCCTCCCCTCCCCCCAATCACAGTAAATGTTCCCCTCTCCACTCCCCTCCCCTCCCTCCAATCACAGTAAATGTTCCCCTCTCCTCTCCCTGCAATCACAGTAAATGTTCCCCTCTCCTATTTCCCCCTCCCCTATCAAATTAATGCCCAGTTAACTTACCTTCTCCACCACGATGTGGCGGCTCCCGGTCACTGATAGACTGGTAGTGCGGCACGCAGTGATGATGTCACCGCACCACTCCCTCCCAGCCTATCAGAGCCTGGGAGCTGCAGTATTGAGGAGGAGAAAGGGCACTGTCCGTCAGACTAGGGGGCCGGGACAGTCCAGGGGGCCCGGAGAGACAGAAAGGACTGTCCAGGCCCACTAGTTTGTCTGGATCCCTCACAGCTGTACCAGCCGTACCCCCCTGATGGCGGCCCTCCATGCCTCTATTATGCAGTATGCACATGTTTAATATGCACTAGACGCATTTGAAAATATTTACAAGTGCATCCAGATGCAAGTGGCAATTGGCATACCCCATTAATTTTAATAGCCCATTTATTCACCACAAGTTCTTCTGTTCTTAACTCATTTGTGACACAGTATATGATAATAATTGTTCTCATTGAACGTTACTCTTTCAGCTCATGCAAAAAGTCTGATTCTCTAACAACACTGATAAGAGGGTCAAGTCTGTCGCAACACTAGCTGCTAGCACTAGCGTGCTACAACTAGCGTGCTACAACTAGCGTGCTACAACTAGCGTGCTCTTTGAGCCAACAAAAGCCTCTAAAGTCTAATATATCCAAAGTCAAACTTATTGATCAACAAATCTGCCTATTCATCATATATGACAAGGTCTGATGGAAAATAGGTGCTCTTGTTGATTTATTCTGTTTTCTGATATAAATCAGTGGACATTCTACCATTAGATAGATTAACTTTAACATAAATATCGTTAGCAGTCAAAATGCTCACACGTAAAATCAATAGAAGGGTGTCTCACGTGGGCTCCTGAACCGCAAAAAGAGTGATACGGCCATAATAAGTATGTCATCTACAAAATGTAAATTTGTTTGGAATAATTCTCGTTACACATAAACAATTCAACCGTCAATCAGTTAAAAAAAAAATAATTGTGAAAAACGTGGCTACTGCTGGTTCCATATTTGGCTCTTGTGTTTGAGATAAAAGATAACTAATATGAAGTAAATATTACCCAACACAACATATAAACAAACAGACATAAGGAAAACCAGGTGGTTACATTGATTACAATCATATAGGGCTCCCTCTTTACAGTGCATTTCTTCCATACTGACAATATATCTAAACAGGCTTCATTTATCTAGGGCCTGATGAGTGGGATGTTTGCCCGTTTGTGTAGGGTAGAATGCTCATAATGTTTACTGCGCATGTGACTGAAGAGGTGGGATGGGGTGGTCTAACAGTTCAGTAAGGGCGTGTCCGTGTCATTGCGAACAGATGCAGACCCGCACGGAGAGGCCGAAACAGTCGTCAAAGCCGCATAAATTGCGGATACCTGAGGGCTGGTGCAAATACATGCTGGTGATGAAGGCGGTCGCCAGCACTAGCTAAGCTGCTTCTGATTGGCTGATTGTGAGAAGGAATCATTATATCTGATGTATTATATTATGCTTAATAGCGATTCTTTCTCTCTCTATCAAAATAAATTTTAACAAACTTTTATAGTGCTTATGATCTGGCTGTGTATATGTGTATGTGGGTGTATGTATGCCCAGTGTCGGCCTGGCCTTCCAGAGTAACGGGGAAGCCACCAGTAGGCCCAACTGCCCAATTGCTGCCCACCCCACCCAATGTTGGCGCGAGGTACAGTTTAAAAATATAAAACATAATGAAGGTACTAAGGAGCCGGCACCCTTCGTTTGGATGGGGGTCAGCCAGTGCCACCATCCCCTGAGGCCTTCTCTGTTCCTCCACTGGACGGTGTCTGAGATCCTCTCCATCTCTCCCCTTCACACGAAGCTGTGACTTAAGGCAAATAGGGTAACTTTACATAGACACATTTTGTAGTCACTTTTCTATGAGCTGCTTCCCGCTCCTGTGTGTGTCAGTCTTTATTACCTTCTCTACTGTCTGTGCCATTCCCTCTGCCCTTTCCCAGCATGTGTGCCAGTGTTTACTTGATCACAGTTTACTTGATCGCAGTCAGCGTCTGCTCATTTCCTGTGTGTGCCGGTCTCTCTGCCCTTGCCCTGTCTGTGCCAGCTCTCTGCCCATTCCCAGCATGTGCCAGTCTCTTTGCTCATTCCTTGTGTGTGCCAGCCACACTGCCCTTGCCCTGTCTACTCCTACTTCTCTTCCATTCCGCTGTCTGTGCCAGCCTCTCCTCCCTTACCCCATGTGTGCCAGTCTATATCTGTCCACTGTCTGCACCAGCCTCTCTTCCCTACCCTGTCTATGCCAGCCTCTCTACCATTCTCCTGCCTGCACCAGTCACTCTCCTTCCCTCCTTGCCTGTGCCAGTCTCTCTCCCTTCCTCTTTGCCAGTCTCCCTTTACCTCTCTTATCCCCCACCGTATTCTAACATTTGCCTCCACCATCCACTCTTCACAAATGCCCCTCGCAGCCCACTTTGCCCTGCACCTTCTCTTGCCTCCCCCTTCAGTATCCACTTCTCCCTCTTCACCTCTTATCTTCCTTTTCCTCTTCTGCTGAAGTTTACAATGGAGTCCTGGTGACTGCCAATCAGAAGTGACGTTGGCAAATGGAGGCACAACCGTGTCCAACACCACATAACTGACCCTGAGGATGGCAGGTAAGCACAATCTTCTGATTTTAATATTTTTCTTTATATACTACACTATAGTGCTAGCAATCTACTTTGTGAACTGACCCCGCCTCTGTCTGGTAGCTGCTCACACCTCTTAAGCAATGTGGCAGCACACGCATTATTTCTTGGACACCTATCGTTGTATTCCCCAGATGGGCTCTTTATACCCTAGTCGGACATTGTGTATGCCTGACATAAACCTGGATCATATGCTGCAGGAGCAGAGCTTGGCACATTGTCACGGGCACTAGGAGTCTTTACCCAGGGATCACCAGGTGATAGGCTTACCAGAGCAGTATAGGTGGTAATATGGTACTCTGGTAGCAGGGTGATCACGGAACAGGAAATAGCAGATGATGAGATGCTCAGGAAAGTCTATGACTAGCAGCACTGGCAATATGGAAGTAGTAATACACGAGGAACTGTATGGACAAAGGACACGTGAAGGTAGTCAGTGGTCTGCGGTAGCAAGTTGTACCACTGCTATAGTGAGGAGGAATGTCCAACAGAAACGAGGAGGTGATGAGAGTCAGCGGTCTGCGGATAGCAAGTTGTACCGCTGTCTGAGTGAAGGAATGGAATCCAAGTGGAGGTATCCGGGGAGTCAGTGGTCTGCGTTAGCAAGTTGTACCACTGCTATGTGAGAGGATACTGGAACGGGTGAAACTGTAAACAGGAGTCAGTGGTCTGCCACTAGCAAGTTGTACCACTGAATATATATGTGAGGAGGTGCACGGGGAGAGACTGTAACACAATATATACACGGGCACCTTGACTTTGATCCACAGTAATATGCACAATATAAATGTATAAATGACTGAACAACACTGCCAATATAGAAAGTCTCTTGAAGTAATCCAGCATGAGATAACACAGTCAATGATGGCAATAGAGTCAGCGGATAGTACACTCCAGAGGAGAACCAACACAGTCCAGCAAGGTATGCAATACACAGCACAGTCAATGGGAAGTATGCATACCGTGGTTCAGGAGAAGGCAGTCAGACAGGAGTGCAGAGATACCTGAAGGGCAGGAGGCCGGCAGGATCCAAAGTCCCTGGATGGGTGAAGCGGTGGTCTAGCCGGTGCGGAGCACAGGTAGGTAGACCAGCAGGGAACACAGGAAGGCGTGGAGAGCGGATCAGCAGTAGATGGATGAGTAGCGCTGAGATGTAACAGCAGCGGGTCTCTGCGGGAACACGGAGGTAGCCAATAGCAACCAGCAGGTGCAGTAACGATGGGACACCGGAGCAGAGTTGAACTGGAACAGTTGGTCACGGAGAGTAGCGGGTAGCAATAGTGGCAGCAGACTCAAGGAAACACGGGAGAGTTGACAAGGACTGAAGACTGAAGCGCACAGGGGCAGCGGATAGGAATCAGCCAAACAGTCGCGATGAAACACAGACGGGTTGCGGGTTGAAGACTGTAGTGCACGGAGGCAGCGGATAGGAATCAGCTAGCAGTCACGATGATGAAACACAGACGAGTTGCAGGTTGAAGACTGTAGTGCACGGAGGCAGCGGATAGGAATCAGCTAGCAGTCACGATGGTGAAACACAGACGAGTTGCAGGTTGAAGACTGGAGTGCACGGAGGCAGCGGATAGGAATCAGCCAAACAGTCACGATGATGAAACACAGACGAGTTGCAGGTTGAAGCCTGTAGTGCACGGAGGCAGCGGATAGGAATCAGCTGGCAGTCACAATCATGAACAGGTGAGTGGATGTGAATGAAAGACTGTAGTGCACGGAGGCAGCGGATAGGCATCAGCTAACAGTCCCAATGATGCATGGTAGAGTTGAAGTGATTAGAAGACTGTAGTGCACGGAGGCAGCGGATAGGGATCAGCTCACAGTCACGATGAAACAGTAGATGGTAGAAGTGGTATGGGAACCACAGTAGTAGAAGTGGTTTGGAAACCACAGAGGTAGAAGTGGCTTGGAAACCACAGGAATCAGCTGGGCTGAATAAACGAGGAAACACAGGAACACCTTCAGAGACTCATGGGGAATGAGACTCCAAGATCAGGCAACGTGGTGTTGACCACAGGTGCTTAATATAGGGAGGTTGCCTGATCTGCCAATTTAGTTAAAGGAACATACACTGGAGGTATGGAAAGGGCTGCGCATGCGCAGTCCCTCAGGATGGAGGACGGCCACGGTTCCTAAATGTCCGGGAAGAAGCACTCACAGTCCGGTGAGTGACAGTACCCCCCCTTTTAAAGGTGGGCACAGAACGCCTGGAACCGGGCTTGTCCGGATTTTTGGAATAAAACTTCTTCAGAAGGGCAGGAGCATTAAGATCTTCAGCTTTGATCCATGAACGCTCTTCAGGACCAAAGCCCTTCCAATGAACGAGGAAACGGAGGACTCCTCGCGAAATTTTTGCATCCAATACCTCAGTAATCTCGAAATCCTCCTCCTGATGAACTTGAACTGGCTGCGGTGCTGAGGGAGGAGTCGAGAAACGGTTGATGATGAGAGGTTTGAGCAAGGACACATGGAAGGCATTGGAGATCCGAAGATTCTTAGGAAGAAGAAGTTTAACACATACTGGATTGACAACTTGAATGATCCTATATGGACCAATAAAACGAGGGGCGAATTTCATAGATGGAACCTTAAAACGAATATTTTTGGTAGATAACCAGACACGATCTCCAATTTTTAGTGGTGGAATAGCCCGCCTCTTCTTATCTGCGAAAGACTTATATTTGTTAGATGTCTTCTTTAAACAGGTTTTGACCTGAGACCAGATATTTTTGAAGGTCTGACAAGCAGTCTCCACAGCAGGAACTTGGGTGGGCGGGAGGGCAGGAAATTCCGGAAAAGACGGATGGTGACCGTAGACCACAAAGAATGGAGTTTTGGATGATGACTCATGGTACATGTTGTTATGGGCGAATTCAGCCCAAGGGAGCAATTCTACCCAGTTGTCTTGGTTGGCTGAAGAGAACATCCTAATAAAGGTCTCAAGATCTTGATTGACTCGTTCCGTTTGTCCGTTAGATTGCGGATGGTAAGAAGATGAGAGTGCTAATCGTATGCCCAAGGTTTTACAAAGGGCCCGCCAGAATCTGGAAACGAATTGTACTCCTCTATCCGACACAATCTCAGACGGACATCCATGGATGCGGAAGATTTCTTTAATGAAATGTTCAGCCAGAGTAGACGAGGAAGGTAAACCGGACAGAGGGACGAAATGGGCCATCTTCGAAAATCTGTCTACCACTACCCAAATAGTATTGTGATTCTTACTTGGTGGCAAATCAGTAACGAAATCCATACTAATATGGGTCCAAGGCTTGGACGGAATGGGTAGTGGTCGCAGCAACCCTGCTGGAGTTCTGCGGGAGGATTTGAACTGAGAACATAAATCACAGGAAGCAACAAACTCTTTGACGTCTCTCCTCATTGAAGGCCACCAGTAACTACGAGAGAGAATCTCAAAGGTCTTGTGTTCACCGGCGTGTCCAGAAAAACGAGAGGCATGGAACCACGAAAGGATTTTCCTCCTCAGAGTAGGAGGCACAAGGGTCTTCCCAAATGGTAGCATTTTGGTGGATGAAGCAGCCAGAGAAATACATTTGGGGTCTAGAATAGCATGGTTGGGAACCTCTTCTACATCAGAGGACGTCACAAAAGCTCGAGATAGAGCGTCAGCTTTCTTGTTCTTAGCGGCTGGTTTGAAGGTTATAATTAATTCAAAACGGGAAAAGAAAAGAGACCATCTTGCTTGACGAGGGTTCAAGCATTGAGCAGATTGCAAATATGACAAGTTCTTATGATCCGTGAAGATCGTCACCGGATGGCGAGCTCCTTCCAACAAGTATCTCCATTCCTCTAATGCAGCTTTGATGGCCAGCAACTCCTTGTCCCCGATAGTATAATTTTTCTCTGCGGGCAGAAGACCCCGAGAGTAGAAGGCACAAGGGTGTAATTTTTGTTGCTCCGAGCGTTGGGAGAGAATAGCTCCTAAGCCCACATTAGAGGCATCTACTTCTAGGAAGAAGGGGAGTGTCACATCAGGCTGTCGCAGAATGGGAGCAGACGAGAAGGACTCTTTGAGGATTTGAAAGGCTTGGAGAGCCTCAGATGACCATTGCTTAGTATTAGCCCCTTTCCGAGTTAGGGCCACAATGGGAGATGCAATGGATGAAAAGTCTTGAATGAAGCGTCTATAGTAATTGGCAAAACCTAAAAAACGCTGGATGGCACGAAGAGTAGTTGGCTGAGGCCAATGTAGTACAGCATTTACTTTGTCTGGATCCATCTTCAGGCCAACTCCGGAAACTATATACCCCAAGAATGGAATCTGGGGTAACTCGAACGAACATTTCTCCAATTTACAGAACAACGAGTTTTTCCGTAGTCTGGAGAGGACCTCTGCCACATGTTGGTGATGAGAAGGCAGGTCCTGTGAGAAGATCAATATGTCGTCCAGGTAGACAACGACACATACATATAATAAGTCCCGAAAGATCTCATTGATGAAACCCTGGAAAACCGCGGGGGCATTACACAGCCCGAAGGGCATTACTAAATATTCGTAATGCCCATCTCTGGTGTTAAACGCGGTCTTCCATTCGTCACCGGAACGGATTCTAATTAAATTGTAGGCACCACGAAGATCCAACTTAGTAAATATCCGAGCTCCCTTGATGCGATCAAATAGCTCAGTGATCAGCGGAATGGGATACCGATTCTTGATAGTAATGGCGTTGAGTCCACGAAAATCTATACAAGGGCGTAATGATCCATCCTTCTTTTTGACGAAGAAGAACCCAGCTCCAGCGGGAGAGGTGGAAGGTCGAATGAACCCACGCTGGAGATTCTCCTGTATGTACTCAGATGTGGCTTGAGTTTCAGGTAATGAGAGAGGATAGACCCGACCCCTGGGAGGAGTCTTGCCAGGTAGAAGGTCGATCGGACAATCCCAAGAACGATGAGGAGGAAGACGTTCAGACTGAGCTTTATCAAACACATCGGCATATGAAGCATACTGAGGAGGGAGTCCCGGGGAGGAAGATGAGATGGAAGATTGCTGTACTTTAAGAGGAATAACTTGAGAGAGGCAACGATGGTGACATTCAGACCCCCAAGACGTAACTTGAGGGGTGCGCCAGTCAATCTGGGGAGAGTGACACTGAAGCCATGGAAGGCCTAAGACAATCGGACTTGTCGTAACTGGAAGAATTAAAAACGAAATTTCTTCATGGTGTAGTACACCAACCTGAAGGGTTACTGGAGACGTACTCTGGGTGATGAGACCATTGATGAGGCGTGATCCATCTATAGCCGTCACAGTAATGGGTGTTTTTAAAGTGATCACTGGTAGGGACCATTGATTCACTAGTGATTTAGAAATGAAATTTCCTGCTGCTCCGGAATCAATCAATGCCTGTGACTCAAAGGATTTGGTAGCAAAGGAAATCGTAACATCGAAAGCGCAGACTTTAGATTTCATAGACAATGGAGAGGACTCCAGGGACCCTAACTTCACCTCTCCAGAACTAGTTAGGGCCTGGCATTTCCCGATCTCTTAGGGCAAGAGCTGAGCATATGCGTGGAATCAGCACAATAGATACAGAGTCTATTCTTTACTCTTCGTTTCCTCTCCTCTGAAGATAATTTGGAACGTCCTATCTCCATGGGAATCGCAGAGGATGGAGCTGGACGAAATTGAGGGTTAGAACGAAGAGGTGCTTTGACAGCCGTTGTTTTCTCAGACTCTCTCTCACGAAATCTCATATCTACACGATGGCAAAGAGAGATCAAATCTTCTAGTGACGAAGGAAGTTCTTGGGTAGTCAGTACATCCTTAATTTTATCGGAAAGCCCCTGCCAGAAGGCGGCAACTAATGCTTCAGAGTTCCACTGAAGTTCAGAGGCTAAGATCCTAAATTGAATGACATACTGTCCTACTGGATGGGAGCCTTGTCGCAAACGAAGAATGCTGGAAGCAGCGGAGGTCACACGACCTGGTTCATCGAACACACTTCGGAACGTGGAAATGAATTTGGCACTATCTTGTAGAATTGGATCGTTTCTCTCCCACAGAGGGGAGGCCCAAGCCAGGGCTTGTCCAGAAAACAATGAGATAAGATAGGCCACTCTGGAACGATGGGTAGAAAAATTTTGAGGTTGAAGTTCAAAATGGACTGAACATTGGTTAAGGAAACCTCTACAAGTTTTGGGGTCCCCGTCATATTTTGACGGAGTAGGCAGGTGAAGCGTAGGAACTGTAGACACCTGGGATGGCACTGGGGAAACGGAGGAAAGCACAGGAGCTTCAACATTAGCTGTAACAGTCTGTCCAGATGTTCCTTGGGAGGTTAAAGATTGGTAACATTGAAGTAACAGCTGTTGGCGAGCATCCTGTTGCTCCACACGGTTGACCAGATGCTGCAGCATCTCTTTAGCGGTAGGTTCCGTATCTGGGTCTGTCATGGCCTGATCTTACTGTCACGGGCACTAGGAGTCTTTACCCAGGGATCACCAGGTGATAGGCTTACCAGAGCAGTATAGGTGGTAATATGGTACTCTGGTAGCAGGGTGATCACGGAACAGGAAATAGCAGATGATGAGATGCTCAGGAAAGTCTATGACTAGCAGCACTGGCAATATGGAAGTAGTAATACACGAGGAACTGTATGGACAAAGGACACGTGAAGGTAGTCAGTGGTCTGCGGTAGCAAGTTGTACCACTGCTATAGTGAGGAGGAATGTCCAACAGAAACGAGGAGGTGATGAGAGTCAGCGGTCTGCGGATAGCAAGTTGTACCGCTGTCTGAGTGAAGGAATGGAATCCAAGTGGAGGTATCCGGGGAGTCAGTGGTCTGCGTTAGCAAGTTGTACCACTGCTATGTGAGAGGATACTGGAACGGGTGAAACTGTAAACAGGAGTCAGTGGTCTGCCACTAGCAAGTTGTACCACTGAATATATATGTGAGGAGGTGCACGGGGAGAGACTGTAACACAATATATACACGGGCACCTTGACTTTGATCCACAGTAATATGCACAATATAAATGTATAAATGACTGAACAACACTGCCAATATAGAAAGTCTCTTGAAGTAATCCAGCATGAGATAACACAGTCAATGATGGCAATAGAGTCAGCGGATAGTACACTCCAGAGGAGAACCAACACAGTCCAGCAAGGTATGCAATACACAGCACAGTCAATGGGAAGTATGCATACCGTGGTTCAGGAGAAGGCAGTCAGACAGGAGTGCAGAGATACCTGAAGGGCAGGAGGCCGGCAGGATCCAAAGTCCCTGGATGGGTGAAGCGGTGGTCTAGCCGGTGCGGAGCACAGGTAGGTAGACCAGCAGGGAACACAGGAAGGCGTGGAGAGCGGATCAGCAGTAGATGGATGAGTAGCGCTGAGATGTAACAGCAGCGGGTCTCTGCGGGAACACGGAGGTAGCCAATAGCAACCAGCAGGTGCAGTAACGATGGGACACCGGAGCAGAGTTGAACTGGAACAGTTGGTCACGGAGAGTAGCGGGTAGCAATAGTGGCAGCAGACTCAAGGAAACACGGGAGAGTTGACAAGGACTGAAGACTGAAGCGCACAGGGGCAGCGGATAGGAATCAGCCAAACAGTCGCGATGAAACACAGACGGGTTGCGGGTTGAAGACTGTAGTGCACGGAGGCAGCGGATAGGAATCAGCTAGCAGTCACGATGATGAAACACAGACGAGTTGCAGGTTGAAGACTGTAGTGCACGGAGGCAGCGGATAGGAATCAGCTAGCAGTCACGATGGTGAAACACAGACGAGTTGCAGGTTGAAGACTGGAGTGCACGGAGGCAGCGGATAGGAATCAGCCAAACAGTCACGATGATGAAACACAGACGAGTTGCAGGTTGAAGCCTGTAGTGCACGGAGGCAGCGGATAGGAATCAGCTGGCAGTCACAATCATGAACAGGTGAGTGGATGTGAATGAAAGACTGTAGTGCACGGAGGCAGCGGATAGGCATCAGCTAACAGTCCCAATGATGCATGGTAGAGTTGAAGTGATTAGAAGACTGTAGTGCACGGAGGCAGCGGATAGGGATCAGCTCACAGTCACGATGAAACAGTAGATGGTAGAAGTGGTATGGGAACCACAGTAGTAGAAGTGGTTTGGAAACCACAGAGGTAGAAGTGGCTTGGAAACCACAGGAATCAGCTGGGCTGAATAAACGAGGAAACACAGGAACACCTTCAGAGACTCATGGGGAATGAGACTCCAAGATCAGGCAACGTGGTGTTGACCACAGGTGCTTAATATAGGGAGGTTGCCTGATCTGCCAATTTAGTTAAAGGAACATACACTGGAGGTATGGAAAGGGCTGCGCATGCGCAGTCCCTCAGGATGGAGGACGGCCACGGTTCCTAAATGTCCGGGAAGAAGCACTCACAGTCCTGTGAGTGACAGACATCCTGCGATATTGGCGCAAATTCACTATTTTTACAGGCGGCTTTTTTTTATTGTAAACTATGCAGAACATGCGTCTAACTCAGTATTAGGCCCATAGTAACCTCACATAATTATCACGTCTAAGAGTGTCAAGTAAGACATATAAGAATATCTACTTTTGTTTTCTGTAAATTATAATCTACAAATTGTGCAATGGTTGGAAACTGAACCAAAGTCCAAAAATAAAGGTCTAACTGGTGGTCTATAAAAACATTCATGTTATATGTACAAATCAGGTACACATGGATGTTCAATATTAAGACAATCTACAGTGTATGTCAATAATACCTTGTATTAAGGCACCATGATATCAATAAGTCAGGTAAGTGCTCCAAATGGGATGAGTAGATAATTATCTATAGTGATCAGGTATAGACAGTTGACATTCTGCCTCAGCAGTGTAATCTCTATGATTCATTAATTCATTACCACAATCCCACCCCCACTATCTGCTTTAGTTATGATCAGGGCCTCCGAGAGGGGGGGGGGGGGGGGGGTAAATTTTACCCGGGTCCGGGCCGGGCCCTCGCTTGCCAGGGGGCCCGAGCCGGAACCTCGCTGCTAATTTTTTCTTTTTTTTTCCCCGTCAAGCTCGTTGGTGGGAGGAGCTGGAACAAGAAAAAAAAAGAAATCATACTCACGTGACCATGGCGCCGCGTCCCTTCTCTGCTCTCTTCTCCGTTCACACTGACTGTCGGGCGTGACGTCATCAAGTCACGCCCGACAGTCAGTGAGGAGCGCCGCAGACAGGACAAAGCCAGAAGAAAGAAGAGAAGACAGAAGAGAAGAAAAGAAAGAAGCTAACAAAAGGTAAGCAAAGAAACGGAGAGGAAGGGGAGGAAAACAGAGAGGGACAGTGCTATAAAGAATCTATTTTGCACGCAGCGGCTAGATTGATTTTCCTTACAAACCATTATTCCTCTGCTGAGCCACTCTGTCAGTCTCTACATTGGCTGCCTGTATATCAACAAATCCAATATTAAATTCTTCTACTAACATACAAGGCCATCAACAAAACTGCACCGACATACATCTCCTCACTTATCTCAAAATATCTCCCTACTCGACACCTCCGTTCTGCACAAGATCTACGTCTCTCCTCCACTCTCATCACATCCTCCCATTCTCGGTTACAGGATTTTTTCCGGGCTGCACCCAATTTGTGGAATTCCCTCCCACGCACAATAAGACTTTCCTCTAGTCTTCAAACCTTCAAGCGTTCTCTGAAAACCCACCTCTTCAGACAAGGTTATGATATTCCTCAATCACCATCTTAATTTCCATAGATTACCCTATTACCATCCTCTACACTGCTAACACAAGACAACAACCCTCTGACCAACATTGGCACACACACTTTTACCTTTGCGTTCTAGCTGGTCCATTGTGCAATATGATGTAGCACATGCCCTTGTGTTTCTAACTCCCATTGTCCTATAGATTGTAAGCTTGCGAGCAGGATTCTCTTACCTCTCTGTCTAGTGTTTGTTCCCAATTGTAAAGCGCTACGGAATTTGCTGGCGCTATATAAATAAATGTTGATGATGATGATGATGATGATAAAGAAGGGGGAGTAAAAAAACAGGGGAGAGAGGCACAGAGTAAAAGAAAAAGGGGAGAGAGGCTGAGATAAAAAAAAAAGGGGGAGAGAAGCACAGATTAAAAAAAAAAGGGGAGAGGCACAGAGTGAAAAAGAAGGGGCAGACAGTCTGAGAGTAAAAAAAAATGGGGGAGAGAGGCACAGAGTGAAAAAGAAGGGGAAAAGCAGCATGGAGGGCGCAGTGTGAGCATAAAGTGGCGCAGTGTAGTTGTGATGAAGGGCACAGTAATGTGTGTGATGGCACAGGGGGCTTGTTGCAATGTAGTGTGTGTGAGGTAGGTGGTGGCTAATTAATGGGCGCTATTTTGTTTGTAGGGTGATGGTGAGGCAATTTAATAGTGGGGACTATTAATTTAAGATTGGGTGGTTTGGGGGCTATTGAATATGGGGGTGGGTTTGGGGAGAATGAGGTCTATTTATTAAATGTGACTATGAATTATTTAATGGCAGTGATGATTGCAGGAAATAGGTATTGCTGTTTGCAGGAAGGGAATAGCTTTATTTATTAAATGTGAATACTATTATTTTAATGTTAGGGCTGGAAGAAGGCCTAATTATTAATCGTGGGTGCTATTGATTTAACGCCGGGTCTGGCTGTAATTTTCTAAATGTAGCCATGTTTTTTTTCAAATAGGTCCTTCAACATTCCAGGATCCAGACAAGCCGCAACTAAAGAAACCAGCAGCCACAGGTGGAGAAAGTGAGAAGAACAGGTAGGAGAGAGCAGCACAGTGTGTGAAATGTTGTGATTGTAGTAGGGACAATGCCAATTTTTGGCGAGTGTTGTGCCCAATGTAAGGAGCAGGCCAAGACTGAACTCTTTGTGTACACACTGCATTCTTTGTATACTACACTGTGGTGCTAGATGTCCTGAAAGTCAGGAGTGCTTGGACATATGTGACGCTCCGGCGAATTGAGAGCCTAGTGATTTTGATGTGTTAGCCACGCCCCAATGGCGCATTTGCCACGCCCCTAAATCCATGACCACACTTTTGATTTTTTTTTTAACATACTCGACTATAAGGGGGGCCCCATGAATTTGTTGTACCTGAATTCCTCTTGGCAGCCCTGGTTATGATTAAGGGTTCAGGCCCCCCAGGGGCAAAGGCAGGATTTGTAGAGGGGGGTTTCCACACCATGCCACCAGTGGGCGTGACCAGCATGCATGGGGGTGTGGCTATAATATTGGACAGTGCTTGGCTGCTCTCAAACTCTTCCTATCCCTATAATATAGATGGGCAATGCTGCGTGCACTACTGTTAGGTGCACACAGCTCTCCCTTTTCAATCAGAGCCGTGTGAAGCGGGGGCAGGGTCCAGCCACCTCAATTATACAGTGCCCCAGGCTTGGAGGGGGGTTTCCAGGCACTAGGTAACCCCCCCCCCCCCTCAGTTTGCCTATGCCCCCGTAGGCTAATTTGCTTGTAGCATCCCTTCACCTATCACGCCAGGCTAATACCTGGAGGTAAAAGCTAATTTGTCCTTAATTTAAAATCCGGCTTCCATCAATCGGATCCCCCCTCCCTCACCAATGTTTATGTTCTTGTGTTTTCTAAGCTCTACTTGGATTTTTAAAAGGATCACGGCAATCTTAATACCTTAATCACCCATTTTATTAAAATCACACGTGTACACCAGAAAGGAGGCATTAACGAGTGTTACTGAGGGTGAGGATGTGAAGGTGGAGTGCGAGGGGTCTGTCATGTCCGCCCCTATAGCCATCCTTGTCTTTCCTACTTGCTTATTCTTCAGCCTTTACCACGGGAATACGTCAAGATTAAAACCTTACTACATTTTCCTTTTAGGTTATCTTTTTACTTTGGAAAACAACAATTTTCTTATATTTTAAAATGAATCTTAGTTTATACCACTCCCTATTACAATTTTGCATCAACAATACTCCTCTTATTTTACTATTGGTTCTTTGTTACATGGTGAGTTATGTTATTATTAGCTTCTTTGTAGTACTTTACTAGTCATATTGTACCTATATTTTGTATATTGAAATCACTGGATAGATTTTGTAACATTTGTCATTGATTTATGGAAGTTAATAAATGGCTCAGTGGTTAGCGCTTCTGCCTTACAGCACTGGGGTCATGAGTTCAATTCCCGACCATGTCATTATCTGTGTGGAGTTTGTATGTTCTCTCTGTGTTTGCGTGAGTTTCCTCCTGGTGCTCCGGTTTCCTCCCACACTCCAAAAACGTATTAATAGGTTAATTAGCTGCTAACAAATTGATCCTAGTCTGTGTGTGTTAGGAAATTTAGACTGTAAGCCCCAATGGGGCAGGGACTAATGTGCGCTGCAGAATTAGTGGTGCTATATAAATAAATGGTGATAATAATAAAAATGGCATGTTTGCAATGAATAGATATGTAAGCCTCACATTTAAAGCTTTTTCATCTTAAGGAGAGTATTGGGCATTTAAATTTGTTATCTTTTTGTTCATGTTTACCGTGATGAAGGGTCTGCGTGCCATAAATATGTTGTATTTATGTGCATTAATCATAGAATGATTTGTCTTCTCTGTTTTTAGAACTGCACTGCTTTCCGCTGGTATAAAATGCAGTAGCCAGTCCTCTTCCTGACATATAACGCTTGTTCTCCATTCCCTTCACTGGCTGCCTGTTTCAAAATTGGCATATAGACATCCAAAGCCTACACGCCCACCCACTCGCTTCAATCTACAGATTAAAGACTATTAACAGTTCCTGGAATTGGGACTGAATCTTTCACCTTTCTGGCTCCAACTCTCTGGATCTCATTGTCTTGTATGGTCCAAGAGACCTGTTCTAGAAATCTTCAAAAACAGACTGCAGACTTACCTGATTACTGAAGCATTTCACGAATGCACCATCATTTTCTAAAAAAAACAAAATCTTTAGCTCTCTCTTCTGTTCTCTGTTAATCCTTTATATGTTTATTTTGCATCAGGTGTTTTTTAATCAGCAAATGTAAAACGCTTAGAGTCCTATTGGCAGTAAAGTGCAGTATGAACTATTATTATTATCATAAGGTATCAGATGGAAACAGGGGCTTATTAACATAACCACACATCACTCATTAACAATTAACATTCTAGAGATCAGTGCAGGTCTTTGAAGTGAGCGTGTTCTTCCGTTGCTTAGTGAAAATACAAAATGAGAGCAGGAATGTGATCAGCTGAAAGCTGCTAAGGGTGGAAGCATTTAATTAACTGTAATTCGTTTACCTTCAAATTTAATCAATATATGCCATGTTTGATTTACAGCGTAAAAGAGACTTCTGTCCGAATATATTAGCTAGCCATTTTTTTAAGATCAAAGGAAATGTATGGATAACTGTGTGACTTCTTTTTAATGTACAGTTACTAAGGCGAAATGTAAATTTACTCTTAAGTTAGCGGCTTGTCATCCATGCGTGTCTAGATATGTTCTCGGAAAAGGGGGATTATGTTCAGTGTCAGTGTTCGTGAATGACTTACACGGCTGTCTTTGGGGAAAAAGTACTGTATATCTTTAATTAACAGTTCCATCAATTGCAACCTTGTTACAATGTGGAGGATAACACAGGGTTTGATGACTTGAATTCATTAACTTGTAAATTTCTTCCAGGACATTTGACATTTTGCTAAATACATTGCTTTACGTATTGGCAAAAAAAAATGCAATGCGCTTAGTAAAAGTTGAAAGTGGGCATGTAGAAGACAACTAATTAGAGTCATCTGAAGGTGGAACAGCATTTAGGAAAGGTAGTTCTTTCTTGGTATTCTAGAGAAGTGGTTAAAATGCTGATATCAACTAAAATGGGACATATATATATATATATATATATATATATATATATATATATATATATATATATATTTATTTATCTTGGAAGGTGGGGAACTCACTCCACCCACATGGCTTATACCTCATCCTAGTGATAGATCTTCTCTGGTGGGGTGTACTAATGTTATGTGGGGACTGGTGGGGTGTACTAATGTTACCTGGGGGCTGTTGGGGTTTGCTGATGTTATGTGGGGTCTGTCAGAATGTATTAATGTTATGTGGGAACTGGTGGGGTGTACTAATGTTATGTGGGGGCTGTTGGGGTTTGCTGATGTTATGTGGGGGCTAGCATAGTGTATTAATGTTATGTGGGGACTGGTGGGGTGTACTAATGTTACGTGGGGGCTGTTGGGGTTTGCTGATGTTATGTGGAGGCTGGGAGAATGTATTAATGTTATGCGGGGGCTGTTGGGATGTACTAATGTTATGTGGGGGCTGTTGGGGTTTGCTGATGTTATGTGGGGGCTGGTATAGTGTATTAATGTTATGTGGGGGCTGGTGGGGTGTACTAATGTTATGTGGGGGCTGTTGGGGTTTGCTGATGTTATGTGGGGGCTGGCATAGTGTATTAATGTTATGTGGGGGCTGGTGGGGTGTACTAATGTTAGGTGGGGGCTGTTGGGGTTTGCTAATGTTATGTGGAGGCTGGCAGAATGTATTAATGTTATGTAGGGGCTGTTGGGATGTACTAATGTTATGTGGGGGCTGGTGGGGTGTACTAATGTTACGTGGGGGCTGTTGGGGTTTGCTGATGTTATGTGGAGGCTGGGAGAATGTATTAATGTTATGCGGGGGCTGTTGGGATGTACTAATGTTATGTGGGGGCTGTTGGGGTTTGCTGATGTTATGTGGGGGCTGGTATAGTGTATTAATGTTATGTGGGGGCTGGTGGGGTGTACTAATGTTACGTGGGGGCTGTTGGGGTTTGCTGATGTTATGCTGGGGCTGGCAGAATGTATTAATGTTATGTGGGAACTGGTGGGGTGTACTAATGTTATGTAGGGGCTGTTGGGATATACTAATGTTATGTAGGGGCTGTTGGGATGTACTAATGTTATGTGGGGGCTGTTGGGGTTTGCTGATGTTATGTTGGGGCTGGCAGAATGTATTAATGTTATGTGGGGACTGGTGGGGTGTACTAATGTTATGTAGGGGCTGTTGGGATGTACTAATGTTATGTGGGGGCTGTTGGGGTTTGCTGATGTTATGTTGGGGCTGGCAGAATGTATTAATGTTATGCGGGGGCTGTTGGGATGTACCAATGTTATGTGGGGGCTGTTGGGGTTTGCTGATGTTATGTTGGGGCTGGCAGAATGTATTAATGTTATGTGGGGGCTGGTGGGGTGTACTAATGTTATGTGGGGGCTGTTGGGGTTTGCTAATATTATGTGGAGGCTGGGAGAATGTATTAATGTTATGCAGGGGCTGGTGGGGTTTGCTGATGTTATGTGGGGGCTGGCATAGTGTATTAATGTTATGTGGGGACTGGTGGGGTATACTAATGTTATGTGGGGGCTGTTGGGATGTACTAATGTTATGTGGGGGCTGTTGGGGTTTGCTGATGTTAGTGGGGGCTGGCAGAATGTATTAATGTTATGCGGGGGCTGTTGGGATATACTAATGTTATGCGGGGGCTGTTGGGATGTACTAATGTTATGTGGGGGCTGTTGGGGTTTGCTGATGTTATGTGGGGGCTGGCATAGTGTATTAATGTTATGTGGGGACTGGTGGGGTATACTAATGTTACGTGGGGGCTGTTGGGGTTTGCTGATGTTTTGTGGGGGGCTTGCAGAATGTATTGATGTTATGTGGGGACTGGTAGGGGAAATTAAAGCTATGTGATATCATGTAGTGTTTTAATTTGATGTGGGATTGGTGGGGTATTATTAATGTTATGTCTCTGTATTTACTGTCGGGACTAATAATTTAATTTTGGTGCTTATTAGGGGAAATATGGAAATGTATTAAATGTGAATGATTTTAATTTGATGTCTAGACCGGTAGGGGGAATAGGCCTATTTATTTAATATGAATGCTACTGATTTGATGATGGGACTGGTTGGGGGATATTAACATATTTATTAATGTCAAGCTAATTGGGCCTATTTATTAAACATAAATGCTGTTAATTTATTGGCCTAGTAATTGAACATGGGTTCTATTTATTTAATGCTGTGGCTGCTTGGGGGTATTTACTTGTTGATCTGCTTTCCAGAAGGTGATAAGAACCTATCCCTTTTCCAATAACTGAGGTTAAGACAAGAACAGCAGCAAGCAGTCAAAGTTGACAGAACAGGTAGTAGAGAGCAGCACTGTCGTCAACTATCCCGATTCTGATTTTGCAGGACTTTACCTCAATTGCAAGGATAGTTACCAAACATATATTTATTATTTTCTGAGCTCCAGACTTCAAAAGCACACTACGTGCTGACCAGTGAGATGATGACATGGGCTGTTGACCATTGTGAACCCCAGTAGACCTGAATGGTCCCTTAAATAGCAGATCATCCATAAATATAATTTATTTCTTAAGATGAATTTGCCTCAGTTCATACAGTAGAAAGTAGTGTCAGACTGGAAAGCCCAGGAAGTACTAGGTAGATGTTCACCGACTATATTTAGCAAGCAAACCTTTAACTGGCATAACCAGGGGAGTATCATTTCCTGGAAAAACTTCTGCTCCTATTGGGAATCATCCTGGAAAAGTTTGAATGAACTTGGCTTTGCACAATGTGTTGATAAGGACGATCGGACAAGTCACGGCATTGAATGGCGTATTTATTTAATGCAAAACCCCCCTCTTCAGACAAGCTTATAATATTCCTCAACCACCCTCTTAACCTCACTACATTACCCTATTACCACCCGTTATACAACTACCCCTTGACCAACATTGTTGTGTGACAGGATCATTTAGCTTATGAGTCACTTTTACCTTTGCATTCTGGCTGGGCCAAAATGCAAAATGTAGACTTAGCCTCATGTGTCAAACTCCCATTGTCCCATAGATTGTAAGCTTGCGAGCAGGGCCTTCTCACCTCTTTATCTGTTTTACCCAGTTTGTTTATTAGTTTACTATGTTTGTACCCAATTGTAATGTGCTACGGAATATGTTGGCGCTATATAAATAAATGATGATGATGATGAATTCCGGCAAGTGGCGTTTTCTTTTAACTGTGGAGGTCCAAGACATGGAACCCTCATGACTTTACAAATTGGGGAATTCATCTATAAAATAAAAATCTGGGCCGACATCTTTTTGCGGACAGATGTTACACCTTTGTGTTCATTTCTTGGTCTACAAAGATATTTATGATATTTTTAATATGAAACACACGAGTCAAAAAGCAAGAGCTGTCTGTCCGTAAAGAGATATTCTCGTGCACTGTTCAGCTTGTCTGACTTGTACACTTTAAAATCTTTTTCCTCTGTACCGTGCAGAAATAAACAGTTTATATGATTTTGCGACTGTGTAATTTCCTGTGCCGGCTTGGTGAGAACACACTGCACTTGTTCGCTTCAATGAAATAATAATACAAAAAAAATCTCTTCTGCTGGAAATGCCTTTAATGCGCATCGTTTGCAGAATCACTTGAACGCGGTGAAGTGTCTTGCCCCAAAGTAACCCCATAAGTAATTAGAGCTTACTACAAGTGTACGAGTGAGGTTTCCTTTTAAAGAGCAAATAAACTCATTGTTGGACATCGATATGTGACTAAGCCTAAGTATTAATGAGCTAAATAACATGCCTGAAATAACTGACATGTTTATACTTGCATAAATATATCCATCTTGCTACGTGCACCATCTTTTTGCTAAAAAGTGAAATTTTAAGAAAGCTCAGTAATGATTAAGGCTTCTTCTCTATCTCGCATCACATGGGAGTGTGGAATACAGTCAGCTGTAGAGAAGCACCCCATTATGGTTGGATTTGTGGAAAGGGGAGGTTTTCCTTTGTCTAGGGGAGCAGAGGTGTAGGGACAACACTCCGCTCATTTTAGTAATTTATTTATATTAAACATAAACATTTAAGCATGTGGAGATGACTTTTTGTGGTGGTGAATGGGATGGGATAATGGGGTATTACAAAAAGGGGACTATCGAGTAAAATTTAGATGCTCGTGAACTGGTTTTGGTTTTTGGATCTGGATTAGCCCATCTTCCCTCCTGTCTCCATACCTGTTCTTCCGCTCCGTCTCTACTGTATCTGCCTGCCTGGAGTTTCTGAAGTATTGGTACTTTGTGTTTATTGTTCTGTACTGTCTTACCCTGTATAGTCTACTGTTTGCACCATGTACGGCGCTGCGGAAACCTTGTGGCGCCTTACAAATAAACGATAATAATAATAATAATAATAGTAATAATAATAATTAGCTTCGTGTTTTGGTTTTGGCAAAACCACCCTCTTGTGTTTTGGTTTTGTATTTTTTAGAAAAAATCCTAAAATATATTAAAATCACATAATTTTGCTCTTTTTTTGTTCCTACATTATTATTAACCTCAATAACACTAATGTCAAGTCTTTTGCAGTCAATTTAGACCACCTCACAGGTCACAACATTATTTTCATACACTTTCGGACAAATACTGCAGCGACCTGGCTGGATGGTAAGCGCCAGAGCAATCACACAAACACACGGCAGTTCCTAGCACATCTAGGACACATTGGCACACAGCAGTGGCAGCAGGGCCATCGTAACAACATTATGAGCCCCCGGGCAAAGCAGTGCACCGGGGCCCCTACATATATATATATATATATATATATAGATATAGATGTATAGAGATACAGATATAGATATATAGAGATAGAGATAGATGTACTTGCTCAGTGACCCTTGAAGGTTTTTTTGCAGATTTTTTCTTTTGCAGGATTATTTATTCTAATTAAGAGCCCTGCCTCTGGGGCCCCCTTGCCCGTGGGCCCCCCGGGCACCTGCCCATCGTGCCCAATGGAAAAGATGGCCCTGAGTGGCAGAAAAGATAAATGGGGGTCCGCCCTCCCTCCCACCCTCCGTGATGTTGGATCTTTAAAAGGAATCCAAAACTCGCGAGATCCGACGACGTCACAATGATGTTTTGCCTCGTTTTCAATTCCGAGGGCGCCCGACAGCTCAATCCCCTAAGTTCGGGTGTGTTCGGTTCCCGAGGAACTGAGCCTGAGCACCTCTAGTAAAAATATAGGGAATCAATAAATATTTATCTTGTTTGTCTGTAACATTTACCCAAGTCCCCCCAAATTTACTTACCATGTACCCCATAATGCCTTTTAATATTTCCCAAGTAACGCTCAAGCTTATGTAAGTTTACCCAGGATCCTCTAATTTGTGCAAGTATTTAAATGCCCCATATTCTTATCTATTATTTACTAATACAGTAAGCTGATATTATGACAGGCTGACAAATGATGGCACATTAGCCTAACACACTGCCTGTCTCAGTGATTAGTTGCTGTAATTGTTTGCAGCCCTACAGCCTAGGTGCATTACCTTACATTTATCTATACTGAATATCACCTGCAGTTTCCTGGCACAACTTGCCGTTTTGTCCAGTGGAAATTTAGAAGTGGCGGTGTGGAAAATGTAAGGGAATGGTATTTGATAGGCTTCCAATGAAAGCAGTAGGAGAATCGGCGGTATGACATGCCACCGTATACTGACCCACCTACACCAATGACCGTGTCAAAATCTTTCCTTAGTGAGTGAATGCCTTGTTCTGAGTTAGTAATATCACCTAGTTTAGTGTCATCTGCAAATTTGGATGTCTTACTTTACAGGCCGGGTCAAAAGGTCATAAACCTCAGGGGTCAATAGTAATCTTTGTTATCCTGTACTAATAACTGTAGCCAAAATATTGTTCCATATATAACAACCTTCTGCTTGCTCTACCACAGACAGTTCTTTTTCAAGGTTCTTATGTTTTTCTGTTGTCCACTATGTTAATCTTATATGGATCATGGGACAGTGCAATGAGAGAGGCATGCATCTCATAAAGAATAAAGTAAAGAGCTTAGTGTTTCTGAAATGCTGTAGAATTCCGGTATTTTAGCAGAGAGGAATAGGCTGTGCAGTGCATGTACCTGGAAGTAACGGAACACTGTGCTAAATGCCCTAAATGCACCTTCTTTACCCCTTCCAGCTCAAATGATCCCAAACCATAAAATAAAATGTAAAAGTAGTGTAAAGTAGTGTAAAACTAGATGAACTTGTACACCTAATTCCTACTTAGCGAGTAAAGTCCACGATCTGCCCTACTCCCCCCATTAGATGGAGCAAACAACCATACATGATAACATTTGTACTTTCTCAAATGACCATTTATTGATACCGGTCAGCTAAAATCTCTCTAGAAACCACATTTGCAGTATAGGATAATACACTCCCTACTATGCAGATATTTGAAGTCTTCTGTTGTTCTAATATTTCGATTGCAATCAAGCTGATGACTACAGTAGATTCAAGCTCAACTAACGCTACTTTAATGTAAGTGTTTGCTATTTTTATTTACTGCATTGGAAGACAGCTTCAACAATATTCCTTTATTATGTCTCCTTCTTATGTTCAAACTAATGACAAATGGAGAGAAGACATCACTAACATCCCATATAAAGACAACCTGTACCGTGAACGGTTATTGGAAAAATGGATCTGCTGCATACCACTAAGGGTTAAATCTTTGAAGTCACTTCAACCACAGCAGTTAAGAATTACACTATTACTAATATAGTTACCTAAGCAACATTAATATCCATAACTTAGGGATGACATGTTTATAGATAGTTTTTATTTTTGTACATTCTACATCTCCTAAGATCGAGCGCTGTATCGATATATTGTTTGGAAAACCAACCCTATTGTCTGGTGAGTAATGGATTATACATGCCCTACTCTATAGTGACTAGTAGATTATACAGATCTCGTTCTCTGGAGGCTAATAGACTATACAGGGGCTATTCTTTGGTGGATAGTGGACTAACATATCATTCTTTGGTGGCTTGAAGTCAGTACAACCTTTTGTAAGTTGCAATTGTGTTGACATATTGTGCTTACATAATCATTTCTCAATCATATTTTTTAAAAACTAAACTGGAAAGGTGTAACAGTAAATGACTGATACATTTTTGCTGATATAATGCAAGTTAGTGACAGACACAAATGATTTGTATAGAACCATAAACATTTATATTGAAAAGTGATCACAGTTGCTTGTTAGAAACATTGAGTAAAGCAACATTCTACCTGAAAAGAAAGGTCGTCTGTGACATGAATATTCTTGAAAGAAAACTATATTATTTCTTAAAGGAATAAATCTTAAAGGATAATAATCATCATCACCATTTATTTATATAGTGCCACTGATTCCACAGCGCTGTACTGAGAACTCATTCACATTAGTCCCTGCCCCATTGGGGCTTACAGTCTAAATTCCCTAACATACACCCAGACAGAGAGAGAGACACTAGGGTCAATTTTGATAGCAGCCAATTAACCTACCAGTATGTCTTTGGAATGTGGGAGGAAACCGGAGCACCCAGAATAAACCCACACAAACACAGGGAGAACATGCAAACTCCACACAGATAAGGCCATGGTCGGGAATTGAACTCATGACCCCAGCGCTGTAAGGCAGAAGTGCTAACCACCGAGCCACCGTGCTGCCCATAGGATAATGTGAAACTTTGCATTTAAGGGGTTAATTTTGAAATACACCTTAAGGTCTAATTTGCAAATGTAACCCCTATTCAATCTATAACTGTTTTCTATATGCGCTCTTTAGTAGATGTACAGAATATAGCACTTTCTGGTCCTAAAACTCATGCCATCGCCCAGGGGCACATTGTAGTGAGTCCTCTGTCTTTGACTCGCCCCCTCCATCACATCCTCTCCCCACATCAAAGCATTTGTGACAGAGTAGCACAAAAATCTGTCCTCAATATTCAGTTTAAACTTACTGGGCCTGATTCACTAAGGCACTCATACTGAGTGCAATGTGCGTTTGTTTTAAAACACACGTAAATCGGGTATACGCACGCCCGAATTCAACAAGAAGCGTGTCTGAAGATATGTGTGGGGGTAAATGCACTGTTCTACTACATTGCAGGTTAAGTCCAATACCTATATGGAATATAAAATCACAAAAGAACGCACAGAAAGAAATACTAATCAATTAATGCCACCTGTAAATAAGATGTTTTGTCATTAATGACAAAACATTAAATAAAGAAAAGGTTGGGTTTTTTTTTCAGTGAGATACATTTATTAGGATGTCTACTGAACATAAAATACTTTTTCACAATTGCTCCTGATTGCAAACACATGTCCTAGCAGACATACTCAGCCGTCATCACTAGTAACTGGCACTAGACTAGACCTGTAGCTGGAGCAAGAGATATGTCTATAAAATAAGTGCCTGAGAGATGCCCAGAGCTTGAATCAGATGCTGCTGCGTGCGCTCGTGATTGGCACGCCTTTGCTGTACATTGGCTACGGGCAAACGTCCCTACCCGCCACGTTTCCGCCCTGAAATCGTAGGCTGTAGTAAGTGTCCTTTGCATTCGAAGATGAATGAACGTGGCTGGGGCATGCGCAGAACGATTTTGTGGTTGGGTGCCGTTTATATCTGTTGATGAATCAGGTCCGTTGTCTTTAGCGAGATGATGGGATGGGAGTGGATAGCAGGAGCTCAAGGACAAGTAAATGCTGCTATGAACACTCTACTACAGAATATATAAAGAAAATGATTATAAATAGGATAGAGTTTATACCCACAAAATCGATCCTTGGGTCAATTTAGCTAATTTAATTCTCAGCCTTTTATATTACTTAGATCTTGACATAGCATGGAGCTTCTCAGAACACTTGGGTGAGCTGCACTCACAACATTTCATGGCTTCAATGTCTTGCAAAGTAGTGCTAACTCATAAGCCAAACAACAGGAGGCAGAACCTGACCCATTAAAGCTGGAGCTGGAATAAAATATAATAAATAAATAATAAAATATGTGTTTGTGTATTTAGTGAAATATTCCTCAGGGTTAGGTTTTGACACCAGGGATTAAAATGATCCAAAAATCTGCTGTCAAAGCATATGACATTAAATCCATGTTAATGCATTATAGTTTAATGATATAACAAATAATAGAGTTAAGATTCCTCTTAGGAGCTCCTGGTTTATACATACAGATCCACTGTTGTTTCTGTACCCTGATGTGAGAACAATTATAGTGTTTGCTGCTTGGCAAAATAATCTGAATTCAAGTTTAGGAAACTCATTTTTAACATTATTGGGGAGGAGGCAAAAGTAAGGAGAACAGTGCATGATGTAAGAATGTAAAGATGCAACATCAATACATAATGTGATCCGTAGCTACCTGTTCTTAGATGTAAATTTGGGAATATAATTTTTATTTAAAGGACACATATATTCCTTTACAATAATACCATGATACGTTTCGTTTCCATCAGTGTTTTGTAAGAATTCAGCTCCTATAAAAACCATTTATTCCATAAAAAGTTGAGGAATTTGATGTATATAATTAGTCACTTAGGATGTAAAACATCTTTTTATTGTACCACAGCTTGCTTAATACAATAGAATAAAAGAGTCTGTATCCTCTTCAGACTGCAGGGCTCATTCAGTAGGAAGAAAAATCTATAAAACACAAGTATGTATTTAATAAAAGGGACATTTTATTAAAGTTTTAACTAAACCATATCCACTTCTTACTCATTACACTCAGCAGAGGCAAAAGTGGCATGAAAATATGGCAATGAAACATTATATATGTAACGCCCTATGAGGCTGAGGATGTGATACCCATATGGGTGGAGGGGGACCTGTGGCGGGACCCAGATGTTTCAAATATGTGCCGCGTGTTACAGAGACATCTCTCCCGAGTAGAGTCTGACAGGGTGAGCCAGTAGCTCAAAGTCTGATGATGCTCAAGTGTGTCTGAACTCAGAGAGAGATCCCCTGATAAAAAGCTAGAAAATGGTGAAATGACAGAGAGAGAGATCCCGAGAGCGTTAGACGGAGTATGCGGTCGGAGCAGGGTGACCTGCTTGTTAGTTGAGTGTTGTGAACATAGGTGCTGGGTCTGAGAGGCCCCTGATAAGTTGCATTTAACTGAATTATAAGTGCAGTTGAGGATGAGTTAAGAGAGTTGGAAGAGGAGAGCATGTGAGTGTGTCAAAGTGAAGGCTGCTGTGTAAACTGCTGGTGTTAATTCACAGGGACCATTTCCAGCTGTGTGGCAGGAAACAGCATTCTCTCATTCTCTCCGCACAAAAGGCCTTGACAGTGCAGAGATCATATTTATAATGCGATGCATTTGACACCTTACATTTGCAGCTCTGTGGGAGTGCAAACTTGGACTAATGTAGTAAGAAATTCAAAACACAGAATAGTGACATGTTATAATGACAAGTCCGGTCAAACCAATGATTCATTTAACGCATAAATGAGAAAAATATTGGAGTTTGTTGTTAGGTTTTTACTATTTCCATCCTGCTCATTTTTCCAAAGTATCCGCCTGCCCACAAGAATTTGTGCCTCTAAAGAAGCCTTGTGGGTCTGAGCATTTTGTGGTTTTGAAATACTGTCCACTTGTGCGTTTATGTTAGTGAAGGCCGGGCTGCCTGTGGGGCTACCTGTGCAGTGGCGGTGTAATGATGTGAGGAGGGGAAAGGAGACACAGACAGAGAGATAGATAGCAGAAGAAGTGGGGTCCTCCATCAGCACAGAGCAGTAAAGTGAGGCTCCAATCAAACTAATGCAAGAAGAATATTCTGCCAAATTTCCCATTTATATGAATGGGTTGTAGACATTCTAGATCTAAATTAAATCTCAACGAAATAAAAAAAAGGATTATAAACATGTGAAATATTTATAGACTACTGCAGTGGTTCCCAAACTTTTGCAGTTCGCGGCACCCTTAGAGTCTCCAAATTTTTTCAAGGCACCCCTCCAAAATAATTACTGAGCAGTCCTGTTTTAGAAGTAGTTGGGTAAAAAAATTGTAATAAGTATTTAGGTCACGACAGAAATACTTATTTAGTTGTATGCAAAAATGCCCCTCTGCATCCAGACACTCTGCCCCCTCTGCATCCAGGCACACTGCCCCCTCTGCAACCAGGCACACTGCCCCCTCTGCATCCAGCCACACTGCCCTCTTTTACGTTGCCCCCTCTGCCCTCTGTCCCCTCCTCTGCCCTCTGTCACGCTGTCACCCTCCTCTGCCCTCTCTCACGCTGTCACCCTCCTCTGCCCTCTCTCACGCTGTCACCCTCCTCTGCCCTCTCTCATGCTATCACCCTCCTCTGCCATCTGCCCTCCTCCTCTGCCATCTGTCCCCCTCCTCTGCCATCTGTCCCCCTCCTCTGCTCTCTGTCCCCCTCCTCTGCTCTCTGTCCCCCTCCTCTGCCCTCCTCCGCTGCCCTCTGTCCCCCTCCTCTGCCATCTGTCCCCCTCCTCTGCCATCTGTCCCCCTCCTCTGCCCTCTGTCCCCTCCTCTGCCCTCTGTCACGCTGTCCCCCTCCTCTGCCCTCTCTCACGCTGTCACCCTCCTCTGCCCTCTCTCATGCTGTCACCCTCCTCTGCCCTCTCTCACGCTTTCCACCCACCTATGCCCTTTCTCACGCTGTCACCCTCCTCTGCCATCTGCCCTCCTCCTCTGCCATCTGTCCCCCTCCTCTGCCATCTGTCCCCCTCCTCTGCTCTCTGTCCCCCTCCTCTGCTCTCTGTCCTCCTCCTCTGCCCTCTGTCCCCCTCCTCTGCCCTCCTCCGCTGCCCTCTGCCCCCCTCCTCTGCCCTCTATCCCCCTCCTCTGCTCTCTGTCCCCCTCCTCTGCTCTCTGTCCTCCTCCTCTGCCCTCTGTCCCCCTCCTCTGGCCTCTGTCCCCCTCCTCTGCCCTCAGTGCCCTTCCTCTGCTCTCCTCCGCTGCCCTCTGTCCCCCTCCTCTGCCCTCTGTCCCCTCCTCTGCCCTCTGTCACACTGTCCCCCTCCTCTGCCCTCTGTCACCCTCCTCTGCCCTCTCTCACGCTGTCACCCCCCTCTGCCCTCTCTCATGCTGTCACCCTCCTCTGCCCTCTCTCACGCTGTCACCCTCCTCTGCCCTCTCTCACGCTGCCCTCCTCCTCTGCCATCTGCCCTCCTCCTCTGCCATCTGCCCTCCTCCTCTGCCATCTGTCCCCCTCCTCTGCCATCTGTCCTCCTCCTCTGCTCTCTGTCCTCCTCCTCTGCCCTCTGTCCCCTCCTTTGCCCTCTTCCGCTGCCCTCTGTCCCACTCCTCTGCCCTCTGTCCCCCTCTTCTGCCCTTTGTCCCCTCCTCTGCCCTCTGTCCCCCTCCTCTGCCCCCTCCTCTGCCCCCCTCCTCTGCTCTCTGTCCCCCTCCTCTGCCATCTGTCCCCCTCTTCTGCTCTCTGTCCCCCTCCTCTGCCCTCTGCCCCCCTCCTCTGCTCTCTGTCCCCCTCCTCTGCCATCTGTCCCCCTCTTCTGCTCTCTGTCCCCCTCCTCTGCTCTCTGTCCCCCTCCTCTGCCATCTGTGATCCCTCCTCTGCCATCTGTCCCCCTCCTCTGCCATCTGTCCCCCTCCTCTGCCATCTGCCCTCCTCCTCTGCTCTCTGTCACCCTCCTCTGCCATCTGCCCTCCTCCTCTGCTCTCTGTCCCCCTCCTCTGCCATCTGCCCTCCTCCTCTGCTCTCTGTCACCCTCCTCTGCTCTCTGTCACCCTCCTCTGCTCTCTGTCCCCCTCCTCTGCCATCTGTCCCCCTCCTCTGCCATCTGCCCTCCTCCTCTGCTCTCTGTCCTCCTCCTCTGCCATCTGCCCTCTTCCTCTGCCATCTGCCCTTCTCCTCTGCTCTCTGTCTTCCTCCTCTGCCATCTGCCCTCCTCCTCTGCCATCTGCCCTTCTCCTCTGCTCTCTGTCCCCCTCCTCTGCCATCTGTTCCCCTCCTCTGCCATCTGCCCTCCTCCTCTGCCATCTGCGCCCCTCCTCTGCCATCTGCCCTCCTCCTCTGCCATCTGCCCTCCTCCTCTGCTCTGTCACCCTCCTCTGCTCTCTGTCCCCCTCCTCTGCCATCTGTCCCCCTCCTCTGCCATCTGCCCTCCTCTTCTGCTCTGTCACCCTCCTCTGCTCTCTGTCCCCCTCCTCTGCCATCTGTCCCCCTCCTCTGCCATCTGCCCTCCTCCTCTGCTCTCTGTCCCCCTCCTCTGCCATCTGCCCTTTTCCTCTGCCATCTACCCTTCTCCTCTGCTCTCTGTCCCCCTCCTCTGCCATCTGTTCCCCTCCTCTGTCATCTGCCCTCCTCCTCTGCCATCTGTCCTCCTCCTCTGCCATCTGTCCCCTCCTCTGCCATCTGCCCTCCTCCTCTGCCATCTGCCCCCCTCCTCTGCTCTGTCACCCTCCTCTGCTCTCTGTCCCCCTCCTCTGCCATCTGTCCCCCTCCTCTGCCATCTGCCCTCCTCTTCTGCTCTGTCACCCTCCTCTGCCATCTGTCACCCTCCTCTGCCATCTTTCCCCCTCCTCTGCCATCTGTCCCCTCCTCTGCCATCTGCCCTCCTCCTCTGCCATCTGCCCTCCTCCTCTGCTCTGTCACCCTCCTCTGCTCTCTGTCCCCCTCCTCTGCCATCTGTCCCCCTCCTCTGCCATCTGCCCTCCTCCTCCTCTGCCCCGCGCCAAGCGCCAGCTATAGAAAAAAAGAAAGCAAACAGAAACTTACCAATCCGCGCGGCGCTAGGACCCTGCAGCCTCCTCTCTCGCGCAGCTGTCACTGATATCGATATTCAGTGACAGCTGCAGGAGAGAGGAGGCTGCAGGGTCCTAGCGCCGCGCGGATTGGTAAGTTTCTGTTTGCTTTCTTTTTTCTAGGACTGGCCCACGGCACCCCTGGAAGCCGCGGCGCACACTTTGGGAACCGCCGGACTACTGTGATTAAAATTGTAGTGAACGGCAGCTGTTGTTTACTATATTACTCTCTTTACTGCTTTTACCTAATGCATATGATTCAATACCTTCAATATGTCAGTTTTGATATTTGCAATTCTAAACAAATGTATAATGTGTAGACTTCACTGTATTCTTAGGGATGCCTTTAACGTGTAGAGATTCATTCACCAGTCTTTACTCATCTTATATTCAGGAAGCAACTATATTTCCATCTCCATTATGCAGAATTATTTATCACTTGTACAATGCTTATTGCTAATCCTTCCTACAGGTCTAACATTTATATTATGCTTTCTTCTTGGGAATAAACAATCTCTCTCATCATTCTCTATTGAGGGCCGAGTTGTAATGTGTTCTATTTCCCGGATGCTTTGTGTTCATCAATAAGTTTTGACTCCCTGGCGTTCCCCGGTCATTAGACACCAGTCCTTTCTCCTCCGTCTGTTAACTGGATTGGTTTTGCAGCTGTAATCCTAATAATTATATTATTATCCTGCTATCCTCAGATATTATCTTTCATGAAATTGCCTGTACTTTCCCTCTAGTAATTGATAGCATTTCTGAACCTGAATGCTTATAATAATATGATTTCTTACTATCCCCTCCACCACCATGAGATTGCTATTATTAGAGATTATTTCCTATGTTCTTTCACCAACGACTGATTCCAGCTGTCATTTTGTAGAAAATCCGAAATACATGACAGCTAGAATCTGATTGGTTGCTATAGGCAACATCTCCACTTTTTCAAACCCACAGTTTAGTAAATATACCCCTGAGTGTCATTTACTATTGCTCAAGGTGCAAACGGACAATAAACTATAGCGACCTATCAATAATCAGTTTGCATTTGTCTAGCACATATTAGACAATGAAAGCAAATGAGTGACTGGTTGCTGTAGCTACAGAGCACAGTTGCAACTTCTTTGAAAACGTCAGATGCATTACTGACGAAACGCGTCAGTCCTTTCTACATCCACCATTGGCACAACGTACTAGTGGATCTACTGAAGGATTGGATTTGTTTTAGCTTCTCACTTCACTCATTATTCCTTTCTGGATGCATTTATCTTTTATGCAACATATGGGACAGCGACCCGGATTGTGAATACCATCTTCGGCTGCGTAGTTTTCAGCAAGGAGCGATCCTACCTAACAGCCACCACAGTATATCGGGTGAGATCAAATTTTTATGATTATGATTGTGGGTCTCACTTCCGGCTATGCAGACATCAGGAAGAGAAGTACTTTTTCTTCTTGACAGCCACCACTCAATTTTGGTGAGATTGAACTATATTTTCGATTATAGAACAAGGCAGTTATATATAAGAAGCATATTTTTCTATCCTTTTGCCAACCAAACAGGCGCACAGCATTTGCAGACTTTATATTATATCTCTAGTGGACTGACTACCCACTTTGAGTTTCATTTATTACCATAATTTGTGTTGTGAAACAGGGCCCTCTTAACAACATTTTGGGCCCCCGGGCAAAGCAGTGCACCGGGGCCCCTATATCTACATATATATATATATAAATAAAAAAAATAATGATTATATATTTGGGCCCTGCAGCCCAGGGGGGCCCGTCGGAGGCAGCAAAAAAAAAAAAAAACCTGAAAAAAACCCCCAAAAAACACAATACTTACCTTGCGGTCAGCTGGCGATCCGGCTCCCTCCATGGTTCCCTCCACTGTCGCGCTCCGCAATGGATGTCGGGCGGGCGTGATGACGTCACGCCCAACATGCACTGCCAGCACCGCACGGAGGAGTAGACCATGGAGGGAGCCGGATCGCCAGCTGACAGCAAGGTAAGTATTGTCTTTTTTTTTTTTTTTCAGGTTTTTTTTTTTTTGCTGCCTCCGACGGGCCCCCCTGGGCTGCAGGGCCCCCGGGCACCTGCCCATTGTGCCCAATGGGAAAGACGGCCCTGTTGTGAAAATAGCTTTGTTATATATGTTATTTATTGTTTTTTTTACTACATTATTCCTTAGTGGTCCATTGTGACATATAGGGGCATATTCAATTAGCTTTCCGGTTCGTGTTACCGCGAATCCTGCGCAGTATTGAGGTTAATATGTTACCGCATTAACGCAGATTTTCCACGTTATTGCGGTACCTTGGATTGACTTCGCGGATCGTTCAGGCGCGATCCCGCGAACCGGAAAGCTAATTGAATATGCCCCATAGTGTATATTTATACATGTCTTGTTGACATTCATTCTATTACTTATATTTAATCCGTTTTGCCATTTTATCTGAATATTTTTATGTGATAATAAGTTATGTCAGAAATTATACTAGTATCCTGCCACTACTGCTGTATTATATATTATGTGGCGCACCTTTCTACATTCCTTATTTACTACTACAGTTGTAACTTCGATGGAATTAACTGTCCCACTCTGTACTCCTCTAAACTCTTATCGCTTATCTGCAACAGACTTGCTTTAGCAATTAGTAAATATATCACCAAGATTCCAATAAGGATACATTAGACCCTAACAGCCTTTTAGAAGAGTTATCCACATTAAAACAGTAGCCATCAACTGTTTGGCTTGGTGAGCTTTTGGAAAGACGATATTAAAGGAAGAACAGCATATCAATGATTACTATGTCACATAGCACATTAACTAATTTATATTATTTAGTGTCGTAAGACAAGGTGTGTGTGAAGATACGTGGTTCCCAAATCACTCGGACACAGTATTAGGGAAAAATAGAAGGATAATTTATTCTGCAGAACAGGATTAAATACAGTGCGGCCCCGTAGCGATAGCAGGTCCAACAAGTGTGGAAATCATTTCAAATAAATCCAGTGAGATATGTTCCACAGCACATCTCTGACAGAGCATCACCTCTTGGCCAAAAGTTAGTCACACACGTCCAGCTTCCAGGGTAGCCTCTTTTATCACCTCCTAATTCCACCTTGGGATCTCCCTGTCCAGGGGAGATGCAAAAGGTCTCAATTGGTGGGCTGCTTACACTATCCAGCCCCCTCCCCTACCTCCCCAGGTGTCTTTCCTCAAATGACCCCTGCTGGGTCCGGCTCCTGGCTGTCTGTAGAGCTCACTAGTGGACAATAGAGAGCAAACAGAAATAACAATGATAGCTTAATTCTCTCAACTCCTGAGTGTTCCCTGTGGAAATGGAATTTAACCGCTGTAGTACTTTTCAAAGGAGATGTTATAGTTGCATCACTGATACTTCCTGATAACAACATGGCTAAAAGGTGTAGTTCAGGAATGGATTAGATTAAGGGGTTGTAACACCATACACCATGCCCGTTGCTTTACAGTGTGCATAGTGTATCTCACCATCCTCTTATTACATTAAAGCATTCAGTCTGATGCCTCCTGCCTTTATCCAATTAGGCAGTACATTTCTCTTACCTCACTGGTACTCTCTCAGCAGCCAATTGAAGCACTATGGTTCGACCGACCGAACGTTCATGGCCCACAAAATTCCATAACCCAGCAATGTTTTCATACAAAGTCCATAACTGGGTAACTATAACATTAATTATTTGATCTGTGTTCCCCCTCTTCAAATGAGGAGACACTGTGTCAACACATCATTTCTTCAATACTACGGTTTTCTGAGTGTTTGATTAGTAATTCAAAGTCACCATTTCAAATATTTATGATATCCACCCAGCTACATTCATAATTAAATATGATTATACCTTTTAAAAAACAATCTGTGTATCACTATGAGTGATAATTATTAAGTTCTCCCTAAACATAATTACGTTTTCTGAGCCTTAAAAATAAAAATGAAATTAAAGTAAAAATAAAAATGCAATAGATGAAATAACAACAACAAAAATGATTATGAAAATATTAAAAATTGCTTTACCCCTTGGTCATGAAATAAATCCTATTATATCACAAATGTTATGAGTATTCGTGTTAATTGAAGTTCATCTCTTGTGTTAATAAAGGTAAGTGATAACTCTTTTGTGTTTTCCATTATATTTATAAATTTGTCAAAAATGAAGCTAACTAATAAGTGATGCTCAGTGTAGTATCATCATCAGCTATTTATATAGCGCCACTAATTCCGCAGCGCTGCACAGAGAACTCACTGACATCAGTCCCTGCCCCATTGGAGCTTACATTTTAAATTCTCTAACACACACACACACACACACACACACACACACAGACAGACTAGGGTCAATTTGACAGCAGCTAATTAACCTACTAGAATGTTTTTAGAGTGTGGCAGGAAACCGGAGCACCCGGAGGAAACCCACGCAACTCATGATCCCAGTGCTGTGAGGCAGACGTGCTAGTCACTGAGCAACCATGATGGCCCTAGTATATTGTTGTAACAGACTAGTGAGCAATGATTACTCACCTATTCCTTTTTTTATTGAAACACAATGATGTCCTTTGAGTGTTGTTCTCACCTTGTCTATCGATACTGCTAAAAGTATCTATATGTGTTAAATACTTCAATAAATACATGGGTCTTATGGTTCTCGTGATAATCATACTTCTCTTATTCAACATACTATTTAAGATAACCAGTTACGTGTTACAGCCCTATTGTCCTTCATCTTACGTTTTATTCCATCACACTATTTGTTCTGAATAATGAGTGGATGCTTAACACGTAATCATCCTACATAGAGAGGTTCAGTGGCGCACGCAGGGGGGGTTTCTGGTTCTCCAGAAACCCCTCCCCTCCGTGAACCAACGGTACTGTACAGCAGCCGCGGCGCTGTCAAAGAAGTGTCCGCGGCAGTGCTGTATTGTAGTATAATACAGCACTGCCGCGGATGCTGATTGACAGCGCCGCGGCTGCTGTAGAATTCAGACTCACCGAAATGGAGCTGCGCATGCGCAGCAGCTCCCTCTCGCAATATTTTTTTTTTTCCGGGGGGGGGCGGAAACCCCCCCTTCTAAATCCTGCGTTAGCCCCTGAGGTTATTGATCTTACTAATTAATTTTGGGCAGCACGGTTTGTCTGTGGTTAGCACTTCTGCCTCACAGCACTGGGGTCATGAGTTCAATTCCTAACCATGGCCTTATCTGTGTGGAGTTTGTATGTTCTCCCTGTGTTTGCGTGGGTTTCCTCCAGGTGCTCCGGTTTCCTCCCACAATCCAAAAACATACTGGTAGGTTTATTGGCTGCTAACAAATTGACCATAGTCTGTGTGTATGTATTAAGGAATTTAGACTGTAAGCCCCAATGGGGCAGGGACTGATGTGAGTGAGTTCTCTGTACAGTGCTGTGGAATTACTGGCGCTATATAAATAAATGATGATGATGATGATGATGATGATATTATTCCGCTTTGTCCCTTATCATTATTTTATAACCTGGCTTTCCGATTATAATAAAATTATTGTGATAACTTCTTCCAGCCAATAAAATAGATCATTAGGTATATTATATTATTCTGTATTCCAGCAATTGGGCTTCTTAATTAGAATAAAAGTTCCTGTTCTATAGCCTCCCTAATTCCCAATCAAATGGTTCCCCATGACCAATGCTTGTGAATATTTTGGTTTCATTATACTTCAAAAAGTGTTTTGCCGCTGTAGTACGTAAATTATGACGACTATGATCCGATTTTGCATTCCGCATTGTTATTATGTGCTCTAAAACTCTTTTGTCGAAGTCAGCAAATTGGATAAAGTCATTTCAATTAAAGTCTAGCAAACTTGGTTGTCTTTGTCTGAAAAGATGCGTACGGTACGCTATGACGTACGAGGGCACGCTACGGCGTGAAAGGGCGTACGCATCCACTACACGTGGCAGCAACAGTAATCGGTCTTTTACCATACATTCACACAAACGCGCATACCTATAAAATAGTACACATTAATATTAATTGCAACACATAGTCAGTTATGTCGAAATATAGTAGTATTTATATGTTATATCAGAGTTACATGCATATTAGTGAAATACACGGAATGGGTTAAAGGAATAACATCATGAGTGGTATCATAATGAACTTTATTACATATCCTACTGTTTGGTTCACTCTGCGAGGGAATCGCAGAGTGCATACGCAAGTTATGAATGATAGGGAATTATGAACTACTTAAGACTAAGGAATCCGGGCGGGAAGAGCAGAGCATACCCCCTGCAGAGATGACCCCCTCCTTTGGATTCCTTAGGATGAACCAGCCAATGATTGACGACCCCTTGAACATTCCTGAGACCCGGACCAATAGATGCAAGCCATACCATCTTCATTGTATCACTGTATTTGATTGTGTATATGAGCAGCAGCTTGTGATCCAGAGTGCAGACATCTTGTCCCCAGACTTCAGGATTGAATGACTGCACTGGATCCAGAGCGCCTGCGATAAGTAACGGCTGTATTTACTATTACTTCGCTTGAGCATATTATTCCACTTATTGCGAATAAATCTTTGTGCTTTGGAAACACAAATCGAGGTTCGACAATCGTTATTGGTTAGCGACAATACGCACATAACAATTGGGGGCTCGTGAGCTTTGGAGGTTTCGTTGCCGATGATACGCAAGACCAACGGATTTCGGTTCCTCAACAAAGGGTGGAGACGTGTCATAAACGGGTAAGAACGCATGGTGTTCAAAACCTGAATTTTACTCTGTGTTGTGAAACCGAATGTCCGTTTTGCATTATCTAGGGCACGCTAACTAGAACCTAGGGACAAAAGAGAAAACTGTTTCTTTTTTCTGTCATTGTGCGTTTTAACTGTATTGCATTGCTTAGCGTATGTGTACTTCCTGCTGTGCGTACGCGAACTTCCGGTAAACTTGCCACGTGGTTAAACAATCGTTTTGATAGTTATTATACATGCATAGTATAATTACTTGTGAAAGCCTCTGAGACATTATTACTATTGTTGGGAACTTTTGATTTTCTGCGCAGAAAAGGTGTATAGTGTGTGATGTTGTAACGTAGATACACTGTTTTATTGTGGATTGTGCTCAGTTGCTGTCTGACGAGGCGGATTGCCCAACTGAAGGACGGTATACAGGGCAGGTATACCGAATGCGAAAACTGGGTTTTCGCAAAGCGCTACCAATAGATCGCAAGGTTTGCTAATAATTAGTATTAGTAGGCAGTGCGATCCGGTCGCACCATTAGTGCGAATTGGTGAAGCAGCTAGGAGGAATTATACTGGAAAGGCAGGTTGATTATATCGACTTTGCGCTCCCAGCGATAATAAACTCAGCAGATTTTTGTGGTTGAGCCAGGGTATCGAGGAGCTGATAGCCCTTGGGGCCCACAGTGATATTTCTGTATTAGGGACCCTCGCCAGGGGCGAGAAAAGCGAGTGAGCGCGGCTAAAGGAAATACGTTCACTGAGCATTATAGATCTCTAGCGGTGAGTATAGCAACAGAGTTGAAATTATTAGGTGGAAAGAACAAAGCATTGCGGTGTGTCTGTATTTCACATTTGGCCGGAAGGAACAGAGCATTGCGGTGTGTCTGTGTTCCGGGTAGAAGGTATATTGTTCAACATGGGTGCTAAGCATACGCTAGAGATGGTCAGTGTACTGCCTAAGGAAGGCCCTATTGGTTCAGCGAGGTTTCTCATGCTTAAGAAATATGGTGCATATGCAACTGTGTATTGTGACACGTGGGTCGGGATGACCAAAGCTTGTGATAGGCCTTTCCCAACAATAGGGAGTTTTAATGCAGAGGTACTAAATACTGTAAAAGATAAAATATGGTTGATCAAGTCAACGAAAAAGAGAAATAGACATAATGATTGTTTAAAATTGTGGCAAATGGAAAGTAACACATGGCAGAGCAGCGAATGCAAACCGGAAGTAGGCGTGACGAAAAGCGCGCACAAGGCGGATGTAACCGTTGTGAAGCGTGGCGAACCCAGCGCAAGCGCGCCCCCCGCCACCTTATGTGGCGGGAGGGGTAAGTACAGCCGTTGTTAAAACTGAAAATAGAAAAATTACTAAGTTGTACCCTGTTTTAAATCAGTTTCAATCAAGTGTATCTGAAAATGAAGATGAACCCACTGTGATTTCGGCCATTGCCCATGCTGTTAATGTACTAGAGGCTCAGCGCAAGTATGGGAAAATGGCTGAGATAGGTGAGAGTAGCGTGATCACTAGGAGTGAAAGTGTTCTAAATCTAGGGCCTGTAAATCCTGTAGCGTCCCCTGAAGTTAGTGTACCAGAGGGTGTGTTCCCGGTCCGCACAATATCGGTTCCCAATGGGAAACCAGATAAGGATGGTGTAGTTCCTTTAAGAAATGTTACAATGCATTGTCCCTGGACTAGATCAGAATTACGTTCCATTATGACTGAATTCCCGGACCCTAGAAAGGAGTTAGCTAAATGTCAGAAATTTGTTAAAGACTTAGGGAATGCTCACGAACCAACCAGTAAGGATTGGCGGGTAGTGTTGAGGGCGTGTCTTCCTCCCAATACTAACATACAAAAATTTATTGGAGATTGTTTGTTGGAGGAAGATGACACCTTGACTGATGAGATTAACCAACGGAATATAGAACAAATTGTCAAACACTTAGCCATCTGTTTTCCAGTAGTGGTAAATTGGAGTAAGATTTTCACCATTAAACAAAAGGATAGTGAAACTGCCTCAGATTACTTTGCTAGAGCTATAACAGCGATCGCACGATTTACTGGGATATCCAACATAAGTGAGGACCCACATCACAGAGAGGTAGCTGTAGGGGTACTGATGGATGGCCTTAGGGAAAACTTAAAGACTAGAGTACAAACCACATTACCTAATTGGAGAGGCGTCACGGTAGACTTCCTTAGGGAGTCTGCTGTGGAGCATGACAAGAACCTTTTTAGAAAAAGGGAAGAGAAAAGTGATAAGTTAATGACGGTAAGTATATAGGCTCTAGAAGGGGTGCACACACGACCACCAGCATACAACCCATATAACAGGAAACCTAAAGTGGTCAGGTGTTTCAAATGTAACGAGGAAGGACATTACAGGAGAGATTGTAATAAAGAAAGACTCAATACACATAGGGGTGGGTCACATAGATATCCTCCAAGAAAGGATTCACATAGACTAGAAGACTCACATCTACCCGCGCATATTACGGCAGCAAATGCTGCGCGGGAAATCAATAGTCAGCGCTAGGGGTCAGGTCATACCTGTAGTCTACAGCCAGTAAGGTTAACTGAGAGTCAGAGTGAAGAACCAACAATGATAGTTGACATAGCTGGCAGGAAACAAACTTTTCTTGTAGATACAGGGGCGGCCCGATCTGTGATAACCTCTCCTTTCAATCTACAGGTGACCAGCAAAACTATTCCAGCTATGGGGATGACGGGAAAAGTGTTACATTCTCCTCTAACTAAACCCGCCGAAGTTACTATCGGGCCTCTGCATACTAAGCATTCGTTTCTCTTGGCTGCAGCGGCTCCTACTAACTTGCTAGGGAGAGACTTGTTATGTAAAATGGGATGTGTCATATACTGTACTTCAGATGGTGTGTTCCTAGATATACCCGAGAAGGTTGCACATGAGGTACAGGACATATTGGACACCCCTCAAAGGTTAATGTTACACTCTCCTGTTATAGAACAAAGTCCATCTCAAGTAAAGGGGATGTTGCTGGAAATACCAGGTTCCCTATGGACCAGAGATGGACAGGACACTGGACTGATGGCAAACGTAGCCCCTGTCATGGTCAATCTAAAAAGTGGTAGGATAGCTCCAAAAATCCCACAGTATCCATTAAAACCGGAGGTGGAACTAGGGGTATATCCTGTTATTGAGAGGCTGTTACAACAAGGGATTTTAATTCGTACAGCCAGTACAGCAAATAGTCCCATTTTCCCTGTGAAGAAGAGTGGGGGGAGGGGCTATAGATTAGTCCAGGACTTAAGGGGAATTAACAAAGTTGTTGAGAGCCAATTCCCCGTAGTGCCGAATCCAGCTGTCATCCTCATGCAGATTCCACCGTCTGCCAGTCATTTTACTGTCATTGATCTATGTTCTGCTTTCTTCTCAGTCCCTCTTCACCCTGACTGCCAATACCTTTTTGCATTCTCCTACAGGGGAGTGCAATACACATGGACCAGACTACCCCAGGGGTTCATTGACAGCCCCAGTATTTTCTCCCAAGCCTTACATGACTGTTTGCAATCCTTTCAACCCCACAATGGGTCTGTTCTAATTCAATATGTGGACGATTTGTTGTTGTGCTCTGATTCTTTTATGTCATGTTTACATGATACTAAATTGTTGTTGCTTCATCTTTCACAAACAGGGCACAAGGTGGCAAAGGATAAATTACAGCCATGTCAGACTAAGGTCAAATACTTAGGACACTGCCTCACTAAGGGGCTAAGACACCTGACAACCGACAGAATTGAGGCCATACAACACATGACCCTGCCGCAGAGCCAGAAGCAGATTCGTACTTTCTTGGGGATGTGTGGATACTGTAGGTCCTAGATCCCAGGTTTTTCTATTCTGGCATTACCATTGCAGGAGCTAGTCTCCTCCTCAAAACCAGAACGTGTCGTACACACAGAAGAGTCAGAGCAAGCGTTCTTTAATCTTAAAGATAGTCTGACAAGAGCACCTGCATTGGGAATACCTGATTATGAAAAGCCTTTTGAGCTATTTTGTACAGAAGCTGATGGCTGTGCAGCAGGTGTTCTCGCACAGAAACATGGTGATGCTAGTAGACCGGTAGCATACTACAGTGCACAATTAGACAATGTGGCAAGGTCACTCCCAACATGTCTCAGAAGTGTAGCAGCAACGGCCCTTCTAGTAAGTAAGAGCGAGGATGTAGTATTAGGACAGCTGAACCCCTTGGTCCACCTCACTCAGCCTAGGTGGCGGAACTAGTAGCACTAAAGAGAGCGTGTGAACTGGCAGAGGGTAAATCAGCCAATATATATACTGACTCTAGGTACGCCTTCGGGGTAGTGCACGATTTTGGGGCCCTTTGGCGTCTTAGAAACTTTACGACAGCAGCAGGTACACCAGTGGCACACTCACAACACATAAAAGGACTTCTGACAGCAATACAGTTACCCAGAACAGTAGCCATCATAAAGTGCAAAGCCCATACCTTTGAAGAAGACCCAGTGTCATTGGGCAACAACAGGGCAGACGAAGCTGCTAAATGGGCAGCAGGGCAACCTATGACTGTATCGACCGAGACTATGATGGTTTTTCAGACATTAGACACGCAGAAATTAATTGAAATGCAAGATTTGTGTTCCCTGCAGGAGAAGGCGGTCTGGAAGGCGAAGGGATGTGGTCAAGAGTCCTCAGGACTCTGGAGGGATGGACAAGGTAAGCCTGTAGCTCCCCGAACATACTATCCAAGCCTGGCTGAAGCAGCACACGGCCTGACTCACCTGGGTAAAGAAGGTATGTGCAAACTGGTGAGAGCATACTGGTGTGCTCCCGGATTTTCCTCTCAAGCTGGTAAGAAAGCAATGTCATGTCTTACTTGTTTGAGGAAAAATGTTGGGAAAACTATTCCAACTGAGCCATCCCACATCCCTCCTACAGACGGACCTTTCCAGGTAATACAAATTGACTATATCCAATTACCACCGTGCAGGAATCTAAAGTATGTGTTAGTGTGTATTGATGTGTTTTCCGGTTGGGTAGAAGCATATCCGGCAGCCACTAATACTGCTGTGTTCACTGCAAAGAAAATCGTACAAGACTTTGTGTGTAGATTCGGTATCCCTAGAATCATTGAAAGTGATAGGGGTACCCATTTTACTGGTGATGTCTTCCAAAATATGTGTAAACTCATGGGAATCAGTAGCAGACTTCACACCCCTTACCGACCACAAGCCAGTGGTAAGGTGGAGAGAGTAAACGGTACTATCAAGAACAAACTAGGTAAGATAATGGCTGAAACTGGGTTGGCATGGCCTGAGGCTTTGCCGTTGGTCCTCCACAGCATTCCAACCACTCCTAGACCTCCTCTTAATCTGTCCCCCTTTGAGATACTGTTCGGACGACAACCTCATTTGATCGTGAGTCCACAAGACGACTTAAAGTGTAATAATGAAGTGACTGTACAATATCTTATAAGAATGAGTAGACAGCTGAAACAACAACAACAAAAACTAAAAATGCTGTCACCTGGTATGCCAGAAACGAACTGTCATGATGTTGAACCTGGAGACTATGTTATGATCCGCAATTTCTTACGTTCAGGTTGTTTAACAGACCATTGGGAAGGCCCGTACCAAGTGCTGCTGACCAGTACTACATCACTGAAGGTTGCAGAGAGAGACACTTGGGTCCATTCCACCCACTGCAGGAGAGTCCATAATCCGGAGAAAGTGCAAGACAAGACTCAGACCGACGTCACTTGTGAACCTGTTCCGGGAGACCTAAAGCCTGCAGTTGAGACACCTGAACCAGAGACGTTGCCTCAGAACTATCTTTCCAGCGATGGAGTGGCGGTTTTTGTTTTTCTTTTGTTCCAGGATTTTCCTTGTTTTTACTTTTTCTAGGACATTCTATTTTTGTGAAGGAAAATGGAGGACGGAGGAGAGTTCTGGGAGTGATACGGATGAAATAGAGGCCGAAGAAAAGTTAATAGAATATCCTGAGCAGCCCATTATCAAACTTGGTCCAGGGGTTATGAAAAGGTCTGCTAGCTCAGGAACTCGGAGGCAGTGTGAGGGGCTATTGTCTGATGAGTATTGTATCTGCAAGTTCTGCAACTCCCTGGTTGAAGAGAGATGCATCCAACGATGCCAGTCCCCCAGTACTCTGAATATAGGCGGGCATCCTTTGGAGGATTATCACTCCCTGGTGGGTAAGGTGCTAAACCAAACTGAATGTTGGGTGTGCTCTCACGTGCCTCAAGGGCAGCATAACATAGGACTAGTGCCATTCCCTTTAAACATATCCGAAGTACTCGAATTAAGGGGTGGGAGGCCCATAGAAGGGAGGTACAATAACACTAGGTCCCCTAGTCTGACGCTTCGACAATACTCCATAGGCAGATCTTTGCTGTGCCTAAACATATCCCATGCAAAGCGCCTGGAGAATTGGGAGGCTGACCTATCAGATCAGACAATGGCTCGCCACATTTTAGAGAGAGACTCACAAGGTCACTACTAGGCAGGAATGTTGATGGAAGTCACAAGTTAGGGCGTATAACCAAACATAAGAAGGTATCTATTGGAAAAGTCTCTTCAGATAAATGTGAAAATATCATTAATGCCGACACGTGTCTAGAGCAGACGGAGACACTAGGCATGGGTAGTTTTATCAAAACTCTGTGTGATATAATTCATGGGCATACTGTTCCTTATGTTCTCCCTGATGATGTGTATTTCGTTTGTGGAAGGAAAGCTTATTCCTGGGTGACTTCGAGTTCCAAGGGCTTGTGTTTCCTAGCTAAACTGGTTCCTGAAATCATGACTATTACTCATGAAGAAATGGTAGATATTCACAAGACTACATCACCACCATACATACACACACAGTATGAACACCGTGGCAAGAGAAATATGATTCCTGGTGAGGAACCCATAGCTACAAAATTGATTAGTGAAACTGCTGGTTTCCAAGTTATGGTTGCTCTAGATCTCACCAGGACCACTCGGGGAACATTAAACTTTAAATATATCCAAGACCTAGCTAACTTAATAGATAATATCACCGAGATGTATGATGACACTTTCAGGTATACTGGAAGGGAGCTACAAGCGTACAAAAAGGAGTTGGTGCAACATAGACTGGTACTAAATTATCTCACCTCTATTACTGGTGGGTACGGTGTGACACTGGCCACCCAGTTCGGTGTCAAATGTTGCACGTACATTACTAATAATACTGAAGACCCTAAAGAGGTTATAGACCGGAAGATGGATGAAATTTTGCAGCTGAAATGGGAATTTCGAAAGAGCCATAATTCTTCGTTATATGAGGTCGGGGAAAAGGTGGCGGGTTGGTTTTCATGGTTGAACCCAGCAAAATGGTTCTCCGGTCTGGGGGAGTGGGTACAGGAAATGATTGCGAGTGTAGGTAAGCTCCTTCTCCTTATACTGGGTGTCATCTTAGCAATTGGTTTAGTTGTCAAATGTGTTCCTACTGTGTTGAAGTGTGGAAAACGGTCTCATGGGAGTAACACTGAGAAAGAGACTGAAAGGGTGGTACCAGATACTGAGATCATGGTCTGTGAAGAAGTATTGTATAATCCTGAACTTGAAACGGTGATTGGGTGATAGTTTATTACACTATCAAAGGGTGGAACTGTCGAAGTCAGCAAATTGGATAAAGTCATTTCAATTAAAGTCTAGCAAACTTGGTTGTCTTTGTCTGAAAAGATGCGTACGGTACGCTATGACGTACGAGGGCACGCTACGGCGTGAAAGGGCGTACGCATCCACTACACGTGGCAGCAACAGTAATCGGTCTTTTACCATACATTCGCACAAACACGCATACCTATAAAATAGTACACATTAATGGTAATTGCAACACATAGTCAGTTATGTCGAAATATAGTAGTATTTATATGTTATATCAGAGTTACATGCATATTAGTGAAATACACGGAATGGGTTAAAGGAATAACATCATGAGTGGTATCATAATGAACCTTATTACATATCCTACTGTTTGGTTCACTCTGCGAGGGAATCGCAGAGTGCATACGCAAGTTATGAATGATAGGGAATTATGAACTACTTAAGACTAAGGAATCCGGGCGGGAAGAGCAGAGCATACCCCCTGCAGAGATGACCCCCTCCTTTGGATTCCTTAGGATGAACCAGCCAATGATTGACGACCCCTTGAACATTCCTGAGACCCGGACCAATAGATGCAAGCCATACCATCTTCATTGTATCACTGTATTTGATTGTGTATATAAGCAGCAGCTTGTGATCCAGAGTGCAGACATCTTGTCCCCAGACTTCAGGATTGAATGACTGCACTGGATCCAGAGCGCCTGCGATAAGTAACGGCTGTATTTACTATTACTTCGCTTGAGCATATTATTCCACTTATTGCGAATAAATCTTTGTGCTTTGGAAACACAAATCGAGGTTCGACAATCGTTATTGGTTAGCGACAATACGCACATAACACTTTCCTTGCATGATCTTTTATTTGGCCAATGAAGCTCTTATTGCAGGGACAAAACAAAGAATAAGTGACTCCAGGTGTATCACAGTTAGTGAATATTTTATAACCATATTTCATTATATTTAGCCCAATTATCTTTAGTTTGTATCATGTACTGGCATGCATGGTATTTGCCACATTGACTTCTACTGGTAATCATTTTTTCTAAGGAGAGTTAACTTTGTACCAATTTGTCCTTCAGGTTTTTTTATTTTCTTCAACTAACTGATTGTAGATGGTATATGAAATAAATAATGTGATATTAAACTATTGATATTGTAAACGGGTTTATACAAGGATTCTGATCTAGAGGTTTTTGGTATAGTTGGAACTAGAGTTGTAAAACGCGCAATTCTGCAGTGTTTCCTTATCTGTGCAAGTGGTGCCTACCTGTGTGCCAAGCGCATTTCAAGGTACACGTCCACGTCACGGTTCTTGGAGCCACCTCCGCAAATTCAATCTCCGCCTAGCTTTGAGGACATGACGATACACCTGAAACTGTGCATAGTAAAAAGAGAGAAACGCCTCTTCAAAGGCCAAGCTACTTTAGAATGACCCCTTGATTTCTATAAACTTTTCCAATGAAATGCGTGGTGTAGCTTCATTTACAGATTAAATGAAGCATGAGAGTTCTGGGACATCGGGCTATATTTATTCCATGTGCCCATTTGTTTGAAGGTTTTTATTTCATTTGTTGAAGTGCTCCTAGAAATGCGCCTTCCCACAGAAGTGAAGGTGCGAAATGCATACCAGTAAGTATAGGACAAGATTTGATCTCTAGGACTTTCAAGGTCCCTGGGAGATCAATTCCATGTGCGAGGATATAAGAGCCGTTCACCCTACTATGATGCAAGGAACACCCCTGTTATTGCACCCTCTGCAGCTATTTGTCTTCAGCGATCAAAACTAAAACACAATGTTGGCACTAAGTTTTTTCAGCCCTTACGATTGCACCAACTTGCTCTCCCCCCCCCCCGAAACTGAGTGTACCAGCACAAGTGGGAACATGATGTCACAAAGGAGCATTGTCGCTGTGGTTTCGTACTTATGTGATTTATAAATGAAACTCTTTCCTTGCATGATCTTTTAGTTTGGCCAATGAGGCTCTTATTGCAGGGACAAAACAAAGAATAAGTGACCTCATGTAGGGTTGCATGAACATCTGTTTTATTTGCTCAAAATACACATTTCTGTACTGCACATGCACCCCAAAAATGTTTATACCTATGTCCTTATCCATGGCTCCTTATGACTGGAGAGACTGAACAGTGCGACTTTCACATTTACTACTAAGAGTGTCAAGCCACATATTTACCCTTCCTCTATGGTATAGTAATGGATGCATTAAATGCACGTAAGTACCTTTTTCTGCAGTTTTTCCTGCTTACATTTGGGGCACAAATGTGATTCTCACAAATAAATTGCACCTTCTCCACAGAGAAAGCCTTTGACCGAGCCTCATGGCTATATATGACTCTCATTTTTCAAACTCCATCGAAACCCATCACCCTCGGTCCTTACAAATGGCTTAACCTCTAACTCCTTTACAATGAAACTAGGCAGGGCTGGCCCCTTTCTCCCTTACCTTTTGCCCTAGTTATCAAGCCCCTTACCAGCAGGATCCAGACCAACCTCAACGTCACCGGCATATCTACCGCTTCTTCCAAAAACAAAATCTCCCAATTTGCGGATGACCTTTTGCTAACTCCCACTAAGCTCCTTATTTCGATTCCCAACTTGTTGAAGGAATTGTCTGATTTTGGGGCAGTTTCAGGCTACAACATCAACAGCAGCAAATCTAAGGCGTTTCCTTTGCACTTACTTGTCTCCTTGAAAAAGCTTCTTAAACGTAACTTTGACTTCTAGAGGCAGACGGACTTATTCACATATCTGTGGGTCAAAATTACTAAACCGTAAAACCACAGTTACAAGGCCAACTTTCCTCTTCTGATGCGCAGACTTTTCGAAAATTAGCTAATCGACACCAGCTCCCTTGAGTTTTTACCCTGGCTCTTTAAATCACCTGTTCCATCCCACTAGTGCGCTTCATGCTGTCCATCTGGGACTCTGTGAACAGGAGTCTTTGACTGCCAGACCACCCCTCCTCGCTCACTCCAATCTGGGACCATCCTCTCTTTCCTTCTGAACAGGAGGTTGGCTCTGGAGTGGAGGACTGCAGGGATCACACATTTCCACCACACTGTGGGTGACTTTAGCCCCAGACCACTCTCCAACATCCACGACAAGCACCACACTCCTCACTCAAAATGTTATCAATATCTCCAAGTACACCACTTTGTACAGCCAACCCTCAAGCACACACCTCCCCGGTGCCTCTCTCAGTTTGAATGCATTTGCAATTTTATCTCCAGCTACAAGGGGCCATTTTCATTCTCTATCACACTGTTGCTCTGCAACACCCATCACCTGTTATGCAGTGGATTGGGAGGCTGATCTGGGAACTCCCCTTGGGGAAAATATGTGGGAAACCATTCACATGCGGGTCTCCAAATAATCCATTAGCATCGCCATAAAGGAAAATTCCTACAAAGTCCTCGCCAGATGGAACCTAGTTCCTACCCACTTACGTTTAATTTTCCCAAACACTTCGGATCGACCTTTTGACTCTTATTGCGGATGTTACTGGTCTCACCCTCCGTTTGACCGTCACCAACTTGCTTTTCTGAGCACCCATCCCCTGCACAGAAAAATCAATTAACAACCAAATCTTGCACATCTCCTGTGCTGCCAAGTTTCAAATTGCTCGGAACTGGAAAACCCATAATCCCCCCTTCCCATCAAGAGGTTACAAACCACATTTGTTTAGAATAGAGCATACATGCCAACTCTCCCGGAATGTCCGGGAGACTCCTGCATTTTTCGAGTGTGGCAATCTCGCGCATCTGGATAATTCTGCCCACTTCCTAGTGAAGTGGGCAGAATTAAGTCCCAAACGCCGCGATTCCCGGTGAATCGCTGCATTTGGCCCCACCCCCCGCTGTCAAATAACGCGTTTTGCGTCATCGCGTCATGGGGGCGGGTCCAAAATGACGCCATTTTGGAGCCCCGACTCCCGTTACGCCCACCTCCTCCGCAGGCTCCTGGATTTGACCAACAGAAAGTTGGTAAGTATGGAATAGAGTATATTACCAGTATCCAGAATAATAAAGTGGCCTCCTTTCAACAAAGGTGGGACCCGTGGTATGCGTACCATGAAGCCTCACTCCCCGGCACCTCCTGAACACGTCTTACTCTCGCTGACCCCACAAAACCCCCCGAAACACATCCCTGAACCACACACCCACCCATTCCATATCGGTACTATACTGATACTTATGCTAAATGCATGCCTCTATTTTATACCCCACATAACACTTGGTCGCTTTGATCTTTTTCTTTATTGCTTGGTTTTACCTATGTTCTTTGCTAATGTGTTTATGTATTTGATACGTTATACCTCTATGCCTTGTACACTGTATTATTTCTCTGATAACATTTTGAAAAACCCCATAAATAAAGTGATGTTAAAAAGTATCATTTCTAAACTTAGTTGGGGGAAGGGGGGGGTCTGCACCAAACATTCTTGTACAGGATGCTGCTAGACCTGGGGCTGGCACTGTGGCTCTGACAAAATGGACCCTATTGTGTATGTGTGCATGAGCGGTAAGGAATTTAGATTACATTATGTGTTCCCCACACCTCTCAGGTTGTAATCTCATTTGTATATAATTTATTTGTGTCATGTCATGATCCCCTTAATACACAACACTGTTTAATATGTTAGCACATTATGAATAAAATAATAATAATTATAAACTCCAATGGGGATGGACTGATGTGAATATTTATATTTTCCCTGTACAGTGCTGCGTAATAAGGTGGTGCTATATAAATAAATAATAACAAAAAGTGTAGTAATGTAAAATGAGTCTAAAAAGTAGAGAATTCCCAGAAAACGCTACTTTGATTTTTTTCTTTTCTCACTTTCATAAATGTTCCCAATGTACACTGCAACCCCTAGAGAATATGTGCCACTACATCGGAAATAGATATATCGATGTCCCAGCAGATACCATTATGAGCGCAAGAAGTTCCTTCTCAGGCTAGGTACATATTGGAGAATTTTCAGACCAATCTGTTATCTACAACGATTGTACCTACAACTGAATCACCGACCGGTCGGGTGATTCATGCATACAAAGTACACACGATTTACCTTCAGACCTGTGCTCTTCATCTGGTCCTGTGGTGGTTTAGAGAATGACAGAACAATATGCATTCATTTATTCATTCCTGTCACACTGATTAAAACCACCTTGTTATAGCTTTTGCACATGTCCTTACGAATTTCATTAGCTTCTGTGACTCTGAAACGAAATATTCAGTCTCAGAACGAACAAATAAATGATTCCATCGACAGCACTCTCTACATTTAGTCAATGAGACATGTTCGTTGCTGGCATTGGCTGAAAAGATCATGACTCTGTAAACTCTATGAAGATCGTGATTGGTGAGTACATACACACTGTAGGATCGGAAGGTGATTGGAACGAGATTATCAAACATGCCGACCAACCAAATAAGACGACAACCGGTACTTTGGGGCGACTGTCATTCATCGTGTAAGTATACACGTCTAACACGATATCTGATATTGACTGATTGGCCGATGATTGACTGATAAACCTCCAGTGTGTACCTTAGATTTTAAACAGGTGCACGCAGGTGCAAATATGTTAACCATGCACAATTGTACTGTTTGCTCATAAAGGTACTTTCACTGGTCTCTGTTTATTACCTTAATAACTTTTAGTAAATAATTGACCTTGCCTGAAGGTTGCAATTGAAAATCCTATGATATTATTAATTGTTGCAATAACAAATACATGTCCTTCAAAAGGTAAAATATCTATCTATCCATGTATTTGTATGTATATTATAGCTAAAGAAAATGCAACAAATACACAGCAGCGGGAACATTCCGTTATTTAATGGCAAGTCATTCAGTTCTTGTTTTATCTGTATGTAACACTGCCGCATACAAAAATAGTTATAAGAAACTATGGTACATTTATTTTTCTTCTGCAGAACTATAAAATACATTTATTTTACAGTTGTCCCCAACATATCATTGTTTTTTTTTAATAAGCACCACATAAAATTAACTTTGATTTAGTGAAGAAATATTATTAGGATATCATTTTTTTTTTAAATTAAGCATAATTGAGTGTTTGCAATGTTTTACAGTAAAAAAGGAAAAGAAAAGGTGTTGCCCATAGCAACCAATCAGATTTTAGCTATCCTTCTCTAGAATGTACTTGATAAATGGTGGCTAGATTCTGATTGGTTGCTATAGGCAACACCTACACTTTTCCTATTTAGAAGGTTTGATAAATTTACCCCTAGGCAGTGAAGTTGTACTCAAATGCTAAATAACTGCTGGATATAAAAACAGAATAATCAATATATTTAGGGGTTGTACATTAAGAATCTTAACTTAAGAAACTTCTTTTTTCAGTTTCCTGGACAAAACCATGTTACAATACAAGGGGTGCAAATTAGTTTTCTGTTTTGCACATAAGTTAAATACTGACTGTTTTTTCATGTAGCACACAAATACTTGATAGCTTATTTGTTCATTGAAATTTAAAGTTGATATTTGTGTGCTACATGAAAAAACAGTCAGTATTTAAGTTATGTGCAAAACAGAATACTAATTTGCACCCCTTGCATTGTAACATGGTTTTGTCCAGAAGACTTAAATAAGTAGTTTCTTAAGTTAAGATCCTTAATGAATCAGGCTCCTGGACACAAACCCTGCAAGTTGGGCATAACTATCCCATGACTTTTATGTGGCAGCTGGTCTAGCGGTGCCGACAGGACTCTCTTGGCACACTGTCGGCACCGCTAGACCAGCAGAGCACTGCAGGACCCTCTACAGCAATCCCTAAACCAGTCCTGGCCAACCAGTGGCTCTCCAGGTGTTGTAAAACTACAAGTCCCAGCATGCCCTTTCAGTAATCAACTGACTATCTATTGGCAAAGCATACTGGGTTTTGTAGTTTCACAGCACAGTTTGGCCAGGCCTGCAATAAACCATCCCAATTGTAGGGAAAAAATGTTGTGTGTATGTTCCTTGCAGGATAACCCCACCCTTTCAAGCACCTGTTATGGCCTATAAATTGATTTGAGCAGCTTCCACTTTTGTATTCATCCCAATTATAGGTCTGATTTAAAGTTGCGTGCTAGTACATTTTGGTAAAGATGTGTCATGCTGTGCACAATCGTGACACTGTACATGTCAACAAGTTTCATCCGTATTTAGAGTTGCACATATCTTGCTATTGTAGCCCTGTGCTCTGCAGAGGTGTATCAGAGGCATTCACGTGCAAATGCATTACAACGAGGGCACGAAGGCGCAGGTTAAGCACACCCCTCTGAGCTACATCAAACCATGTGCAAGTCTTGGAGTTGAAGGTGATAATGGTTGCATCTTTGTTCTGTACAAATGTATCCACTAGATTTAAGGTTGTACGTATCTTAATTTAAAATATGTGGAACTCAAGGTAAAGACATGAAAACACAAGGATGCAGAAACATCTTGGCTCATATAGGACTTTAATTTCAACTCTAGGTCAGGTCGTAAATGTGGCTTCTTTATATGTATATTTAGGATATTTTCCTCTTTATAAAGAATTTAATTTTACTTCCAGGGACTCTCCTCTGTGGACTGTCAATACTGGGTGGGAGCTAGCTGGTAAAGATGGGGTTAACCAACAGAGGGACCCCCATTCCAGGCACACATGGGGGGAATATGTACTTGGCAGGTGGTGTAAAAAGACGCACAATATCTTTAAGAGGAAAACAATTCTATGGACAGGGCTCAGGGATCAATTTTGAGCAGCAATAAATTAGCTCCAGCCTTATAAAAACAATGACTACTTCATTTGTTACCCTAGTAAGAAAAAGTAACTGAACTAATTTATAGTTTATGCATTTATGTGACATATAAAAAAATATTATTTTTTGGTGCATTTTCCTTTCAAACATAAAAAAAATATGCAGTTGTGTGAAAAGAGCTTGATATAAAGTCATAGTGTTCAATGGCTCTGTGTCACTCGTCCTTTCACAGTGGATTTAAACAGTATCCGTTTTCATCTGGTCATTGTTATTGAGAGCAGGGGAAGGTTTGCTCTTTGGGCATTCCGTCCCTCCTCTAGAAATTTCCTGAAAGAACAGTCTTGGCATCCACAGCGACATTAAAATCCTTTTGTATTCTCTCCGAAAGTTTTGGTTTAGAAGTCCGTAGATAACAGCGTTAAGGCAACTGTTGAAATAAGCCATGAAGTAGCTTAGTACAAATAACCACTCTGGAATTTTGGGGGCCACTTCTGTAGGGTTGATGGCCACGGCTAACCCGATGAGGTTCAGAGGAGCCCAACAGAAAGCAAAAATTACAAAGACGACAAACATGGTAAGAAAGTTCCTGAAGTCGCTCTGTTTCATCCTTGGCTTTGTTTCGGATTTGACTTTCCTTCTTACTTGAATCACCAAAATCCATATACGGAGATAGCAGAAGCTCACCACAGTGATCGGCACAATGAAATGGATTACCACCACCGTGATGGTGTAGGAGGAACTTACGGTCTGAACGAAAGTGCAGGAATAGATCCGAGGATCGTATTCCAACGACCCAAGGAAAAAATTCGGGACAGTGGCCAGAAAAGTAAGAGTCCATATAAGACACACGTACATCATTGTATTCCAAGCCCCGAAGAGCTTGTCGTACACAAAGCTGTGGCAGATGTAGCAGTACCGGTTGATGGCAATCCCTGTAATGTTGAAGATGGATCCGATGACGCTCAATCCCATGACAAATCCACTCACTTTACAATGCATTTCTCCAAGGGCCCATCCGTTTTTAAAAATAGCCACCAGCACCAATGGGTAGGGATACAAAGCCACCACGAGGTCTGCGAAGGCCAGACTTACTACAAAGGCATTACCTGCAAGAGAGGACATTAGATTAGTGTCCAGTTGTACATTTATCTTCTAAAGAAGCAGAGAAAAGCCTAAAAAGCACTAAGATTCTAAACATAGATCACTTTGGAGGTCACATGTCAAAGTCGTTCTCTTGGATGAACAAGTGATGAAACAGAAATGAAATCGGCATGGACAATGTATTGAAGTGTTCACCCCTTTTATACTGCTGATTGTAACCTAAATGTTGAACCAAAAACGGTCCGTTACTTTATTGTTCATCCATTTGTATGACCAGTTGACAACGAAGTAAGAAATGAGCTAACATGTTCTAATGGAAGATATTTACTAACAAAGAGCAATATGGAAGATGTGCAGTAACATAGCAATCAAATAGCAATTAGTCTAAGGCAAAATAGACAATGAAACTAAGTTCTAATCCATAACTGTACATTTTCACTATTGTATTTTGTTAGTAAATGACCTGCATTTTGTTACCAAACATGTCATAGGTTAAATTGTGTGTTCTATATGTACTGTAATGGAAATTTGAACTATTTGCTATAAATATATTTTGTATACTTTTAATATTCCATTTCTCTAACATAATATGATCATTTACATAAACTGCAACGTCTTTAGATTCTCCAGATTGCAACAAACCTATATCATACTATACAGCGTACTAAGTAAAAAAGAAATGTACTAAGTACTATACTAAGGGAGAAATGTGCTGTAAAAATATTTAGATTGTTTGGCTGCAGAGGTATTATTAAACCAGTGCTCCAGAATTTTCATGATTATTTGACCATTTATGGGTAACAAGGAAACCTCTTAAAATATACTGACTATATACACTACAGAATACAGATTGCACTCGCTCCCTTTCTGCTACAGAATCCTCTTCAAACTCCTCTACTCCAGAGACCGCCACTTCACCTTCGCTCTTGTGACCCCATCTCACTACCACATTTGAGATTTCTTCCGTGCTGCCCCCCTTCTCTGGAACATTCTCCTTTTTTGTATCACACTATTCCCTAGCCTGCAAAGATTCAAACGCTCCCTTAAAACCCACCTGTACAGAAAAGTTGTATAACCTCTCCCCTCCCCCCTTATCCCACTTCTTCATGCGCCTTCTTCACTAACTCAAAGTATTCCTCACCTTCATTCACCCTCCTCTCTTTGTGACACCCACTCTTGTTTATATCCCTCCCATCAGATTTCTAGTTGCCTTACACTGACTTATCACTCTGTGTCTTCCGCTTGTCTGCCTCTTCCCTTTAGATTGTAAGCTCACGCGAGCAGTCCCTCTTGCTTCATATCCTCCTCCTCTTGTTACCTTTGCCTTCTGCATGCCAACTTCACTTTACGCCCCCTCCCTGGGCTCCTGCCCTTGGTCTCCCCATCTCCCCTACATTCGCAACTCAATCACTGACTCTGATCCTGTTAGTGGCGCCCACACTCCTGGGCACAGGTTCAGCTTGATCTGGTCCATTCCACCACCAATCCTCCTTCCCTGTTCTAGATTCTAAGTGTTTTGGGATTCACTTACACCGTATTGCACTGTGTGTCTGTTTATAGCTGTGTTGTGATTTTATCTACAGTGTGAACTGCAGTGTGTATATTGTATTGTCCGGTAATGCTATGTTCTGTTTAGTCATGTTTTATTCTATGCTATCTGTATGGTGCTGTGGACCCTTTGTGGCGCCCTACAAATAAAGGATAATAATAATAATAATAATATATAAACCATATTTTATCTAAATGCTATATAATAGCTGTATTCACTTTATTTTCAAGCATACATATATTTATTCATGATTTTGGTTAATTTTATTACAATATTTTAACACTGGTACGTCATGTACAAAGTAATCATATTGCATATGTGTCACATCACAACAACGGCTAGGAACCACTCAACTAGCTAAATAAATGTACAGCTGTTGTAGTACCATAAGTGACCAACAGATGGGGATACAGAGCCAACGCATTCTTCAAGTGCTTATTTACTAAACCAGGCTTAGGCAGCCTGTGGCTTTCCGTCTACGAACTACAAGTCCCAACATGCCCTGAGACAGAGGCAAGCAGTTGTGCAGCAGCTGGAGTGCAACGTGTTGCCTGCTTCTGTATCGGATCTTGGTAGATACAAGTAACAGAGCGGATTAGAAACTAGTATGGTGGAATCCCAAGCATGAAAAATCTTTATTTGCTCCTATTACTGATAGAAAATGTAGAAATATGTTCTTAAATTACTGTTTTCCAATACAGATTAAAAACCACTCTACTCTGGAACAAGTTAATAGCATTTGAGCAGGGCTCTCCTACCTCCTGTTTCCATCACTTTTAACTGCGCTCTCCAGCTACTCAGCTCACCTCCTCTCAGTCCCTCTGCCCTCTGTCTCCTCTCGCTTCTCTCCACTCCCCTCAGTGACTCTCAACCTGTCATCTGTGCCCACCCTCTTGGGCCATAGTTACCTGCCTATACTCACTTTTCCCCTCCCTCCCTCTCTTTCATGCTGTGCCTGAGCCCCCAGAGTTATAGTGCTTACTGTTACTTGTACTGTGCTGTTTCACCTTGTACTGTGCCATTGTTTGTCCCTGTACGGCGCTACGGATACTTTGTGGCGCCCTATAAGTAAAAATTAATAATAATAATAATAATAATAATACACAAGAAAATAAAGACACCACTACGTCCGCTGTATAATTACACCTGTAATACAGTGTCATAGATAGTCTATTTCTTGCCTCTATTACCAGAATATTTTAGTACAGTGAAATTTTATTTTTCTATTATATATAGCTGATAAAGAAACTGTTTACAGAAACCAAATGAATTACAAAGATAAGTCACTGTAGCAAAATGAGGCCTTTGCATTAAGAAAACAGCTTATACTGAAGGAAGGGGCACACTCTAAAATTGTCCACCCCCCTTTTTTTTTGCCAAAGCTCAGAGGTTGTCATAATATTACAGTCGTGGACTTTAGATACCATGACTGGAGAGTGACTAGCTACATCCAAACATGTCTGAGTTTAAACCCTGGGCAGTTTTGGCTATTCACCTGATCTGCTCACTTTACTTCCCCAGACATCCAGCCACACATAATCCACCGGTCCATGTTGTGTATTTGGGGGAATTCAATTAATATTATCATTATCCTCACCAGTTATTTATATAGCACCACTAATTACGCAGTGCTGTACAGATAACTCATTCACATCAGTCCCTGCCCCATTGGAGCTTACAGTCTAAATTCCCTAACATAGACACACAGACAGAGAGACTAGTGTCAATTTTGATAGCAACCAATTAACCTACTAGTATGTTTTTGGAGTGTGGGAGCAAACCGGAGCACCCGGAGGAAACCCACGCAAACACAGGGAGAACATACAAACTCCACACAGATAAGGCCATGGTCAGGAATCAAACTCATGACCCCAGTGCTGTGAGGCAGAAGTGCTAACCACTAGCCCACTGTGCTGCCGATATGTATTTATATTTTGGGGTAGGGACCACCAAGACTTTGTGGGTTCTTCATGAGCAGCAGGGCTTACGCAGCATAGTACAACTGTGTAAGCCCTGCTTACTGCACGCTCACCTTGAGCACGGTTGTGGTTCATCACACAATACAGATGGAAGTCATTTCTGGATATAAGAAGATGGGGGGATTCACATTACATAACAATGACATCACCTCACAGCTAATCATAATAATTTAGAATGGGCACTTACCCCATCCATGGTTCTTCAGAGGACGAGGGCAGGACCAAGGGAAGGGGGCATAGATAACAGCCCGCACTTGGACCCTTGGTCCAGTTGCTGAGCCCCGTGGCTTACAAAGTGGACACAGGTCACTAAGTGACCAGATCGGCCTATCTATGGGCAGTTTACCTTTAAATGTCCTTTCACTTCACAGACTAGACCCCACTCCCTTTATCTCTTATCTATTCAGAAAAGCAGAGCTTCCTGACTGAAGGAGTCACCCTCACCTTATTCACCTCTGAATGAATGGGGCCCCCTGCTGGTTGTATTCCAGTAACACAGAAAGAAGACAATTGAACTCTCAGTTGCTGTACATGACCCGGGGAGAGCACAAAATTGTTTTCTGTCTCAAAAAGAACAAAAAGCAAACAAAACGCAATGATTTATTTGATTAATCTTTCATAAAATACCCTATATTTGTCTTTTCTTTCCCCAGCCATTTTATTCTATAATGTCAATGTATTATGATTACCTAGATCGGTATGATATATTGAATAGTGGTAAACATATTAAAGGGACAATATCATCATATGCATTTTATTTAAATTAAAGCATAGTTTTGCGGAGAGCCTGTTTGTCTATGGTAAAATTGAGCAAAAAATATTATAAAACGTAATAAATTTTTTCCGTTGTCTTATGGATATAATTATTGTCCATACATGGTTGAACTGCACTTTTTTCTCAGTCTCGATAACTTGTCAATTTCCATTGTGTAGCTGCAACGCACGTAATATAAATAATTAGCAGATACCGTATGTTGGCTGCAGTCTGCTGCAGGCCCCCGTAGTATAGCCTGAGGCATCACTGAGTGACCTGACTATTGTGCAAGACTCTTATAGAGATCAGTACACCTGCGGTAGTTCTTAATCTATTTGAAACACTGTTATCCCCTATTTAAACTACATTTCAAGATACATAACGCACATTTGTTTGTTTTCCTTTAGATTCGGAGGCCTTCATCCGAGCTGCAATTATCACAGCTTGTGAACATATTTATTTGAATTTTTAAGGAATTCCAAGTACCCAAAGGTGTCTGGATAAAGTTGAGATTATCCAGTTTATATCTGTACACCTCACACATGTATACACAAACTGCTGCCTTCTGTATCACCAACATTCTCCTGTTTTGCTTTGAAACTCGTCTACTAATACCAGAACTGTCATTTTTCACCTTGCTGTCTTTAAAGCAATGTAACACTGTGTCATTCTTGTCATATTGTCATTGTGTTTTATTGGATCTCAGTCATGGGAAAAAACTGATGTTTGAGGACTTGTTTGTGTGTTTACAGTCAATCAGCAATCAATCAGCAGCCCGCCCTGGCTTGTAGAGGATGACCCTGTGCTAACGCAATACTCAGCACAGAGTGGAAATATGAATTCTCAGCATGAGTTCTTTGTTGAACATGGCAATCACAACTACCACCTGCCAGCAATCTCTATGCCTTAAGCACCCCTATAGGAATTATTGTTTACACATATAGTACATGCTGCCATCCATCAATCTCTGTTGCTGGCTTTTAAAGTCACTATCAGCCCAGTATTATGCTCTTTAACTGTATCTTGCACATTTTATTCTGGATGAAAACCCTGTTTTCGTTCTACTACTCAGGCACTCACTAGTCAAAACTAAAATTGAAAGGGGATTGAAGGGGATTTGTTTTTCTGTGTGTTTATTAAGTGTCTGTTTTTTTTGTTTTGTTAGAGCTAGTGGGTGTAGTTTAATTGCATTAGTTGATACAGCTGGTTAGTGCAAGCTCTATGTAACAGGTGCTGGTAAGCGATTTCATTGAGCTTGTGATTTCCACTGCTGTTTGATTTCAAGTGCTTTTTGTTAAAAGTGGAGTTAGATCCAGTAAGGATTGCTGTGCTGTGTTGAGAGAGTGATGTACATTGGGGAATTATTCAGAGTGTTTACTGAAGGGGATTTGTTTATCTGTGTGTTTATTAAGTGTCTGTTTTTTTTTTGTTTTGTTAGAGCTAATGGGTGTAGTTTAATTGCATTAGTTGATGCAGCTGGTTAGTGCAAGCTATATTTAACAGGTGGAGGTAAGCGATGTCATTGAGCTTGTGATTTCCACTACATTTTGTTTTCAAGTGCTGTTTGTTTAAAGTGTGGAGTTAGATCCAGTAAGGAGTTGAATCCAGGAAGAGGTTTAATTTGGTAAGTAGCTAGCAAAGGTTAGTACTCTCAAGTTCACTGTAGCCTATAAGAAGTTAGGTTAGCCATAATAAGATGAGTGGTAGCAGGCTTGATGATCTCACTCAATGCATATCTTGTCATATGTATGCACACTTGGAGCAATTGTTCCAAGATGTGAGGGAGTTAGAACTAGTAGTAATGAATGAGCAGTATGATATTATAGGTATAACGGAGACCTGGTGGGATGATATACATGACTGGGCAGTCAACTTGGAAGGCTATACTCTCTTCAGGAAGGATAGAGTTAAAAAAAAAAGGGGAGGATGAGTATATCTTTATATTAAGCCAGAGTTAAAACCAAGTATTCAGGAAGTTATTTGCGAGAATATTGGTGATAATATAGAGGCATTGTGGGTGGAAATGTCCAGCGGAGGAAAAAGTTCAGAGAAGTTGCTCATAGGGATATGCTATAAACCACCAGATATTAGTATGAGTGAGGAAGACCAACTTCTACAGCAAATTAAAAAGTCTAAACAACTAGGTCAAGTTTTAATTATGGGGGATTTTAATTTTCCAGACATTGATTGGACTACTGAGACCTGTGGTACAGCTTGGGGAAATTGATTTCTGAGCACGCTAAAAGATCATTATGTGTCCCAATTAGTAGAGGAACCAACTAAGAACCAGACTATACTGGACCTAGTAATAACAAACAATGTAGACGTAATATCAAATATTCAAGTAAGAGAGCACTTGGGAAACAGTGATCATAATATTGTCTCATTTGAAATTCGTTATCAGAAGCAACGGTATAAGGGATCAACTAGGATTTTAAACTTTAGAAAGGCAAATTTTAATATGCTAAAGGAGTCTATAAAATGCATTGACTGGGACAAAGTTTTTGAAGGAAAAAATACGGAAGAAAAGTGGTCTGTCTTTAAAATGTTGTTGGAAACATACATGTTTAAGTTCATTCCTATGGGAAATAAATGTAAAAAAATTAAGTCTAAACCAATGTGGCTAAATAAAAAGGTAAGGGAAGAAACGCATAGTAAGAAGTGTGCATTTAAATTGTTTAAGTCTGAAGGGTCTGAGGAGTCCTTCCGTAGGTACAAGGAATGTAATAAAACATGCAAAAAGGAAATTAGATTGGCTAAATTAGAAAATGAAAAACAAGTTGCAAAAGAAAGTAAGACAAACCCCAAAAAGTTTATAAAGTATATAAATGGCAAAAGGATTAAAAGGATTAAAAAAAAATATAATATAGGACCCCCTAAGAAGTGAGATGGATGAATTGATAAATGATACTAAGGAAAAAGCAGAGTTATTAAACACTTTCTTTTCTTCAATATTTACTAGAGAGGAACAAATTGTAGGAGTAATACATAAAAATGGAAATGAAACCGTACCATTAATTAATATTTGGTTGACAGAGGAAGAAGTCCAAAGAAATATTAAGATAAATAAAGCTCCAGGTCTAGATGGCATACGCCCAAAGGTTTTTATGGAGCTAAATTTAGAAATAGCTAGACCGCTATTCTTAATTTTTATAGATTCAATCTCATCAGGCTTAGTACCAAGGGATTGGCGAATAGCAGATATGGTGCCGTTGTTTAAAAAGGGGATGAGATCACAACCAGGGAATTATAGACCTGTAAGCCTGACACCAATAGTGAGGAAACTACAGGAAGATATATTAAGGGATAGTATTCAGGATTACTTGGTGCGCAATAAGATTATTAGCATGGATTTGTGAGGGATAGGTCATGTCAAACTAATCTAATTAGTTTCTACAAGGAAGTTAGTGGGAATTTAGACCAGGTTAGCACTGTAGATGTGGTCTACTTAGATTTTGCAAAGACCTTTGATACAGTGCTACACAAGAAGTTGGTTCACAAAATAAGGGAACTGGGTCTAGGAAACAACATTTGTACTTTTATCAAAAACTGGTTAGAGAATAGGGAACAGAGAGTTGTGATAAATGGAACATTTTCTAATTGACCAAAAGTTTTAAGTGGAGTACCTCAAGGTTCTGTGCTGGGACCACTCCTTTTTAATATATTTATTAATGACCTTGGTGATGGTTTAGAGAGTAAAGTTTCTATTTTTGCAGATTACACTAAACTCTGTAAGGTAATAAAATCAGAGCAAGATGTAGCTTCTCTAAAGAGGGACTTAAATAAACTGGAGGATTGGGCAGGCAAATGGAAGGTTTAAAATAGATAAATGTAAGGTTATGCATGTAGGGATCAAAAGCAAGAATGCAATCTATAAATTAAATGTAATTAATTTAGGAGAATCTATAATGGAAAAGGATTTGGGAGTGCTCGTAGACAGTAGATTTAGCAATAGTACTCAATGTCAAGCAGCAGCTGCAATGGGCAAATAAAGTATTGGCATGCATTAAAAGGTGCATAGATGCAAGGGAAGACAGTGTAATTTTGCCACTGTATAAAACGTTGGTAAGACTTCATCTTGAATATGCAGTACAGTTTTGGGCACCACTCTATAAAAAAAGATAATTTGGAACTAGAAAGGGTTCAGAAAAGGGCGACAAAATTGATAAAGGGAATGGAGTCATTAAGTTATGAGGAAAGGTTAGCCAGTTTAGGCATGTTTACTTTAGAAAAGAGGCGTCTAAGAGGTGATATGATTACTATGTACAAATACATTAAGGATCAATACAGAGAACTTTTCATGAGAACTTTTTACTCCAAGGACTATACACAGTACACGCGGTCACCCCCTAAGGTTAGAGGAGAGGAAATTTCACAACCAGCAGATGAAGGGGTTCTTTACAGTAAGGGCAGTCAAGATATGGAATTCACTGTCAGGGATGGTTGTGATGGCAGATTCAATAGATATGTTTAAGAAAGGGTTTGACAATTTTTTTGCAGAAAAGTGTATCCAGGGATACGACCGTTAATTAAAATGAAGGATAGTAGTGGATATAGGGTAAAAATAGGACTGCAATATTGGATCTGTGGACATTTTCACAATTGAAACAGATTGGCGGTTGCTTACTCTGGATCAATTTCAAATATAAGTGAGGAATCGCAGGAGATCCAAAATAGGTTGAACTTGATGGACTGGTGTCTTTTTTCAACCTCATCAACTATATTACTATGCTACTATATAAATAATTCCAAAACAGTTAAAAATGTCTTCATTGGGCATGGAGTTGGTATAGCAACCCAGGCCAACAGCTGTTTTCACATTAGTGCAGACCATGGTTGCCAACTATAAATTTACTGACAGACTTTATATTACCTTTATTATTTGCAGCATGGTGGCTCAGTGGTTAGCACTTCTGCCTCACAGCACTGGGGTCATGAGTTAAATTCCCAACCATGGCCTTATCTGTGTGGAGTTTGCATGTTCTCCCTGTGTTTGTGTGGGTTTCCTGCAACACTCCAAAAATTAAATTTTGTCTGCTGTCAAAATTAACCCTACCTAGTATGTGTATTAGGGCATTTAGGTTCCAATGGGGCAGGGGCTGATGACAAATATTCTCTGTATAGTGCTGCAGAATTGGTGGCGCTATATAAATAATTGATGATGGTGATTGGACTCATTTAATCAGTGCTGACCTGTTTCTTGCATATTGTGACTTTTCATTCTGTCCTGGACATTGCCTCCAGAAGTATCAGTCTAAATGATCCTTCCCTGGTCCTCCTTCCCTTGATGCTGTTGCACGTTTCACTTTTGGAGATATAGGTGACATGTTGTCCATCACTACATTGTAATATAGTTCTCAGCACACATGTTTACCAAGGTTCTGCAGCTTGGTGCAGAAAATAGTTTTTGTAGCACAATATGAACCAATTCCTGTGCCTAAGTGAAACGGCAGTAGCCTGGGACAACTATTTATTCTGGGCTAGATAGAACCTATACTTGGCTACTTTCAAACCATCCACTCTTGGCTTTCAATAGCATTTATTGTCTCCGCCTACGTTCGAGATTGGTCAATGGGGTGGTTAATGGAATGGTTACGGGCCGCTTGTCAAACACAATCACATTTGACATGGTGTGAATGACATTTTCTTAACACAAGTGAAAAATCCTCCTAAATTTTAGCTCTCTTGATGTTCTTGCTCCTTGTCAAGCCAACAAGCATAGTGTGCCGAGACTAACATTATCTTGACACGATGCTGATAACCAATATTTAACTTCCTTTGACTCATGCTTGACATAACATGTTTTTGACACCACATTACTGCTTCCCAACATGGTCTCTTAATGCCTTTTTGTATATTACTTAACACGTGAAAAGCACATTAAAAATAAAGCTGATTAACTGCAGTGACGCAGTTCACACTTTCTCATTATTCGATTGAATGGACCAGACTTTAAATGCATAGATGTGATAATGAGTACGAAGGAGTTCTGAATACTTTGCCTGCTACCTGATTTTCAGATCTCTAGCTCTGATAATGATCCTAATATCATCAGGCACTGTCCCTATCTGTTAATCATACCCCCCAAGCTATTGTATTGTAAGGGATTATCAATAAATAAGATGGATCAATGAATAATATGGACAGAAGGTTTTCAAGATGAAATAATGAAATTATGAGACCTAGACAAGAACAATAGTTCATGAGGATATGATCAGACTCTCCAACCAACTTCAAATCTTTAAACCCATTTCTTTATTTTGTCCACCTTGTATGTCTCTGTTTTATGGATGTCCTGTTGTCTCCACTATCCAGCACTGTTGAGCAATATGTTGCAATAAGGCATTTTTTCATTATTATTATTATTTTTTTGCTAAAGGTACTGAAAGCTCAAGTCTGGGCTTTCAGTTCTACTGCACATGTGTAAATTAGTTAGACGGCTCGTGATTGCTCATCGCTGGTGGCCAGTATCACTCCTAGCCAGAATGCCAGATTTTTATGAAAAATTATTGCAATAGGTGTTTTTATTTATTGTTGCGAAAAGTGGCGATAGAAAAACAGCCCTAACGCCATGTGTTAGTAATCAGGCTTGGAAATGTTTTGTTGGGGAAGAGAGCTTTTCCATTAAAAGGAAATGTGGCAAGAGCCCGCTACTGCAGAAGCACACGCGAACAACAACTTCATTTTTATGGTGCTTTATTGTCAGGATGGTAAATGTTTGACACCGTATACTTGTACAGCAATCATGGAGACCCTAAACACTAGCTATACATAGTCCAGCTCTCTCTCAGGACCAGCCAGCTCACCCAGCAATGGTCTCCCTGAACAAATGAAACAAACAAGCTTTTATACATGATCCTCCCCCAGCCTTAGCTTGATGGACAGGTGACACGCCCACCTTCTCTTTAAAAGAAAACACCCATCACTGCCTCTGTTTGCACAACCAGACACGCCCTGTCTGTTTGCTGAGAGGAAGGATTTCAGATCATGTAAGTTTAACCAAATTTAAACTATTGCTTTTCATACATAAGTCTTCACTCTAGGTGCATTACTGCACAAATGTTTTACTCTACTTCCCTGCTTTCTCTGCATATTGCCAGCTAAATGCCTCCTTTTGTTACAGAAATATATGTCCTTAAATTTGATCACTGGTATACAATGCGGAGCACATTTGATATCCAAAATACAATGTAAGACTCGGCAAGAATTATACAATAGAGTCCATTCTGATGAGTATTATACAATAGAACCCATTCTGGTGACTATTATACAATACAGAGTCCATTCTGGTGACTTCTACAGGTGTACAATACATTCTTAGAATCCTTCAAAAAGGTATTTGATGAACCTGGCAGAGTCTCCAGTGCAGATTCTGATCTTCTTCATTTACGCCAAGGGACACTCCCTTTGGGTCAGTATGCCATTCGCTTCCATATCCTAGCTTTGGAACTGCGATAGAGTCTATTCTGGTGAATATACTACAACACAGAGCCCATTCTGGTGACTATTACACAACACAGAGCACAGTCTGGGGGACAATTATACAACATAGAGCACAGTCTGGTGACTATTATGCAATACAGAGCCCATTCTAGTGACTATTATGAAACACAGAACCCATTTTGGTGACTATTATACAACACAGAGCACAGTCTGGTGACTATTATACAACACAGAGTGTGAGGATTCTTACCTTCTCCGCGCTCCTGTTCTGTCAGCTGCACAGCACTTCCGGGTTTGCGGCGGGGCGGGTCACATGACTCCTCGGCGGAGATGGTCACATGATCCCATGGCAGGGAGTTTAAAATGACTTCCTGTATAAAAGAGAGGCTCTGATGCTAAACCTGTGTCAGAGCAACAGGTTACTTATCTTCTGTCTCCAGTGAGTTCTGAATGTACTTGTGATTCTACAGTCTGCTGATTCCATCCTGTGTACCAGACCCTGGTTGTCTGCTGTTAAACTTGTATCTCCCTTTGGCCGTCCAGTTATCTGACCTGTGTACCGAACCCGGCTATTCTTCTGACTATTCTCTTGTTCCATCCCTGTGTGAAGTCGGCCATCTGAATCATGTACCGGACCCAGCTAGTTTTCTGACCATCCCTTCTGGATCTCCTTTCTGCAGTGTGTCAGCTGTACCATTCATCTCTCCACTCCAGCATCTCCTAAGTTACTTCCTTTGTTTATTCGCTTTGTTACCGTTTCTCCTATTTCTCTCACGTCTAGGGATCGAACCAAGGGCTGTGACCTGCAGTCTCCTAGCAGCTAAACTCCTCTATTGGGTTGTTTTCTGTGTTTTGAATTTTGGCTGTGGACATCTACCCTTCTGGTTCCTAACCCTTTTGGCTCTGGTAGACTATCCTTCTGGCTCTTCTCTCCAGGTAAACCTCTGTACGCCTCTACGGACTAAGCTCCACTCTCTGATACAGATAAAACATCTCGTCGCTAAGAGATTGTGTAATTCCTCCTGAGCGTGGAATCCACCAGCTGAACTTTACAAAACCTTAAACTGTGCCACTTTGTGCTTTGTTAATTTGAAAACTAACGACAGTGCCCGATGTAATTTAGGTTTCTAAATTTGAAGGAAATAGTATCTAAAGAAGTGAGGCAGAAATGTAACTTTGCATTAACTTACTCTTTAAAGAAAATACATTGTACTTTCTGCATGATGGGCTCGGTCAGTGTTAGTTTATGATGCACTTGCAATTTTTATTCATTTTGAGATTACATTGCAAGAACTGTCATTATAGGCCAGTAGATGGCAATAATTCAGTCACCACTTGTATCCAGTCACACTCCTCAAACTAATCTCACAGAAATAAATCAGCAAAATGAAGTAGAGAGAATATTGATTCTGTTGGGAAAAATGTGCAAAAAATCTATTGACTCAAACATCTAGTGGTATTTTTACACAATGATTTGTAGACTGTGTCATTAATATGTTTTATTGTAATTCAATTCAATTCCATATATGCAATAGAAACATCGTAAGAGACAATGTAATATAAAGACCCTTTCATACACTGTACATGTCATAGCTGATATTTTATCCTGTACAAATGTTATTTTTGCATACAGTACGTAGGTCTTATTGATTGTGTTTTAAGGGATAACGCCACTCAAAATTGGGCATGTGGGGAAGCTGATGGACATGTTGGGAGGTCTGAATGCATATAAGGGGCATGTGGAGTGGTCTGATGGCATATAAGGACATGTGGGGTGGTCTGATGTGGCACGTGGGAAGGTCTGATAGCATATAAGGGGCATGTGAGAAAGTCTGATGGCATATAAGGGGCATGTGGGATGGTCTGATGGCATATAAGGGCATGTGGGGTGATTTGATGTGGCACGTGAGAAGGTCTGATAGCATATAAGGTGCATGTAAGGTGGTCTGATGGGGCATGTGAGAAAGTCTGATGGCATATAAGCGGCATGTGGGGTGATCTTGTGGCATGTGCGAGGGTCTGATGGGAAATAAGGGGTATGTGGCAAGGTCTAATATCATATAAGGAGCATGTGAGGTGGTCTGTTGTGGCACATGGGGAGGTCTGATGGCATATAGGGGTATGTGGGGTGATGTTGTGGCATGTGTGTCTATATTAGGGAATTTAGACTGTAAGCTCCAATGGGGCAGGGACTGATGTGAATGAGTTCTCTGTACAGCGCTGCGGAATTAGTGGCGCTATATAAATAAATGATGATGATGATGATGTGGGGATGCTGATGGGCATGTTGTGACATCTGATTGTATGGGGAGAGGTCTGATGGGCATGTAAGGGGCATGTGGGGAGGCTGATAGGCGTGTAAGTGGGATGTGGAGAGATTTGATGGCATGTGGGAAGGTCTGATGGGCATGTAAGGGGCATGTAAAGAGGTTAGAATGGCATGTGGGGAGGTCTGATTGGCATGCAAGGAGCATTTGGTTAGGTGTGATGGAATAAGGGGAGATCTGATGTAAGGGGCATGCAAAGAGGTCAGAGGGGCATGTGAAATGGTCTGAAGGGCCTGCAAGGGGCATTTGGTGAAGTTTGATGGCATGTGGGGAGATCTGGTTGTATGTGGATAGATCTGATGGGCATGTTGGGCCATTTTTTATTCCCCACTTGAAAAGTTTCCTCCATAGCCATTGTGAATGCAGTAGCAGCGTGTTACGAGCCACGGCGGTGCTCAGCCGCCGCGACTCACTCACCCGCGTCCCGGCCGTCGCCATGACGACCGGGACGTCATTTCCGGCCATAACCCGGCCGTTGCCGGGGCAACCAGTAGACGCTTCAGAGCTGCGTCCCGGCAATAGGAGGAGGCCGGGCGCAGCGTTCTACAGCCTGTGGGCTAATTAATATGGGCAGATTATAGGAGGCAATTACAGGCATTAGCCTGCAACTGTGCAGGCCAGGGGCAAGCCCTGATTGGCTCTGTTAGTGACTGCTTTATTAACCTGCAGGAGTGTGTTCAACCTGTGATTGGTTCAGCTGGGTATTTAAGGCAATGAGGTCTGCTGCCTCATTGCCGGTTATAGCTCCTGTGTTCCAGTCTGCTAACCTGCTAGTTCATGTCCTGTATCCTGATATCGCTATTTGACTCCCCGTGTATGACCCTTGGCTTTGATTTGGACCTTGCTCGTGTTTCCTGTGACCCTGATCTCTGGCCTGTTTACCCGTTCTGCTATTTGCCTGTGACCCCTGACCTCAGCTTGTTCATCAATACTCTTGTCTGCTGCCGGCCCTTGACCTCTGCGTGGACCTGACTCCTCTTGCCTGGGTTCTCCCCAGCTGGTACGCACTTCACGACCCTCTGTCAGTCTGCGGCCCAGTCTGTCCCCACCATCAGGGGCTCCAGTGAACACCTGACTGGCAGAGTAGATTCCGGGTTGTGTTGTGCCGGCTGGAGGGGTTCCTAACATTATAACCGGCCCACTCACGGAGACAAGGTTAGAATGGATACAAGTGGATCCACACTGTCTCCGGCACAAACCCTAGCAGGCCACGTTGAGTCCTTGTATCAGATGATGCAGGGATTGGCTGAGCGTATGTCTGTTCAAGAAGAAGCCACAAAAGCTTCACAACCGACTCCAGGTCCCATCTGTGAACCCAAAATGAACTTACCAGATCAGTTCTCCGGAAATAGAACCCTGTTTCGGAACTTCAGGGAGAGCTGCAAGCTCTATTTTCGGTTGAGACCCCGCTCCTCCGGTTCAGAGCAGCAAAGAGTTGGGATTATTATTTCCCTTCTACAGGGTGACCCCCAGTCCTGGGCGTTTTCTTTGCCGCAGACCAGTCCGGCCATGCAGTCCGTAGACTCCTCCTTCGAGGCACTGGGTCTACTGTATGATGACCCGGATCGAGTGGCCTCCGCGGAAGCTCATCTACGTTCCTTGAAACAAGGCCGACGGTCGGCAGAAGAATACTGCGCTGAATTCCGTAGATGGTCACCTGATAGTGGATGGAACGACCCTGCCTTACGAAGTCAGTTCCGTCTCGGCCTATCTGAACAGATTAAAGATTCTTTGGTGCAATACCCGTCTCCTAGTTCTCTGGAGGATCTGATGCACCTCTCCATGTCACTCACCGGACCGTGAGTGCCTCTTCCCGGACATTTAGGAACCGTGGTCGTCCACCATCATGAGGGTCTGCGCATGCGCAGCCCTTTTCTATACTTCAGTGTATACCCCTTTAACTCAATTGGCAGATCAGGCAACCTCCCTATATTAAGCACCTGTGGTCAACACCACGTTGCCTGATCTTGGAGTCTCATTCCTCATGAGTCTCTGAAGGTGTTCCTGTATTACTCGTGTATTCAGCGCTGCTGATTCCTGTGGTTTCCAAACCACTTCTACTACTGTGGTTCCATACCACTTCTACCATCAACTGTATCATCATGACTGTTTGCTGATTCCTATCCGCTGCCTCCGTGCACTACAGTCTTCTAAACCACTTCTACGTTATTTTACATCTATGTGACTGTTTGCCCATTGCTATCCGCTGCCTCCGTGCACTCCAGCTTTTACTTCACTCACCTGCTTCTCATCAAGTCTGTTTGCTGATTCCTATCCGCTGCCTCCGTGCACTACAGTCTCCTGCTGGCAACTCGCCTGTGTTCAACATCGTGACTGCCAGCTGATTACTATCCGCTGCCTCCGTGCACTACAGTCTCCTGCTTGCAGCTCGCCTGTGTTCATCATCGTGACTGCCAGCTGAATACTATCCGCTGCCTCCGTGCACTACAGCCTCCTGCTTTCAACTCGCCGGTGTTCAACATCGTGACTGCCAGCTGATTACTATCCGCTGCCTCCGTGCACTACAGTCTCATCTCATCTTTGCTGTGACTTCCTCGAGCCTGCCGCTTTCATTACCATCTGCTACACTTCGTGATCAACAGCTCCTGCCCTGCGCTGCACTCCTGTTTCCCATCGCTGTTGGTTCCTGTGGTTGCTACTGGTTACCTCCGTGTGCCGCTGAGTCCTGCTGCTGTGGTCAGCGCTATCCTCCATCTCCTGCTGATCCACTCTCCACGCCTTCACGTGTTCCACTGGTCTCTACCCTCCTGTCAGCATTTGATTTGTATCTCATCTACTACCCTCTGCTGGATCATCTCCATTCTCCTGGGTCTCCTATGAGTCCAGTTTCACGTGTTGCTGACTCCTGTGAATTCGGGTCCCTGTTGGTCTACTCACCTGTGCGCTGCACCTGCTAGACCGCTGCCTCACCTATCCAGGGACTTCCTATCCAGGCGGCCTCCCGCCGCTCAGGTACCGCTGCTATCCCATCTGACTGCTACTGCTGAACCACGGTATGCATACTTCTCATTGACTGTGCTGTGTATTGCATATCTTGCTGGACTGTGTTTGGTTCTCTCTGGAGTCTGCTATCCGCTGAGTCTATTGCCATCATTGACTGTGTTATAATTGTGCTGGACTACTTCAAGAGACTTTCTAGATTGCAGACCTGCTCAGTCATTTATATCTATATGTATATCTATATTGTGCATATTACTGTGGATCGTGTATAAGGTGCCTGTGTATATCCTGTGTTGCAGTCTTCCCCTGTGCACCTCCTCACATATATATTCAGTGGTACAACTTGCTGATGTCAGACCACTGATCCCTGTTTCCGGTATCACCTGTTCCATCATCCTCTCACATAGCAGTGGTACAACTTGCTGCCGCAGACCACTGACTACCCGGATACCTCCACTTGGATTCCATTCCTTCACCCAGACAGCGGTACAACTTGCTACCCGCAGACCGCTGACTCTCATCACCTCCTTGTTTCTGTTGGACATTCCTCCTCCCTATAGCAGTGGTACAACTTGCTATCGCAGACCACTGACTATCTTCACGTGTCCTTGTCCATACAGTTCCTTGTGTATTATTACCTCATTATTACCAGTGTTGCTAGTCATAGACTTTCCTGAGCATCTCATCGGCCATCATTTCATGTTCCGTGATCACCTAGCTACCAGAGTATTCGATTACCATCTACATTGCTCTGGTAAGCCTACCATCTGGTGATCCCTGGGTAAAGACTCCTAGTGCCCGTGACACTCCATTAAAATTGACAGGAGATATAAGGAGCGGAAAACTGAAAAGGAAACATCATCACCTCCATCCGCCTTCGTTCCTGTTTCCCAGGATGGTGAGGAGCCTATGCAATTAGGAGCATATCGTCTCTCTTCTGAAGAGAGAGACAGGAGACGTTCGCAAGGTCTATGTCTATACTGTGGCATAAAAGGCCACTTCTCCCGTTCTTGCCCAAATAAGTCGGGAAAAGACCATGCCTAGGGAATGAGGGGAAAGTTCACCTAGGTCTGCAAATTATCTCCCCGAAAAATGCTGTATTAATCCCTGCACAGCTCACCTTCCGGGCTCGCTCTGTGGACCTGTCGGCCTTCATTGATAGCGGAGCTGCAGGCAACTTCCTTGATATTGGGTTTGCCGGAATTCCGATGGTAAAACTCAACTCTGACATTACTGTCTGTGGCTTAGATGGAGGTCCGTTGCCTGGTGGCAAGATTTCCTGGGAGACCCCGCCACTACAGTTGAAGATCGGAGCTCTCCATTCTGAGTCAATCACCTTCTTCCTGATCGATTGTTCGTCGGTTCCTATGATCTTGGGCCACCCATGGCTTTCCTGTCATAACCCTGTCATAGACTGGGTAAAAGGAGAGATTGTCAAGTGGAGTACTTATTGTACACAGTCTTGTTTGTCACTATCTCTGCGTATGATTCAGCCTATTCCTGAGCGGCTTCCCTCACAGTATCATGAATTCTGGGACGTGTTCTCCAAGAACGCTGCTGATACCTTACCGCCACATCGTGACTTTGACTGTGCCATCGAACTTATTCCTGGTTCCAAGTTACCTAAGGGGCGTTTGTATTCCCTTTCTGCTCCAGAAACAAAATCCATGCAGGAGTATATCGACGAAAACCTGGAGAGAGGCTTCATCAGGCCATCTAAGTCTCCCATAGGAACAGGATGCTTCTTTGTATCAAAAAAAGACGGAGGGTTAAGACCTTGTATTGACTACCGGGGATTGAATCATATCACAGTCAAGAACACCTATCCCCTTCCGCTCATCTCGGTATTGTTTGATCAGCTAAGAGGGGCTACTGTCTTCACTAAAATCGACCTTCGCGGAGCATATAATCTCATCCGTATCAAAGAAGGAGATGAGTGGAAGACGGCGTTCAATACGCACTCTGGCCACTACGAGTATCTGGTCATGCCGTTTGGCCTCAGCAATGCGCCTGCAGTGTTCCAGGACTTGATCAACGAGGTCCTCCGAGACTTCCTGGGTGGTTTTGTGGTCGTCTATTTAGATGATATCCTCATCTATTCCAAATCTTTACTCGCACATCAGACTCACGTCAAACAAGTCTTACAAAAATTGCGGGAAAACCATCTCTACGCCAAGCTGGAAAAGTGTGAGTTTGAGGTGCAGAAGGTATCCTTTTTAGGTTACGTAATCTCTTCTGAGGGATTTTCTATGGATTCAACAAAGGTCCAGGCTATTGTGGATTGGGTACAACCCAACAATCTAAAGGCGGTACAGAGGTTTCTGGGCTTCTCCAATTATTATCGAAGGTTCATTCACAACTTCGCTGACATTGTGGCTCCCATTGTGGCTTTGACCCGTAAAGGAATGAACCCAACTAATTGGTCGTCTCAAGCAGTAGCCTCATTCAAAAGTCTGAAAAAGGCCTTTATCTCAGCTGAGGTCCTTAAACATCCAGATCCAGCTAAAGCATTTGTTCTAGAGGTCGATGCCTCGGACATCGGGGCCGGCGCCATTCTATCACAGAAGGATCCTCATACTAATCGTCTACACCCATGTGCCTATTTCTCCCGTCAGTTCTCTTCAGCAGAAGCCAACTACGACGTCGGTAATAGAGAACTATTGGCAATCAAGTGGGCCTTCGAGGAGTGGCGGCATTGGTTGGAGGGTGCTTCGCATCAGATCTCTGTCATTACCGACCACAAGAACTTGCAATATATACAGTCAGCCAAGCGCTTAAACCCTAGACAGGCCCGCTGGGCATTATTTTTTACCCGGTTCAATTTCCTGATCACCTACAGACCAGGTTCCAAGAATGTCCGGGCAGATGCCCTGTCCAGGAGTTTCATGGCACACCATGTTCCAGTTACTAACCCAGAGTCTATTATTCCTCCTTCCATAATCCATGCTGGGTTAACCCAAGAGCTGAATGTCACACTGCAGAGATTCCAGAAATTAGCCCCAGATGCTACTCCGGAGCAACGACTTTTTGTTCCAGTCCACTTAAGAAAGGCGGTTCTTGTGGAAGCACATTGCAGTAGGGCTGCTGGGCACCCTGGAATTTACAAGACGCTAGAAATCCTTTCCCGCACGGTCTGGTGGCCATCCATGTCTGCCGACGTCAAGAGGCATGTCCTCTCATGTGAGATTTGTGCTAGAAATAAAGTGCCTAGGATCCGTCCAGTAGGCCAATTAGTTCCTTTGGCTCCTCCTGCGAAACCATGGACTCATCTGTCTATGGACTTTGTAGTAGATCTACCACCTTCTGCAGGACACAACACGATTTGGGTCGTGGTAGACCGGTTCAGCAAAATGTCACACTTCATTCCGTTAACCAAACTACCTTCTGCTCGGGATTTGGCTCTCTTATTCATTCAACATATTTTCAGGCTCCATGGACTCCCTACTGACATTGTCTCTGATCGGGGTTGTCAGTTTATAGCACAATTCTGGAGGTCCTTCTGTACCCTTCTCGGAATCAAGGTCAGTTTATCATCCGCCTACCACCCTCAGTCAAATGGGCAAACTGAAAGGGTTAACCAGTCCCTAGAAAAATTTTTGCGATGTTACACATCGGAGTTCCACGATAATTGGTCTTCCCTGTTACCCTGGGCGGAATTCGCCTGTAATAATTCCTGTCACTCAGCTACAAAAATCTCTCCGTTCTTCTGCAATTATGGTTTTCACCCCAGATCTAACTCCCTGTATTCACTCCAGTCCGTTGGTATCCAGGAGATCTGCTCCACTGCAAGAGATCTCAGAGTTATCTGGAAGAAAGTTCACTCATCATTGAGACAAGCCTCACTTGTGGCAAAAAAAAATTCGGACCGACATCGTACCACCTGCTCCCTTAAGGTTGGCCAGAAGGTGTGGCTGTCTACAAAAAATATCAGGCTCAGACAGCCTTGCAAGAAGTTGGGCCCTAAGTTCATCGGGCCGTTTCCTATCATCAAACAGGTGAACCCCGTCGCATTTAGGTTAAAAATTCCGGCCTCATTGAGAATTCCCAACACATTTCATTGTTCTCTGTTGAAACCGGTACTATTTCCTGGTCAAACCCAGTCTTCAAGTGTGCCTGGGAGAGGTTTCAGTGGACCACAAAAATTTGTGATTCAAAAGGTCCTTGATTCTAAAAAAGTTCAAGGACAGGTGCATTTCCTCATACAATGGAGGAATCGCGGATTGGAAGAGAGATCTTGGGTTCCGCGGAGACAACTCCATGCCCCAAAGAAACTGAAGGAGTTCTTCAAAAAATTCCCTAGAAAACCAGGATGTCGGGGTCCCTCGACCCCTCCTCAAGGGGGGGGTACTGTTACGAGCCACGGCGGTGCCCAGCCGCCGCGACTCACTCACCCGCGTCCTGGCCGTCGCCATGACGACCGGGACGTCATTTCCGGCCATAACCCGGCCGTTGCCGGGGCAACCAGTAGACGCTTCAGAGCTGCGTCCCGGCAATAGGAGGAGGCCGGGCGCAGCGTTCTACAGCCTGTGGGCTAATTAATATGGGCAGATTATAGGAGGCAATTACAGGCATTAGCCTGCAACTGTGCAGGCCAGGGGCAAGCACTGATTGGCTCTGTTAGTGACTGCTTTATTAACCTGCAGGAGTGTGTTCAACCTGTGATTGGTTCAGCTGGGTATTTAAGGCAATGAGGTCTGCTGCCTCATTGCCGGTTATAGCTCCTGTGTTTCAGTCTGCTAACCTGCTAGTTCCTGTCCTGTATCCTGATATCGCTATTTGACTCCCCGTGTATGACCCTTGGCTTTGATTTGGACCTTGCTCGTGTTTCCTGTGACCCTGATCTCTGGCCTGTTTACCCGTTCTGCTATTTGCCTGTGACCCCTGACCTCAGCTTGTTCATCAATACTCTTGTCTGCTGCCGGCCCTTGACCTCTGCGTGGACCTGACTCCTCTTGCCTGGGTTCTCCCCAGCTGGTACGCACTTCACGACCCTCTGTCAGTCTGCGGCCCAGTCTGTCCCCACCATCAGGGGCTCCAGTGAACACCTGACTGGCAGAGTAGATTCCGGGTTGTGTTGTGCCGGCTGGAGGGGTTCCTAACACAGCGTGAGCTACTGTGAAGAGACTATACACTAATCAGTCACAACATTAAAACCACTGACAAGTGAAGTGAATAACATTGATTATATCATTGCAAGGTCACCTGTCAAGGGGCGGGATATATTAGGCAGCAAGTGAACAGCCAGTATTTGAAGTTGATGTGTTGAAAGCAGGATAAATGTGCAATATAGATATTCAGTATAGATAGATAGATAGATATAGATACATATATGTATAGAAATATATATAGATATATATGTGTATAGATAGATAGATATAGATATAGATATATATATATATATATATATATATATATATATATATATATATATATATATATAGATAGATGTGCACCCTTTGCAGTACCTTTATCTTACCAGAGGTGCTGCTCTTGTGGACTTTTGAGACTTCGCACCCCACCTGCAGGAGTGAACATTTACTGATCATCACCTGCCACGCAGCTTTTTATACCGTCCCAAAACATTGCACATTGCTGGTCGTTAATTGTTGTTATCTTGATCCTGTATGTTGGCTGTTTCCAGTATCTGTTCCTGTGCTTCCCTGCCTCTTACAACTATCACCATTCCTGCATTTTCCCAGCATCAGTTATCTGCTACCTGCCAGTGTATTATCATCCACATTGTGAGTGTCCTTGGTTCCTGCATAACCAGTTTTAGTTTAGACCATTTCCTTTTACCCAGCTATACCCGGATTGTGTTTTCAATGCTCTACTGATTGTTGTTTACTTCCTTCATCCTCAAATTCTATTTTGTTTTGCTTCTAGTGTTTGTCCTGCAATATATTATTACATTCTTTTCAGCTACTGACTCATTTTGCTAACTTTGCGAACACTGAGATGATCATTCAGTCTTGTGGGGTGTTCCACTATGCAGTGGTTAGTGCCTACTAAAGGTGGTCTAAGGAAGGACAACCAGTGAGCCGACCATGGGTTTTCAAGGCACACTGATGCACGTGGGGAGTGCTACTGTAGTACAAATTGCTGAAAAATGTAATGCTGGCTATGATAGAAAGGTGTCAGAACACACTGCGTATGGGAATGCATAGCCACAGACCAATCAGAGTGCCCATGCTGAACCCTGTCCACCGCCAAAAGCGCCTACAATGAGCAAGAGAGCACCAGAACTGAACCATGGATCATTGGAAGAAGGGGGCCTGGTCTGATCAATCACTGTTTCTTTTATATCATGAGGACGGCTGGGTGCGTGTGTTTCATTTTCCTGGGGAAGAGATAGTGCCAGGATGCACTATTGGAAGAAGGTATATCTGTGACATCTCCTGCGTTAGGCTTTTATTAAATAAATGTGTTACTTTAAAATGCCTATACCATTCAGATTATTTTTTTTGCATGGTTTATAGCTTAATAAATAGACCCCTATGAAGTATAATTCATATTAAAATTGTTTTATCAGAGCAGAATAAACATGTCTTTCTACACCCCCAGATAAATTCATGAAATTATTAAACACATGGGCGAGTGGGGTGAGCGAGGCATGAAAAACCTTACAACTATAAAAATGACTTACAAATAACTTATAAATAGAATCAGAGTACAGGCTCCAACGCCAAAGCCTTTAGATTTATTCTGCCGCCTCCCTCCTGAGGCTGTTGAACAAGTATTGCAATAAGCCCCTTGTTTGTATTCTCCACAGTAACAAAATAACTTCCAGACCAAATGACAACATTAAGAAATTCCATGAATAAGGAAGCCACAAAATCCTTGTTTCTCTTCCAGTGAAGAAGACAGAGCCCCCTGCGGACAGAATTATTATTGCTCTTGTATTTGAGAGGTATACTGTACTGTCTGTCCTTAGTGTACAGGAATTGTATTCACTGTTTGAGTATTTTCTATAGACTTTAATAAAATTATTTCTATTCCGTAGCTGTTAGTTAGAAAACATTTTGGGGAAATAAAGGGCAGCAATATTTAAATATCTTAAATATGCTATTCATCATTCTAAAGAAAATATTTCATAAAACTTTGTTTTATATTTTCCATACATTGTCAATTTTCCAATGTTTCGGGAAAAAAAAGTCACAATTTATTCCCGAATCTTCACACCTGTAGCTAGTTGATTAATTCATACGTGCCTACTCTCCCAGAGTTCCCGTAAGGCTCCTGAATTTTGGGGAATCCGGACTCCTGGAAGAGTTGGCAAACCTACTGGTTTTGCCAAAATTCACGGCATTGAATGGCGGGTGCAAGGCTTAATTGCGTCATTAAGCCCCACCCTCGCTATTCAATGCAGTGAATTTCGGCATCTTATAGTGGGGCCAGGGCTATGGTAATGCAACGATGTCACCACGCCCCCTTGTACCCCCTATCACATGACTTCTATCCCGGGAGAAGTTTTGAACGTTGGCATGTATGGGTTCATTATGTTGGCCAAGACAAAATTGTTCTGATGAGGAAGGGTATGAAACAGAAAGTCAAATATTTGAAAGCTCTTCTGAATTCAAAATATTTTATGGGGTTATTTGAAATGAATGGCATCCATCAAATGTAGTAGGGAACGTTAATGTGTCAGGTGATATTGTGAGAAGGAGCTTGCCTATTTTGTACAATGACAAATAATTTTATAGTATTCTTAACAGCCTTACCTATCAGGCTTCTCACCCCAGTGCTGAGCCTATTTTGTCACTTTCTGGGCTCAGTATCAGTAATTTGTTTATGCGGTATCCACGGAAAAGATACCTTGTTTTTTTTAAGAAGATTTGAATTTTTAGACAATATCATTAGCTTCCTTCTACCTCCTGACACAGTAAAAGAAAATCTACCCGAAAATACATTTTTTTTTAATTGAAATTCCAATAAAGTGAACTAAAAGCAAATGTGTTTTTTTCCCTAAACACCACCAAGAAATACTTTTTTGGCTCTTAATTTGGCATAATCATCCACCTTTCCAAAATAGCAAAAAGCATGGTTATATACCTAGGTTTTCATAAGAAATTCTGCACTCTAAAATGATGTGTTGTTTTTTTTGCTAGTTTGCACAGTCTTGAATGAAAGCCATAAAATGTATAGAAATAATATGGATAGCCAAACAAGGCATACTAATTTGAAAACTAGACAATATAATCAAATGAGGGTAGTCTTGAGTTTATTGAAGACAAAAGGGGGAGTTCTGGGCATTAAAACCCCCTATCTCTGGACTTCTTTATGCTTTCTGTAATTGGTGTTATTGTTTGTTGGGTGTTATTATTTGGTGATTACTCGGGAACACCCCATATTCATAGATTCTCTAAGCCAGGATGGGGGAGATCTTGACATGATAGCACCCTTACAACCCTCCCTAGGCTGTTTAATATTTTCTGTAGTCTGCATGATCACCAGACCCTAACTTCTAAGAGGTCACATTGAGGGTACCCCTTAGAGTCTAGGTGCCAGTTCCCTCCCCAATGCGTGGCACACAATGAAATCATTATAATTCTTGTCTTCAGTACCCACTTCCTTGAATCTACCGAAGAGTCTATCTCTTCTAGTGTTTGCTGACTGCAAAGGTGCCCCGATGCCACACAAGATGTGACGTGAGCGTCGGTAGCATGTAAATGGATATACAAATGATACATTAGATATAAGGTATTTGTGTTGTTGCTCAAACGTATTGCACATTGCAGGATATCATTGTGCTATTCAAAAAACTTTAGTTTCCCATCACAGAGATCTCTGGTAACTTACTCGGTGCTCATTTACTAAAGCTGGGTACACAGTACAGAAAATTACCGCAGATGAGATTTCTTTAATGATTTTACCAACTACTAAAAGTCCTGATGAGCATGCTGATTTATGTGTAAACACTAAACACATATTACAAGATTAACCTTCAGATCTGTGCTCTTCATCTGTCATAACCATCTGCTGATGAGATCGTGACTCTGTAAACTCTATGGAGATCTGCCTACACTGCTAGCCGTGAGTGCATACACACTGCAGAATCAGTATTACATTATTCCATCGTTGATAGCGATTTTTAGTCAGTTTATAAAATAAATTTAAACAATGCGATATGCTTTGGTAAGTTAAAACCTGATAGTTGGAGCGTACGCACTAATGCGATATTGGATGTTTATCGTGTGATTGGCACGATAATCGGATGAAAAACCTGTAGTGTGTACCCAGCTTAACATTGGATTTAGGTCATACTTGCCAACTCTCCCAGAATGTCTGGAAGACTCCCAGATTCGGGGTGGGTCTCCCGGACTCCCGGGAGTGTATGGCAATCTCCCGCACTTCCTAGTGAAGTGGGCAGAATTATGCCCAAAATGCCGTGATTCTCAGGGAATCGCAGTATTTGGCATCGCCCCCGCAGTAAAATGACGCGTTTGCGTCATTACGTCACGGGGAGGGTCCGAAATGACGAGATTTTCGGGTCCCCGTCCCCCTCACGATCACCTCCCCCCAGCAGCTCCCGAAAGCCAACCACAAGAAGTTGGCAAGTATGATTTAGGTGCAACATTTGCACTAAACCAGAGCAACTAATCACCAGTTAGCTCTTATCTGTCTAGTGCAAGTTACATAATGAAAGAGTCAGTTTGGTTGCTATGGGCTTCATTTATGAAGTGCGGTTTAGTTTTTGCTTCATTTTATCTAGATAGATCAATAAGCAATTTCAAAGTGCACATATAGGGCCTGAGTCATTAAGGACAGAAAAGCATAAAAAGGGAGTAACTCTGAACCTGGACAAAACCATGTTGCAGTGCAGGGGGAGGTAAATTTAAAATGTGGTGACAGATTTATAGTTGGGGTAGGACATGTCCTAGATCAACTTTAAATTTCAGTGTAAAAATAAAGCTATCAAGTATTTGTGTGCTGCATGAAAAAACAGCCAGTATTTAACTTATAAACAAAATAATAAACTAATTTTCACCCCTTGCATTGTAACATGGTTTGTCTCGAAAAGCATTTACTCCTTTTTGTTTTGCCTTACGTCCTTAATGACTCAGACCCATAGTTTCCAATCTAGGCAGATGTCTCTACAAACTAGAAGTAAAAAGCTTTAAAAAAGTTTGCATGGAGGGGGGGAAAAGTCTGAAGAGTATATTATTGTAAAAAGTAAACATCACAACAAAGTAAAACATCCTGCCACTGTAGAACCACCCCCATCATTAAATTAAACATCAAACATCGGAACTTTCTTTATTGCATGTGGTACTTTTGTGTATTTGAATCTCTTTGTCACCAGAAATGTACATTCCAGCCATCGTGCAACTGGGTTCAAAATGCATCTCATTAAAACTATCAGACAAGAACCCATTTCCGCCAGTTTAGAACAAGTGCAAAATTCAAGTGTTTTTACGAATTTAAAAATGGCCGTTGTGCCCTTTCATAAAACAAGGAATGTCCCTAAAAATCCACCATTTCCCAACACAATCTATAACAAAGCCCCTTCACCATCTCCTCTCATTCCACGTTGGCACAAACTCAACTTCCCCCCAGGCCTTAACCATGATGCTTTCCCTTGAGTTACCAAAAAAAGGTATATTCTTTATATTTAAACATCTTCAAGAGGCACTCCACCCCCCTACATACACTTTCCATTAATACCTACAAATCAGACATTTTTACCATTCCTCCCTGACCAGGATCACTCTGCGACCACTAACCACATTTGAACAACTCTTCCAAGGCTGTCTCTCGACAAGTGGCCTCATCTTATTCCTGTACCATAATAAAAGCTCAACAGCAAAACATTCTTTTTAATGAGAAGAATTGTGAGAGGGATCTTGGTAGGGAGTTGGATGAAGAAGACTGGTCATATGCTCCACGGGAGGATTCTGTCCTCCCTGAGCTCACCTTAGGACACCTGCATTACGATTTGACAGGTGTACCGGCCCAGTCAAACTCCCCACCTGCCACTGTCCCCGAAATCATGAGTAGTCGTGGCTGGATCCCAGCCCTGGCCGCAGCACCTGTGGCGGTGGCCATCTTGGAATGGGGCTCCGGTGCCGGAAGGGAGAATATCCAGCACCAGAGGGGTTAAAGCACCGGTGCTAGGCGTCACGTGGACAAGCAAATGTTTTAAATGTTTTTAATTAAATAAAAATGTGTTTTTTGACGTGTGCTGCAGCGCTGGGGAAGAAATGCCCAGTGTCACAGCAGTGAATGGGTTAAACCCCAGCTCTAGGCGCTGGGGAGCATAAAAGTATGGATTTAAATAAAGTAATGGAAAATGTATGTGTGAGAGCGCAGCAGCGCTAGTAGAGAACCGGCACGCAGCACAGAAAGGGTTAATTCCCGGCGCTAGGTACCAGGAGTGTAACTATGCAGCCTAATGTACAAATGTGTAAAGTGTTATGTGTAAAATGTATGTAAAATAAATGAAATATGTGTACAAAGAAATCAGGGCACTTACTTCCATGGTTGTCCAGTGGGGGCTGCAGGAGCAGCCCAGGTCCAGCGTTGGTCCACCGGGCACCCAGCTTCAGTGGCTGTTGGAGAGTATTGTACTGCAGTCTCCTGGATTCAAAGAGGCTAAGCCGTATACTGGAGTTTAAAGAGCTTCAGGTAGCAGCCGGGCAGGGACTGCTGCCCCAGGATCTGGCTGCTTTCCCCTGGCAGGTCTGGCCAGAGTCCCTGGCCAGACCTCGGTACAGGGTCCCTGGAAGTGGTTTTAAACGGGAGATTTAAAAGATAAATCTCTCGCCTCAGACAGTCTGGTACCAGGAGAGGAGAGTGGGCTGAGCAAGTACACTCCCCCTGCCACTAGCTTTAATGTTAAAAGGTGTTAACCCCTCTGGGCTGATTCACATTCAGAATGGACGTCCTGCCCCTTTAACCCACCTATCAAGATTGGTTAAAGGGGCCGAAGCCTGGATTAACTCCTGCCAAGCTAGTGTCCTAAAACTGTATGAAAAGATACCTGTTTTACACTGAAATGTATTATTCCATCTGTACCTTTCTGGATATCACTAGTACCTCAAACTATTGGATGTAACTGTCCTTTTTAGAACTTCCTGAGCTAATAAACATCAACTGCTCAAGGAACCTGCTTTGAACCTACTTACCTGCTGTAATTCACATGACTACAGATTAGACTCAATCCAATCCATTATCCCGCTGTTCTGAGGTTGGGACCCAGCATCCAGTACTAATGCTTTGCCCGCTACCTGCGCTCTGCCCAGTGTGATAGGCCAGGGGGTAACATTCACAGCAACCCTGATCTGAAGGCAAGAATTTAGGAGTACCAGCCCAGGTGTACCAGCAAAGGAGTACAGTAGCAGCAAGAATTGCCCAGAAGGAAGTGGTTCTGGATGCCCCAAAGGAATCCTGTTGTGGCAGCAGCAAAAGCCCCTCCTACTGCAATTAGAGGGCACATTTGGAATAAAGAAAAGGGGTCGGTGGCAAGGCGAGCCCAGCCAGCCCCCAGCAACACAAGAGGGTGGCATAGGAGGTCCATCCTGTCACAGTAGTCAAATTCTCTATCAATGTTCGCATCAAGGAAAATGCTGCTAAAATGTTATATCGTTGGTACTTAGCTCCAACTAAGGCGCTGAAGATCGTCCCTGACTCCTCCCCCCTCTTTTGGAGACGAGACCAAGATGTAGGCTCTTGTTTGCATATTTGGTGTAACTTTTCGGGCCCTCAGAGATTTTGATCTGACATTTGCACTCTAATTATCTCTTTAGATGATGTTGGTATCCCTATGGAGCCTAAATATTTCATACTCCCCCTCCAGATGTTCCAAAACACTGTAAGAAATTTGTTAGGCACATTCTAAGCGCTGCCATCTGTCTTATAGTCAGATCCTGGAAAAAGTCCAAACCCACCAAGCATGTCGACATGCAGGGGAAAAATTTGGTACATATATGAGATGGAAATGTATCAGTGTCCTGAAGAATTTGTCAACTTCATATTAGAGAACTTGGAACCTTGAAACTCAACTCAACAATATCCATTTCCCATTGCTCTCACACCACTCTCATTCCAACCGGTTGTGGATTTTGTTTTCCCTACCCACCATTGTTACTTCACTAATTGAGAGGATTCCACTCCCCCCTCCCCCTGTCTTCTTCCTCCCCTATACTTGGTATTCCCTTCCTTTTATTTCCAGCTCCTTGTTTAAACCAAAAATAAAGCATCTGAATCTCATTGCCTTACTGTTTCATGCACAATTATTCTTTATTGTCTAGTTTTATTGTTTAGAGTAATGATAACTTTAGGTTTTTTTTATGTCCTCTGAGATGGACATACAAATGTAGTTTTGCACCACATACAGTATGTGAGTAACCTTTCAGATGCTGTTAATAAAATGTTATTTAAAACAATATCCACTCTCACCGTCTCTTTATTAATAAACTCTGTCCACAAAATAAAAATCTGACCAATAACGTAAAAAATTACAGGACTTCAAACATTTTTAATAATCAGAAAGGTGAATATATTTTATATAAATAAGCTTACAGTGATTACAGATTGAAGCCATATTACGGAGCTGTGAGGCTAAAGTAGGTAGGACATAAGAAGCAGTAAATTATACTTGGCTTTTGTTGGGGGTGGGGGTTATAGACCTTTTGACTTTCTCGTTAAAGTTTTTTTTTATTCATTCAAGTACCTTACTGGCATTCTAAATTAGCTTGATTGCATTTGCAATTCAAGGTAAACCTTGCAGTCTATTCTGGAGTAACATACCTCTGACCTGTGACATAAAACATATGGTTCTGTCCATGTATAAAATATATTCACTACTTAAAAGGATAATTATACGTTCTAAACCTTTGAGTTCCGGTTTAGCTTCACCATTCTGCGGAACGCCATTTCGCTCTGTATTATACATTCTGCCGGGACAACAGCGTGTCCGTTCATTCTGCCCTGTGATGTTGGTTAGGGTATAATATTGCAGAAGTTTGAGCAGAACAAAAATGATATGGGGATGTGACCGGTTGGGCTTACTTCACCAGGGAGGAAGAAGGATGAAGGGGATTTTCTTCCTGCATAGTTTATCTATGTTGCTGACCACTCCTACTGGTGTCCCTTTGCCACCAGACACTCGCTGACTGCAAATGCCAACTGCGCAATAGTTGTAGGAGAATTCGGTTGCCACCACTAGGCTCTTTCAAGGGTGTCTAGAACCGCTTACTAGTAGCTGGTATAGCTGTTACTGTGCCTCTTTGCTGTGGGCTGACTGGTACCTCCTGACCACTTACTATGGATCAGGAATGATGGCTAGCAGGCAGATCATTGACACAGAGACACTGGGTTCAACACCGGACAGCCGGGGAACGGATTAGAGTGTAAGCTCTTATCTGTTGGTTACAGGTTACAGCAAGTTATAGGTCTCAGGCAGAATCCTCAAACAGTGATGTTTCACTGCTCAAGAGTCCTGACAAGGACTTTTACACACTAGCTTGAGGTGCTAGTGATCATCCAGTACAGATGGAATACTAACATAGCATGGTCAAACAGGGCTCCTTTTATACAGATTCTGACACACCTGTTGGCAGGTGGTAACCCAGCCCCCTGATCCTCGCTGGCACCACAAAGTCTAAGATACTACCGTACATTCTTACACTCAGGATGTAATATATTCTCTAATCTAATCTTATTCTCTAATCTGATTTAACAAAATTCACATCAATGTGTGATTTCCTAAAATACTTGCCCGTTGCTTTATTCATGTAGTTTGTCTATCTCTTTAACAAGACAGGATAAAGGAAATGACCCCCTGATGTGCATTCAGACTAAAAAGATATGTTGCTCACCTTTGAGATGAAAACACTCAAGTAGTATGATTAGCCTTCCTTAAGAAGTTACAATAAAAAAAATTCCTCGTACATGGCATACAGCCTCAGAAATCAATACATTTCCAATACAGAAATACAACACAATAGCAAAAATGAGTACATTTGCTATAAAATACAGTGGCGCACTGCACTCTTAATTGAAATAAATATCTACAATAAGTTATTTCTACGTGATCCAGCCACAGGGTAGTTTTGTATGGAACACTAGAGACCTAAATTCCACCGCAGAAGTACGCAAAAGCCCTATTGCAGAATGAGGCAAATATTGTGTGGAACAGTTTAAAAAATATCACTCATCTCTATTCCCCATCACCTTCATGAACGGTGATGATGCTATCCCTAAAACTTGCTTCATCTGTACTGGGGTTAACCCTGATAAGATCTGGCATCCACAACGGAGGACGCAAGAGGACGCAGAGCAAACAGCAGCCATGCAGAATGTTCTTTCCCAGCTTCAGTCCTCTGAAGGAACTACGGGCCTGATTCATTAAGGTTCTTAAATGAAGAGGATTCTCATTTCAGTCTCCTGGACAAAACCATGTTACAATGGAAGGGGTGCAAATAAGTGTTCTGTTTTGCACATAAGTTAAATACTGCCTGTTTTTTCATGTAACACACAAATATTTGATAGCTTATTTGTACACTGAAATTTAAAGTTGATATTTGTGTGTTACATGAAAAAACAGGCAGTAGTTAACTTATGTGTAAAACAGAACACTTATTTGCACCCCTTCCATTGTAACATGGTTTTGTCCAGGAGACTGAAATGAGAATCCTCTTCATTTAAGAACCTTAATGAATCAGGCCCTACATTACTAAGTCACATTCAAAAATATTTATTGGTGTTGGGAATTAGAACTTTAATTACTTTGATAAATTGAAGTGGTGAGAGGTGAAGCCTCCATTATAGAGACGCGGGGGTAGATTTATCAAACCTTCTAAAAATGAATATTGGAGGTGTTGCCCATAGCAACCAATCAGATTCTAGCTAGCATTATCTAGAATGTACAAGATAAACAATAACTAGAATCTGATTGGTTGCTACGGGCAACAGTCTCCACTTAATAAACTACTCCCTGATGTCATCTGGGCTGCCCCATGGCGCTGAGAATGGGGTCCTAGGAGACCAATTCACATAAGTGGGGAGGAAAATTAATGTTTCAAACAACTTTTTTGAAAGTGGAATAAGCCTTTAAATGTCCTGATGCCCTTTCATCGTTTGTCTGTGAGTGATTCGTTAACTATTCTCTAATGAAAATTGGACAATATTCCCATTTTTTAAATTAATTAGTGCTCTGTAACTGATAAATGGCTGAATTGTTAATTAGCCAATCTTGTGTTGGCTCCATGGGATTGCGCACTTTCAGTTAGAGCAGTTTTGTATTTACAAATAGTCCTTGAAGAAGCATAGATAACTGAATGTGTTACCAACGATATCATTATACAATATAGGAAGCAATATAACATTGCTGAAACAGAGCGATTGCCTCTTTCTTTCTGCGCCCCTTATTTCTCTGCTTCTACCTCAAAGTCTGCTCACTGTCCTCTTTGAAATGCAATACAGCAATTTGCAACTCATTCATGCTAAACAATGACAATAGGAACTAATTCTCTCCTCTGCCATTTAGAAGTCTATATAATGAGCCTGGAAGGGAGATACTGAAGGAAATTAAAGAATAGTAATCATGGTTGAAAGCCAGGCATAGTAAACACAGCTTTAGGCATTTCAAGCAGATAAACCTTTATGAATACATTTTCCAAATATTCATCACCTATTCCTAACCTTGCAGAATGACTGTACTGAATCTGGGATTTTCAGCAGGAAAATACTTCAAGACAAGTTAATTAGTTGAGTAAAAATACCTCATTTCAATATAACATACAAAAAATAAATCATATTTTTCTCTGGTTTTGTTTCAAAATATTGCCTTATTGTCATAGCAGCCGTCCATCAAGCCTATTTAAGGCACATTTGGGTGTGGCTCACAAGCCAGTCCTTGCTAAATGTAAACCCCTATACCTGGGAGGGGAGTGCATATGATTTTAACTGCATTTTAATGGTGTTTAAAACATATAGGTCAGTGTAGGACCTGCATATAATGAGGTTCCTTTGACGTTGGGATGCAGGCTTAAACGTTTTGATCACAATATGAACTAATACCTCATGTTTTCATTTTGCTAGACACACACAGATATGTAGTTTAAAGGATAAGTGCTGACAACTGTCTTTTTGTTTTGCATACATATATGGGCATTTATATTGCCACGAAGCTGGTACCACATATAATATGGGATATACCGAGCGCAGGCTTACTGCCAAGCAGCTGGTACCATATATAATGTGGGATATACTGAGCGCGGGCTTATTTTTCCTTTTTTTTTTCTCTGGTATTGTTATTTTTAAAGTATATTTATTGTTAAAATGGTTTTATTTAGTTTTTTTTTTATATATAATGTATATTTTGAAACACATTGGTTACTGATTAGAATAAGGTATTAAGGGCCTGAATCATTAAGGACAGCAAAGAAAAAAAGAAAGATGTAAGTTTGCTCCTGGGCAAACCATGTTACAATGCAAGGGGTGCAAATTAGTTTATTATTTTGCACATAAGTTAAATACTGGCTATTTATTCATGTAGCACACAGATACTTGATAGGACATGCCCTATCCTAACTACAAATCTGTCGACAACATTTTAAATTTACCTCTCCCTCCAATGCAACATGGTTTTGCCCAAGTACAAAGTTACTCCATTTGTATGCTTTACTCTCCTTAATGACTGAGGCCCTAAATTTGAATGTTATGCAAAGAGCATAAGGAAATGTGTAATAGGTATGGGATCCGGAGCTTGTTATATTGGAGTTAGGGGACTCAGTGGCTTAGTTATGAACCACCGAGCCCCCCACTGCAGAATATATCTACTTAAATTAAGTGCACACTTTTTTATAATACCTACGGTACATATATATATCTACCTTATGTATGCTGGTGCAGGATTTCAGCACATTTGTGCAATACGCGTCTAGAAAAACTCCCAGCCATAATTTATTAAATAAAATTTTGCCGGGGTAACTAGGTGATAGTCAGCTGCCCGGTTGTACCAGTTGGAAACTGCAAGGCCTACCACCATGCCCATCAGCTTGATAAAAGAGCTATGATGGACTCCAAAGCATCTCCGATGCTTGGTATGATCTGACCAGTTCTCACATGTTTTGATATTTTTTAGTCCCATGAGTGAGAAGTTTGTATATATAAATATATTATGGGGATATATTCAGCGACGTAAGGATAATTTCTTTAATTCTGAACCTATTATTTATTTTCAATTTTATTTTACCATAAATATTAATTCAACTCTACACTGCCGTGGTAAACCTATTACCGTTAATACAGTAATTTTAACACAGATTTCTGCTTGCAGCTCAGGGAGCATCGAGCAAAAAGCCAGCGTTGAAATTACCGTATTAATGGTAAAAATTTGCGCTATTACCATAATATCGGTAATAGTGCGCAGACCGCGTTGCTTTTTTACAGTAACGCGCCCAATTGAATTGACGCCCTATGGCTGCTAAGGATAACTGGCACTTCCCCTTCACATACTCCAATGTCATATTGCAGATACGGTAACATTTATTGCCCCCTTGCAGGTATTGCATTCTGTGCGTATTAATACAAAACTTCCTGCTAACAGTAAACATCATTTTGCACCGCGGGCATAATTTAATAACTGTAATTCTGTAATTCTGTTTAGCAACACCTGACAATAAGAGATTACTGGCCGTTGCCTGCTGCTGAAGCAGATATGCTGTCAATGCAGGACATGGCATATTTAATTTTAATTCTATATATTTAAATATTATTCAACTTTGCAATGTGTTGCGAGATGTATCCACCTCTGCCTCATAAGTAGATGTGCTTGGTTTATGACAAATCAGCAGCGGTGTCTATTTTCACCTGCCCTAGGTGTAAAAGATACCCTTCCTAACAGATTATAAGCGTGCTTCTGCAGGTCAGCATGAGCTGCATTTGCACAAACACGCCTTTACTGTGCTCAGCCAACGTTAAAATCACCGTTTCCAGAGCCGTAACGACGCATGTGCGGGCGGTGCCGTCGCCCAGGGTGCAAGGCCAAGGGGGCGCAGCAGCCGGCCGCTACATGCCTCTGTACCCTCACCCCTTAATATCTCTCTCTCTCTCTCGTTATTCTTTAACATATGATAAAATATTTGGTATCAGCATGGAAACAGTCAGAAGATATTTTAATAGCTCAGCAAGTGTGCACATTGAAATGCTTCTTGCCCTCACTGAATAGAAGCCATTTTTCGAGCACTCAATGTTAGGTTTAATAGAGACTTTAAGGCAATGAGGGGAAGGTGTACCACGTAAGTAAGTTGTTGAGATACTTTGCAAATCAAATAGTAAACATTTTTACACTTTTCAAAGCTAGAGCCTGAGATTACTTCATCTTTTCCATAAGAAGCATTTGTTAATCTTCACTGTTGCACATGGAATATATAAGAACATTTTTCTTCAAGCATTCTTACAAGGTACAAAATGATTGTTGATGAAGGTCAGTTTGCCCTTCCATACAGTCATAAATACAGTTAATTTATTTGAATCCCACCACTGTATATATATATATATATATATATATATATATATATATATATGAGAGAGATTTTATATATATATATATATATATATATATATATATATATATATATATATACAAGTTAACCCGTGCATGATACTCATGCATTCTAGTCAAATCAAGCTACTTAAGGTGTTAAAAAGGTTCTTGTCATGCATTTGGGCCATAGCCCAGGCCTCAACCACCAACCACTCCCCACTGTGACCCCCGGCAACCACCAACCACTCCCAACTGTCACTTCTCCTTCAAGAAATATATATATATATTTTTTAAATCTTTATAAACACTTTTAACAATTAACAAATTAAATTAAGAAATTAAAAACATCTTAGTATACCAAATTTCAGCCCTTTCTGATTTTTTTTTTCCATACACACTAAGAATTTAGTAGGTCAGTGTATAACTCCACCCAGCAGGTGGCGCTGCAGCTTGGTTTTATTTTTTCCACACACACACAGACAGACTAACACACGCCACTAGACATTTATATTATAGATATTCATGCATTTGCAAATATGTGTAACAAAATTATTTCAGTAAAGTGCTAGCCACACCCCCACATTAGGTTGGTCACACCCACTTGTCAAATGCCACGCCCACTTAGATGGGGGGCACCGGTGCCCTGTCGTGCCCAGGGCACTAAAATGTCTAGTTACGGCACTGACCCCTTCCCTCCCCCATCCTATCTCTCCAGGTGCAGGTACAGGTAAAAGCCAGAAAACACAGAAGTCTGCATAGAAGCATATGTGTGCACTCACTTTCCAGGCATCCACAGAGCGATTTCACGCAAGATATGCTACGCAAACTGACGCACATTCCCAATGTCTTCAGTCAATCAGATCTAGGAAATGTGTAAGAGGAAAATCAATCTCTGCACAACTAACCCTCATGGTAATATTGTATCAATGAAATTCACCAAACTATCACCAAAACTGCCTCCCAGGGAAAAAATAAAATTTATCAACACAGTAAAAAAATATTGGAAATGATGCACAGGTGTTTCGAGAAGCAGGATCAAGAGTCCCCCAATGCCGCAACTTATGGAGAGCAAATTGTGGCATAAACTACACTATAGTATTTTTACCTGAATATGACCCTCAAAAATACTGGCAGAATAAGCTTCACCAGTGGCCAGAATTATCCAAATTTGCCATAGAATCTCTTTCGTACCCAACTTCTAGTATACTATCTGAATGTGTACTGGTGGTGGTCAGTCACAGAAAATGCAGAAATGCTCATACTCATAAAAATGAATCAAGAATGGATAACTCCTAAATTCCCTCACCCCTTTTACAATAAAAATAAGCCCCCCACCCCGGACACCCACATCCCTTCAGCCGATTTTACAATCTCTGAAGGGACAGCCAATCACAGCTCACGCTTGTACTGTAGGTTGTTGTAACTGGGTAACCTGTAAAGATTTTCCTGTAATTTATTCCTTAGACAAACATATTTTTCAGTACAAGATGTTGGCAAATTAAGAAAAACTATAGAAAGGATGCAAAAACGTGTTTGTTTATTATTCCTGTTAAGTAGATCATGAACTACATACATGTACATATAAGGGCAGTATTTAGGGTTGGCGGTATTTGTACTCTGAGCACAGGCATAAATCTTCAGTTGGAAAAATCGTACGTACGTGTGTATGCTAACTCGTATTTCTAGACGAATCTAATTCAAAAGCAGTTGTATTTCCATCAGGTACATAAGTGTATATACTGCCTATAGATAGCGCGGAGGTGTGGCTGGATGGTGTTAGTGGTAAATGCTAAAGTCAAATTAGCCTATAAGTACATAATGAATTGTCATACACAAGGGAGAATAGTGTCCTGACAGTTATTAATAAAATGTTAATGTCGCATTTTCCATACAAACATACCCTCTTAAAAATCAAATGAGACTCTACTTTCCTGCGGTAGTTCAAATGGAAACCTCAATTTAGTAATGCAAATAAATGGATGCGACTTCACAAAATATTGCCGTGACGCTAATGAAGTCAGCTGTAGGGGTGAAGACGCAATCAGCCAATCAGAAGTGGCTAGATAGTTCTCCTGATCATTCATTGCGTATTGTTGCACCAGCTTTCTATCACCCCAAAGATATACGACTCCTAAAAAAAATACGGGTGACCTTGTGCAAAAAATGCAGACGTATTTCAGTATGAGACCTGTATAAGAGCTTATCAGAACTTGTTTGAGGTAAAGTTGTGCTCATGGGCGAGGGAATATATTTTATTCCCGTTGTACAGTTCACTCCCTGCCCAGGCATTTCTCAGTATACCAGGGTTTAATGTTACTAGTTTCCACAATGACTTATCACGGTAAGTGTGGCATGAGGGCCAGCCCACCTGTGCCAATTTTTTTTTTTCAGGTGTGGGTTGGTTGCCTTTCTACCCTTCCAAGGCGTCTTCTCTGGAGCTGGCATGGGTACACTGAGGACCAAATGGGAGCTACATGTCACATGCTCAGCCACTGGGCATGCTCAGGAGGGGGCAACAAACATTTCAGCACTGGTACCGGTAATTGCTGTATAATTTATTTTTAATCATGTGTTTTGCATTGGAAGATTTTATAACACAAATAAAAACCCCCAATACAAAACAAAACAAAATTGACATCTGTTATACTAACAAACAGTTGCTAATCTAATCAATGAATTGACATATTAGTTATCCAGGTTCACCAGGGCTGACATGATAGCAGTTGTGACATAAATAGCTGTGTCAGCAGATAAACTAACAAAGCGTATAAAACAGAATTCCTGTACATATAACAATATAACAATATAGCTCAGGATAACACATAAATAGGTGGATACACAGGTCAATGCCAACCAGGGACCTAGAAAAAGAAGCCTGTGGATATACTAGTCAGGAGGCACAGATACTTCCCCATCTCCAGAATGTATTCTATACTTAGAATTGTACCAGCGAAACCATATCTGATAATACTTATAACTAGGGATGAGCGCACTCGGATTTATGAAATCCGAGCCCACCCGAACGTTGCGGATCCGAGTCGGATCCGAGACAGATCCGGGTATTGGCGCCAAATTCAAAAGTGAAACTGAGGCTCTGACTCATAATCCCGTTGTCGGATCTCGCGATACTCGGATCCTATAAATTCCCCGCTAGTCGCCGCCATCTTCACTCGGGCATTGATCAGGGTAGAGGGAGGGTGTGTTAGGTGGTCCTCTGTGCTGTTTAGTTCTGTGCTGTTTAGTTCTGTGCTGTTTAGTTCTGTGCTGTTTAGTTCTGTGCTGTTTAGTTCTGTGCTGTTTAGTGCTGTGCTGTTTAGTGCTGTGCTGTGCTGTGCTGTGCTGTGCTGTGCTGTGCTGTGCTGTGCTGTGCTGTGTTCTGCAGTATCAGTCCAGTGGTGCTGTGTGCTGTGCTCTGTCCTTCTGAGGTCAGTGGTGCTGCTGGGTCCTGTGCTGTGTCCTGTTCAGTCCAGTGGTGCTGTGTCCTGTGCTCTGTGCTTCTAAGGGCATAGTTATTTCCCCAATATTCCCCTGTGTTTAAAAAAATAAAAAAAAGTTTTTTTTAAAAAATACCAAAAACTACTTTAATTTTTTTTAATTACCACAAAATTTGCACAACCAATCCTGCAGTATAAGCCCATTGGTACTGCAATATTACCAAGTTCACACATTCAGCAGTAAAAGTCCAGTGGTACTGCAATATTACAAAGTTTACACATTCTGCAGTATCAGTCCAGTGGTGCTGTGTCCTGTGCTCTGTCCTGCTGAGTTCCGTAGTGCTGCTGGGTCCTGTGCCGTGTCCTGTTCAGTCCAGTGGTGCTGTGTCCTGTGCTCTGTGCTTCTAAGGGCATAGTTATTTCCCCATTATTCCCAAGTTTTTAAAAAATAAAAAAAAAGCAAAAAAAAATAAAAAATTTAAAAAAAAAAAAAAATATATAATAATTATAACCAAATTTGCAAAACCAATCCAGCAGTATAAGTCCATTGGTACTGCAATATTACCAAGTTCACACATTCTGCAGTATCAGTCCAGTGGTGCTGTGTCCTGTGCTCTGTCCTGCTGAGTTCCGTAGTGCTGCTGGGTCCTGTGCCGTGTCCTGTTCAGTCCAGTGGTGCTGTGTCCTGTGCTCTGTGCTTCTAAGGGCATAGTTATTTCCCCACTATTCCCAAGTTTTTTAAAAATAAAAAAAAAGTAAAAAAAAATAAAAATTTTTAAAAAAAATAAATATATAATAATTATAACCAAATTTGCAAAACCAATCCAGCAGTATAAGTCCATTGGTACTGCAATATTACCAAGTTCACACATTCTGCAGTATCTTGTGCTACATATAATGGAGACCAAAAATTTGGAGGATAAAGTAGGGAAAGATCAAGACCCACTTCCTCCTAATGCTGAAGCTGCTGCCACTAGTCATGACATAGACGATGAAATGCCATCAACGTCGTCTTCCAAGCCCGATGCCCAATCTCGTAGTACCGGGCATGTAAAATCCAAAAAGCCCAAGTTAAGAAAAAGTAGCAAAAAGAGAAACTTTAAATCATCTGAGGAGAAACGTAAAGTTGCCAATATGCCATTTACGACACGGAGTGGCAAGGAACGGCTTAGGCCCTGGCCCGTGTTCATGACTAGTGGTTCAGCTTCACCCACGGATCTTAGCCCTCCTCCTCCTCCCCCCCCCTACAAAAAATTGAAGAGAGTTATGCTGTCAGCAACAAAACAGCAAACAACTCTGCCTTCTAAAGAGAAATTATCACAAATCCCCAAGGCGAGTCCAAGGGTGTTGGTGGTTGTCAAGCCTGACCTTCCCATCACTGTACGGGAAGAGGTGGCTCGGGAGGAGGCTATTGATGATGTAGCTGGCGCTGTGGAGGAACTTGATGATGAGGATGGTGATGTGGTTATTGTAAATGAGGCACCAGGGGGGGAAACAGCTGATGTCCATGGGATGAAAAAGCCCATCGTCATGCCTGGTCAGAAGACCAAAAAATGCACCTCTTCGGTCTGGAGTTATTTTTATCCAAATCCAGACAACCAATGTATGGCCATATGTAGCTTATGTAAAGCTCAAATAAGCAGGGGTAAGGATCTTGCCCACCTAGGAACATCCTCCCTTATACGTCACCTGAATAACCTTCATAGTTCAGTGGTTAGTTCAGGAACTGGGGCTAGGACCCTCATCGGTACAGGGACACCTAAATCCCGTGGTCCAGTTGGATACACACCAGCAACACCCTCCTCGTCAACTTCCTTCACAATCTCCATCAGATTCAGTCCTGCAGCCCAAGTCAGCAGCCAGACTGAGTCCTCCTCAATACGGGATTCATCCGAGGAATCCTGCAGCGGTACGCCTACTACTGCCACTGCTGCTGTTGCTGCTGTTAGTCGGTCATCTTCCCAGAGGGGAAGTCGTAAGACCGCTAAGTCTTTCACAAAACAATTGACCGTCCAACAGTCGTTTGCCATGACCACCAAATACGATAGTAGTCACCCTATTGCAAAGCGTATAACTGCGGCTGTAACTGCAATGTTGGTGTTAGACGTGCGCCCGGTGTCCGCCATCAGTGGAGTGGGATTTAGAGGGTTGATGGAGGTATTGTGTCCCCGGTACCAAATCCCCTCGAGATTCCACTTCACTAGGCAGGCGATACCAAAAATGTACAGAGAAGTACGATCAAGTGTCCTCAGTGCTCTTAAAAATGCGGTTGTACCCACTGTCCACTTAACCACGGACATGTGGACAAGTGGTTCTGGGCAAACGAAGGACTATATGACTGTGACAGCCCACTGGGTAGATGCATCCCCTTCCGCAGCAACAGCAACAGCTGCATCAGTAGCAGCATCTACAAAATGGCTGCTCATGCAAAGGCAGGCAACATTGTGCATTACAGGCTTTAATAAGAGGCACAACGCTGACAACATATTAGAGAAAATGAGGGAAATTATCTCCCAGTGGCTTACCCCACTTAGACTCTCATGGGGATTTGTGGTGTCAGACAATGCCAGTAACATTGTGCGGGCATTAAATATGGGCAATTTCCAGCACGTCCCATGTTTTGCCCACACCATTAATTTGGTGGTGCAGCATTACCTCAAGAGTGACAGGGGTGTGCAGGAGATGCTTGCGGTGGCGCGCAAAATTGCTGGACACTTTCGGCATTCAGCCAGTGCCTACCGCAGACTAGAGGCACATCAAAAAAGCATGAACCTGCCCTGCCATCACCTCAAACAAGAGGTTGTGACGCGCTGGAACTCCACCCTCTATATGCTGCAGAGGATGGAGGAGCAGCAAAAGGCCATTCAGGCCTACACAGCCACCTACGACATAGGCAAAGGAGTGGGGATGCGCCTCAGTCAAGCGCAGTGGAGACTGATTTCCGTGTTGTGCAAGGTTCTGCAGCCATTTGAACTTGCCACACGAGAAGTCAGTTCCGACACTGCCAGCTTGAGTCAGGTCATTCCCCTGATCAGGCTGTTGCAGAAGCAGCTGGAGAAAGTGAGGGAGGAGCTGGTAAGCCATTGCGATTACACCAAGCATGTAGCTCTTGTGGATGTAGCCCTTCGTACGCTTTGCCAGGATCCGAGGGTGGTCACTCTTTTAAAGTCAGAGGAATACATTCTGGCCACCGTGCTCGATCCTCGGTTTAAAGCGTATGTTGTGTCTCTGTTTCCGGCGGACACAAGTCTACAGCGGTGCAAAGACCTGCTGGTCAGGAGATTGTCCTCTGAAGAGGACCGTGACATGCCAACAGCTCCACCCTCATTTTCTTCCACATCTATGGCTGCGAGGAAAAAGCTCAGTTTTCCCAAAAGAGGCACTGGCGGGGATGCTGATAACATCTGGTCCGGACTGAAGGACCTGCCAACCATTGCAGACATGTCTACTCTCGCTGCATTGGATGCTGTGACAATAGAAAAAATTGTGGATGATTACTTTGCTGACACCATCCAAGTAGACATGTCAGACAGTCAATATTGTTACTGGCAGGAAAAAAAGGCAGTTTGGAAGCCCCTGTACAAACTGGCTCTATTTTACCTGTGTTGTCCCCCCTCCAGTGTGTACTCGGAAAGAGTTTTTAGTGCAGCGGGGAACCTGGTCAGTGAGCGGCGAAGGAGGTTGCTTCCTCACAATGTTGAAAAAATGATGTTTATAAAAATGAATAATCAATTCCTCAATGAAGTACAGCACTGCCCTCCAGAAACTACAGAGGGACCTGTGGTTGTGGAGTCCAGCGGGGACGAATTGATAATGTGTGATGAGGAGGAAGTACACACTGTAGGGGGAGAGGAATCAGAGGTTGAGGATGAGGACGACATCTTGCCTCAGTAGAGCCTGTTTAGTCTGTACAGGGAGAGATGAATAGCTTTTTTGGTGTGGGGGCCCGAACAAACCAATCATTTCAGCCAAAGTTGTTTGGTAGGCCCTGTCGCTGAAATGATTGGTTAGTTAAAGTGTGCATGTCCTATTTCAACAACATAAGGGTGGGTGTGAGGGCCCAAGGACAATTCCATCTTGGAACTTTTTTTTTTGCATTATATGACCAAGCAACAGTCGTTTGCCATGTTCAAAAAGTAAAACCAAATGTAAAAAAATTCAAGAAATTAAACCAAAAGTAAAATGCCGTGTCATAATTTAAAACAAGAGGTATTGACGTGCTCTAAAACTACTGTATTGTTGTTTATATTTTATAAACACTACACTTGAAAGCTTGAGTCTTTCAATAGAAAAGTAACTGTCCATTGCACGAATATTTGCAACAGGGACAATTTTAGGGTTAAGAAAGTCAACTAATAACACTTCGACGCTGTCTGTCTTTATAAACACTACACTTGGAAGTTGGAGGAGGTATTGTGGCCCCGGCACCAAATTTACTACCGGGGCCACTCCACTGTGCAGTCCATATTTAGGTGTATCAGATATTAAACAACGGTGACAGTTGATGCCCAATTTTTTAATTATATTGTGGCCTCTGTACCAAATTGTGTACCGGGGCCACCACACTACGCAGTCCAGATACTTGTTTGGTGGAATTCAGACCAGTTGAGGGTTTTATTATTATATTGTGTGGACCACTCTATCTATACCACACTACAACTCTATACCACTCTATTTCATACTTTAATTCTATTTCATACTTTAATTCTATTTCATACTTTAATTCTATTACTAATTAATTACCATAAAGAGGAACAAAATAAACCAATTTTACCAAAAGTATAATATGACTTAGACTTACAAACACTACACTTGAAAGATCGTGCCTTTAAATTAAAAAGTCAGTCTTCATTGCACGACTATGTGCAACAGGGACAGTTTTTTGGGTTTACAAAGTCAAACAATAACACTTTGACCCTGTCTGTCTGGGATCTCAATGACGAATTGTCTGTACCATGTTTGGAGGAGGTATTGTGGCCCCGGTATCAAATTGGGTACCGGGGCCACCCCACTATGCAGTCCAGATACTTGTTTGGTGGAATTCAGACACGTGGAGGGTTTTTTAATTATATTGTGGCCTCGGTACCAAATTGTGTACCGGGGCCACCACACTACGCAGTCAAGATAGATAGATGCGTATTGCGTATCATAGATAAAGTACATTCAGTGGTGTGGGGCAAATTGAAAAATATTCAAAATGCACTGACATTATCAAAAACAAGAGGTTGTCACACGCTAAAACTCCAACATGTATATGATGGAGAGGATGGAGGAGCAGCCGTATGTGTAGTGTAATGCAGATCTGTTGAAGGTTTTTTATATATTTTATTGTGGTGCCCAGTGCCCACTCCTCTACGCAGTCCAGGTACAATTATTGGTGCGAATCATAAAAGTTCAGGGTTTTTAATATATTGTGGTGACCCACTCCTCTACGCAGTCCAGGTACAATTATTGGTGCGAATCATAAAAGTTCAGGGTTTTTAATATATTGTGGTGACCCACTCCTCTACGCAGTCCAGGTACAATTATTGGTGCGAATCATAAAAGTTCAGGGTTTTTAATATATTGTGGTGACCCACTCCTCTACGCAGTCCAGGTACAATTATTGGTGCGAATCATAAAAGTTCAGGGTTTTTAATATATTGTGGTGACCCACTCCTCTACGCAGTCCAGGTACAATTATTGGTGCGAATCATAAAAGTTCAGGGTTTTTAATATATTGTGGTGACCCACTCCTCTACGCAGTCCAGGTACAATTATTGGTGCGAATCATAAAAGTTCAGGGTTTTTAAGATATTGTGGTGACCCACTCCTCTACGCAGTCCAGGTACAATTATTGGTGCGAATCATAAAAGTTCAGGGTTTTTAATATATTGTGGTGACCCACTCCTCTACGCAGTCCAGGTACAATTATTGGTGCGAATCATAAAAGTTCAGGGTTTTTAATATATTGTGGTGACCCACTCCTCTACGCAGTCCAGGTACAATTATTGGTGCGAATCATAAAAGTTCAGGGTTTTTAATATATTGTGGTGACCCACTCCTCTACGCAGTCCAGGTACAATTATTGGTGCGAATCATAAAAGTTCAGGGTTTTTAAGATATTGTGGTGACCCACTCCTCTACGCAGTCCAGGTACAATTATTGGTGCGAATCATAAAAGTTCAGGGTTTTTAATATATTGTGGTGACCCACTCCTCTACGCAGTCCAGGTACAATTATTGGTGCGAATCATAAAAGTTCAGGGTTTTTAATATATTGTGGTGACCCACTCCTCTACGCAGTCCAGGTACAATTATTGGTGCGAATCATAAAAGTTCAGGGTTTTTAATATATTGTGGTGACCCACTCCTCTACGCAGTCCAGGTACAATTATTGGTGCGAATCATAAAAGTTCAGGGTTTTTAAGATATTGTGGTGACCCACTCCTCTACGCAGTCCAGGTACAATTATTGGTGCGAATCATAAAAGTTCAGGGTTTTTAATATATTGTGGTGACCCACTCCTCTACGCAGTCCAGGTACAATTATTGGTGCGAATCATAAAAGTTCAGGGTTTTTAATATATTGTGGTGACCCACTCCTCTACGCAGTCCAGGTACAATTATTGGTGCGAATCATAAAAGTTCAGGGTTTTTAAGATATTGTGGTGACCCACTCCTCTACGCAGTCCAGGTACAATTATTGGTGCGAATCATAAAAGTTCAGGGTTTTTAATATATTGTGGTGACCCACTCCTCTACGCAGTCCAGGTACAATTATTGGTGCGAATCATAAAAGTTCAGGGTTTTTAATATATTGTGGTGACCCACTCCTCTACGCAGTCCAGGTACAATTATTGGTGCGAATCATAAAAGTTCAGGGTTTTTAATATATTGTGGTGACCCACTCCTCTACGCAGTCCAGGTACAATTATTGGTGCGAATCATAAAAGTTCAGGGTTTTTAAGATATTGTGGTGACCCACTCCTCTACGCAGTCCAGGTACAATTATTGGTGTGAATCATAAAAGTTCAGGGTTTTTAATATATTGTGGTGACCCACTCCTCTACGCAGTCCAGGTACAATTATTGGTGCGAATCATAAAAGTTCAGGGTTTTTAATATATTGTGGTGACCCACTCCTCTACGCAGTCCAGGTACAATTATTGGTGGAAATCATAAAAGTTCAGGGTTTTTAATATATTGTGGTGACCTACTCCTCTACGCAGTCCAGGTACAATTATTGGTGCGAATCATAAAAGTTCAGGGTTTTTAAGATATTGTGGTGACCCACTCCTCTACGCAGTCCAGGTACAATTATTGGTGCGAATCATAAAAGTTCAGGGTTTTTAATATATTGTGGTGACCCACTCCTCTACGCAGTCCAGGTACAATTATTGGTGCGAATCATAAAAGTTCAGGGTTTTTAAGATATTGTGGTGACCCACTCCTCTACGCAGTCCAGGTACAATTATTGGTGCGAATTATAAAAGTTCAGGGTTTTTAATATATTGTGGTGACCCACTCCTCTACGCAGTCCAGGTACAATTATTGGTGCGAATCATAAAAGTTCAGGGTTTTTAATATATTGTGGTGACCCACTCCTCTACGCAGTCCAGGTACAATTATTGGTGCGATTCATAAAAGTTCAGGGTTTTTAATATATTGTGGTGACCCACTCCTCTACGCAGTCCAGGTACATTTATTGGTGCGAATCAAACAAGTTGATGGTTTTCTTATTATATATATTGTGGTGACCCACTCCTCTACGCAGTCCAGGTACATTTATTGGTGCGATTCATAAAAGTTCAGGGTTTTTAATATATATTGTGGTGACCCACTCCTCTACGCAGTCCAGGTACATTTATTGGTGCGATTCATAAAAGTTCAGGGTTTTTAATATATATTGTGGTGACCCACTCCTCTACGCAGTCCAGGTACATTTATTGGTGCGAATCATAAAAGTTCAGGGTTTTTAATATATATTGTGGTGACCCACTCCTCTACGCAGTCCAGAAAGATACCTTGTTGCAACGTTTTGGACTAATAACTATATTGTGAGGTGTTCAGAATACACTGTAAATTAGTGGAAATGCTTGTTATTGAATGTTATTGAGGTTAATAATAGCCTAGGAGTGAAAATAAGCCCAAAAACTTGATTTTTAAACTTTTTATGTTTTTTTCAAAAAAAATCCGAATCCAATACCTTAAATCCGAACCGAGACCTTTCGTCAAGTGTTTTGCGAGACAAATCCGAACCCCAAAAATAACGAAAATCCGGATCCAAAACACAAAACACGAGACCTCAAAAGTCGCCGGTGCACATCCCTACTTATAACTGGAATTTCTAACCTTTTACATGTTGCATTCATGGCCCATAACATCATTTATGAGAGCTTGCCATTTTTGGAAGTCAGAAGAATCAGCAGCAAGCCATCATCGTCATCTATTTATATAGCGCCACTAATTCCGCAGCACTGTACAGAGAACGCACTCACATCAGTCCCTGCCCCAATAGAGCTTACAGTCTGAATTCCCTAACACACACAGACAGACTAGGGTCAATTTGATAGCAGTGAATCAACCTACTAGCATGTTTTTGGTGTGTGGGAGAAAATCGGAGCACCTGAAGGAAACCCACGCAAACATAGGGAGAACATACAAACTCCACACTAACTCCACTACAGTCTCTCATGGTCGGGAATTGAACTCATGACCCCAGTGATGTGAGGCAGAAGCGCTAACCACTAAGCCACCATGCTGCCCTGTATGGGCTATTTTGACTTTTGCTAGTGTTAGGAGAATAAAAATATATATGTAAATCGTTTTATTTGGGATATCTTCTAATGAGACACCAAACAGACAGATCAGAGGGTTAAGAGGGAAGCACCTGGTACACTGTCACAAATACATCTACACACATCCGCCCCAAACTGCTGAACTGACGGACAGTCCCACAACAGGTGCCAGAAGTCACCATCATGGGAACCACATTTCGGACAGTTAGGGGTATATTTACTAAACTGCGGGTTTGAAAAGGTGGAGATGTTGCCTATAGCAACCGATCAGATTCTAGCTGTCATTTGTTTAGTACATTCTACAAAATGACAGCTAGAATCTGATTGGTTGCTATAGGAAACATCTCCACTTTTTCAAATCCGCAGTTTTGTAAATCTAGCCCATAGTGTCTTGTCTACAGCCCATTTTAAACAGAGAAACTGGTGTAAATTATACCCTGTGAAATACAGATAAGTGAATCTGTTGGAATCGGATGCAGGAGGTGGCGTCCCGAAGGCTCTGAAGTGCCTGAATCCAGTCTTTCTCACAGAGCAGCTAGTTGCTCTATTTAATAATGCAACTTGTATTTTAGGATTCAATATCCTTTAAGTGGGATTGGAAAGGATAAGCTAGCGTTAGATACAGAGACTAATCGTATCACTCTCAAGAACAATACACAGGTGTGGTGAGAGCTAATGAACATGATGGCTTCTACTATATGTAATGGAAATGGAATTCTAATATAATTTGCATTTGAGAATTGTGTGCAGAGTCAGATATTACCATTACATACAGATTCTATTCCTTCTTGCAACTTTGCAGCATAGAATTTTATCAAAAGCAATAAAACTGCCAACAATATATAAATTAATGAAAAAATGTAGTTGCACAAAGAACATACCGCGGTTGATAGAAAAGCAATGTACTATGTACAAATGGCATTTATATGTACAAAAGTATTAGTGTTTTGTATCCATCCAGTTTGCATGTGTTTGAAACCCGTGCAATCTGAATACTTCTGAATAGACTTCATTGTTGTTGTACAATTTTCACTTTCTAAGAGGTCAATACTGACAGAAACATATTTCTGAGCGGATGAAAGCAACAGACACAAAGACACTTTGTGATTAAGCTGCAAATATTTGTGACACCCAGCAGCTTGAAAGGTTTAAACGACATCGTATATCTGCAGGAACTGAAATAACAGACAATTTCACACAATAGATTAGATTTGGCCTGCCGTGCCCCGGCCAACACTTCCATTTATAGAGGTTTTCACTTTCAAATGATGATATATTGCTTCTACATATTCTTCTGCGACTTTTAATAAATGTCTTCATCTTCAAACTTCATTTGTTTCTATCATTAGAGTTGTTTTTCTCACAGTTCCTTGGGAAACGACCAGAGCAGGATTAAGAACCCACGGGGCCCTAAGCAAGATATCAGTTTGGGGCCCTCCTCCGATCCAACTATATCACTATTTACTTACACTATACATTGCCCCAAGAACTAACTTTTCCTTTCTTATTAACTTGTATATCTCAGATAATATTGCAATAATAATAATGCCCAAATTGACGATATTATATAGATGAGTAAAACAGTCAATTTGGCCAGTGTTTTTTGCAAAAATATTAAGCTTACAGCCTACCCTGGGGCGTCCTCTCTGGCCAGGGATGTGTGGCCCGCTGTTGCCTAGTTTCCCAACTTTGTACATAGTGCGCCCCAGGGTATTATCTAGCCAATTATCAAAATTAAAAGGTACCATTTACAAACAAACCCTCAGATCTAAAGCTTAAGCACACCCATATACCTATATATCACTTTGCATATACCCATAATATGTAAACTGTTGTCATCATCATCATCATCAGCATCATCTGTTTATTTATATAGCGCCACGAATTCCGCAGCGCTGTACAGAGAACTCACTCACATCAGTCCCTGTCCAACTGGAGCTTACAATCTAAATCCCCTAACACACACACACACAGACCAAGAGAGACTAAGGGCAATTTAATAGCAGCCAATTAACCTACCAGTATGTTTTTTGGAGTGTGGGAGAAAACTGGAGCACCCGGAGGAAACTCATGCAAACACAGGGAGAACATACAATCTCCCGGCAGTTGCTGTGCAAATACAAACCTCAGCATACTAGGGGCTTTTAGTTGCCACCGATCTTTGTCAATCTCTAATTACTTGTAATGCTCCCTCACTATTTTGTATTAAACATTTGAAATATCAAATAATTCTTAATGCGAAATATAATTTCACTTACAGCAGTCCTACAATACTGGAGTGGGGGCAGCTTACTTAAATAAATATTATTATTATTAAACATAGCTGTCCTTATTGCAGCCATGCAGTGTTGGGAGGCAACTTACTTAAATAAATTGTAATATTATATTTAATTTTTCATACAAAAATCCTGAAGTGTAGTGGGGTTGTAAGCATTACTATTAACTATTTTTTTTATTGAAACCCATAGATTGCAACACATATATGTATGGCCCAGAAATAGGAGCTCTCATTGTTTAGGGCTATGACCACCCTATTAGCAGAAGCGCCGTGAAGTGGCGGGTGACATTCCATACATTTGCAAATGTGTGCAACTGAGATTTCTGCATTTTTATGTGCAAGTAGAAATACCAGCTGCTCTGCTGGTTATAGCAGTGTCCTCGGAGATTTTTCTCTATAAAAGTTCCTATTTGGATAACCCCATCCTTTCAAGCACCTGCTATGAACCTATATAATTGATTGAGCAACTTCCACTTCTGTAAAGCTTGTGAGCAAGGCCTTCTCCCCTCTTTGTCTGTTTTACCCAGTTTGTTTATTACTGTACTTGTACCCAGTTGTAAAGTGCTACGGAATTTGCTGGCGCTATTGTTTTGTCCGTATTGTCGCTACCAATAAATATTGTCCAATGCCATTAATGTGGTTCCAACGCACAAAAAGATTTAATAGCAAAAGATAGCAGGATAACAGCAACCAAGGATGATTCATAAGAAAGTACAACTTTATACAGGAAAGTATAACCGAATACATTAGTGCAATGCAGATCATAGGTCAGTTCAAAGGATTCCTCTCCAAAGGTGGGGGCAGCTCACTCCAACAGCCGAGCACATGTTGTGCCTGAGGGAACCAACTAAATCCAGTTTAAACCAATCTATAAACATGTGCTGCCTACAGTATTACAGAGTATCAATTTTATTTTATTCGTAACTAGCGATCACTAGGTGCGATCGCTACTCTGTTGATACCGAATTTCAACTGGAGAAATGAGGAACCATATAAGACCACCTTACATTTCTTAGGACCTGAACCGTAAATACCTGTAATGTAAATTTATCTTTGCATAAATGACCTTTAAGTTTTACTAAGATACGAATATGAGTTGGAACTTTATTAAATGTGTACTATTTACAAATGTAAGTGTAAATGTAAGTGTGTGTGTTGTTTTCCTGTGTAATTGCGTTATTAAATGATGATGATGATGATGAGGGCAGCACGGTGGCTAAGTGGTTAGCACTTCTACCTCCAGCACTGGGGTCATGAGTTCGACTCCTGACCATGGCCTTATCTGTGTGAAGTTTGTATGTTCTCCCTGTGTTTGCGTGGGTTTCCTCCGGGTGCTCCGGTTTCCTCCCACAATCCAAAAAACATACAAGTAGGTTAATTGGTTGCTCTCAAAATTGACCCAAGTCTGTCTATGTGTGTTTGTGGGTGTTAGGAAATTTAGACTGTAAGCTCCAATGGGGCAGGGACTGATATGAGTGAGTTCTCTGTACAGCGCTGCGGAATTAGTGGCGCTATATAAATAAGTGATGATGATGATGAAGAGGTCTTACAATGCTGGAGTGCAACTTGCTCTATTAAATAGTAATACTGTGACAGGGGGACCCTTCTGGTGATGCACACACAATTTCTTGCTTTGTACTTTGCTTTGGTTGTGAGGATGCAAAGTAATACATAACATAAAGTTTCATACACTTTCTTGTCAGACTAATGCTAAGCTGACAGAGACCAGCTCCCTAGATACCAGCCAACTTGTTCGGCATCGGTCACACTGAATAATGAACAAATCAGGCGTTAATACTTTACACTCTTCTCAAAGCTATAAATTGATGGACAGGTGACACTTCCACCTGGATTTCTCTGCAGATGCTCTGCTTGAGTACTCTCCCTGCAGACACGTCACCCTGTCAGCTGCTTTTAGCTGTGGAAAAAGATGCCTCTAAACTACTTCAAAATCTGTAAGTTAAATCATGCTCTATACTATTATTATTATTATAGGAATGACGGCTCCTGCTGCTCTGACAGTACAGCCACCTGGCCTGCTGCTGTTTTTCCATATTGTCATTAACACTATAGGCGCGAAAATTTCATACTAATCTAATGTCATGTCTTAAATTTACTATAGAAGTGCCCAGGGGTCATCGGGACAGGGGAATGAATATTACACTTACTATGAATGAAGCCTGTTTGGCTACAGAATAAAAGAGTTTCTCTTTCGGCCCCAGGTATCATCTCTCGTTTGAAAGAGACTAATTATAAAGTCTATTTCTTTAGTGGATTCTTGCCAAAACCTAATAAACGTAATCCTACTTTAAGATTTAATTTGTGTTTAATCAAAAGCACACACCTATGCAATTATCATGCAGATCACATGATTAACGACTACGTTATATAATATCACGTTCAGATATTGCAATGTGTATGCTCACGATTATGTTTTATCGTACCAAAACACATCGCATCTGTTGATTTGATTTCCTAAACTTCCTAAAAATCACTATCAACGATGGAATGATGTCAGGAAAATGTGGAAATGTGTACACACTCACGACCAGCAGTGTAGGCAGATATCTGTAGAGTGTACAGGGTCACAATCAGCAGATGGTTATGACAGATGACGATCACAGATCTGAAGGTAAATTATGCAGGTGTGTACGCATGAATCGGCTGAATGGGATTTTCACTCGTTGGTTAACTGTTACAGACATTGCATCTGAAGCATGAACGCATAAGTGTCTGCTCAGTTTAAGATGTCAGTAGCTTAGTTGGACCAGTTCCCATTTGAATCCTGCCTGGATTATGAAGTGTGGGGTGTGAGGGAATGGTCCGGACAGTTCTACGTTCCTAAGGGCAGGGACCATCTTTTATGCCCCTAATGTCATGTCTTAAGTTGAATCTTGTGATGTTTGCTCTCTCGCATGCTTAGAATTTGAATCCATGCTAACTGCAATTGCTAGCTCATAACAAGCCATATATGTGTTATTAGGCTTAATTGTATTCATGTATCTGTCGCCATGCTTATTATATTCATGTATGCCACGTAAGATGATTGGTGCTGAGGAAGTTGATGATGACAATGAAGGGGCTGCCAGGTGCACACTCAGAAAGCTCCCAGATAATGAGGCTCAACATTGAAGGGTTTTCAGAATCTAATATCTAACGTCATTCATTTCTCTACTCGTCAGCTAACTATATGACAGGTTTTACAGAGTTAGCTTCTAACTGGCCACATGTCAGCAGCTAAGTAGAAGGGAATGCGCACAGCACGTCATCAGATTCTTGTCACTGAATGCTGCTGGGGTAGGGATGGAAAGCTGCCATGTGAACATCTACTGCTAGCATGTTATTGGAAATGTCCGCTGTTGGCATAGTACTGTATATTAGTGGGATATTGTCAGGCGCCGTCTCCACACTGACACTTGGTGCAAGAGACGGACGCCTGCACCTTCTTGTCAGCCGCGTCCTGTTGCCTAGTAGCGGGATGCTATCTCTGCTCACCTGTCAGAGGTCAACGGGTCTGACCGCCAAATCTCCCTAGCCCAATCAGGATGCACCTTATGGTATACAGAGTGCCCTCTGACACATGTTGGGTGCCAGAGTATTGGTTCACTCTTGCTCCAGCGCTTCCTGAACTTCTGTTCCAATGATCTTCGGTTCTGACACGGCTTCCTGCTACTATTCTTCTGTGTTTCGTACCTCGCTGCCCGGCCGGTTTGACTTTTTGGCTTGACCTGACTTCTCTCTGAAAAATCCCAGTGTACCGCACCGCTCGTTTGGCTCTGACCTGGACTGCCTGACTACGCCTGTCTACTACTGTCGCTACACCGGTAACCGTCTTGGAGAACTGCGACCTGTGTACTCTCTGCAGCTAAGCCCAAACTCCCTTGCGGGGGTCCCTGGTGAATACCGTTGTGTAATACCCTGGTGAATTCAGTTGTGCTAATACCGGTTAGTGGCCATCTCTGAAATTCCGTACAGATATATACTGCTGGCATAGCTATTTGTGTGATACTGCCAAATATGCTGCTGTTAGTGATGGAACTACAGTGGGTGTGTGGCCACTATAGGGCCCAGAGGTAAGGGTCACCTGGCAGAGACCCAGCAGGAGACCCCGCACAACCCCGGAGACCCCATATCACCCCTTGAGGTTATGGCTCTGCTCTGAAAAAAGCAGAGAAGAGTCCTCTTGTGAATGGAGCATGCATGTTTAGAGTAGGACCCTCTTTTCAGAGCAGACCGTGGGAGCCACGGACTTAACAGCTGCATTGCCGGTACTCTGCCCAAACTTTGCTATGGTGTCCAATGTTGCAGAGTTCCACCCGTGGCTGTGTACATATAACAGAATATATGTACTCCTGAATTATTACTGGATATATCAACGGCATTCATATTACTATCCATATCTGCCGCTGGTGTAATACTGGTATATTATTGTGAATATCTAATGCAAGGGGTCAAGGGGGTTTACAAATCAAACAGCCCTGCATAGGAGATAGGAGACGATGCAAGGGATTCGTAAGTGTTCAAAATGATCAAGAAATCATTTTTATTTAAATACTAATATGTACAGAAGGCAATTTTAGACACTTTTAGTTCTTCTCAGCACTGACCTATGATATAAAACTGTGTCTGTGTTTGACAAGTTACATGTCAGGCAGCGGACATAAAGATAAAGGAATAAATGACTGTGTTAATTTACAGTGGTAATCTTATACCATGACATTTGTCATGAGAATCAAAGAGTAAAGAAATAGATCTGCAGATGGTTTTCCACTTCTGTACATGGTTGTTGTTTTATGTCCTTAATTATTAAAACTAACTTTTATTTGATGTGTTTGAGCATAAAAAACAAGGTTATGAAAAAGGGGTAGAAGGGGAATAAAAAGTTTGCACGCCCAAGGAAAAGCCTGGAGAGGGACGGGACGGGTAACAGTATAATAACAGTCAAGAGATATGATGCAAAGTGAATAATTTATGGAGATACAACTTTTGTAAGATTACACAAAATTGGAATCCATATTTACATGTTTTAAGCATTATAGGAGATGAAACCAAGAGAACTGAGAGCAGATATTCTTCCGTTACAGTGGAATGAAAAAGAATAGCGGGGTGGGGTGGGAGGGAGTTCAGTTTTGCATCGATCACAGTAATCTTTTATTACCTTGGTTGTACTTAGCATGGGACATGTTTATGCTATGCATATTATGTCATCTCTGCCTGCTTTAGGTCATATTTTTCAGGCAGACTGGGCCAGGATTCAGGGAGGCACCTGCCCTCCATGCAGTATAATTTGCACACTTAAGGCTCTGTCTGCGTCTGGAAGATGAGAGACAGGCAGAGGATGCTCCCCAGTCCCTCTGACTGAGTGTGGGTTTGCATTATAAAGCCACCAGAGATCTGGGGTCTGGTATTTGCCTAATCCATGGTCTTTCATTCTGTAGTCATCCATATTAATTGAGCAGAATAGTGTTTTCCTCTATACATTAATACTTTTCTATAAATAATAATCCTATGTATGCACACTGCATCAAACCTCTTGTATAAGTCTAATGATCACGATGATCCAGGACCAAGCTGAACATTAACATCATCATATTAACAACCATCAATTCCATAACCTATGTCAGCCTCTACATCAACTCCGTAACATATGTCAGCCTCTAAATTAACTCCATAACATATCTCAGCCTCTATATTAACTCCATAACATATCTCAGCCTCTACATCAACTCCATAACATATCTCAGACTCTATATTAACTCCATAACATATCTCAGCCTCTATATTAACTCAATAACATATCTCAGCCTCTACATCAACTCCATAATATATCTCAGCCTCTATATTAACTCCATAACATATCTCAGCCTCTACATCAACTCCATAACATATCTCAGACTCTATATTAACTCCATAACATATCTCAGCCTCTATATTAACTCCATAACATATCTCAGCCTCTACATCAACTCCATAACATATCTCAGACTCTATGTTAACTCCATAACATATCTCAGCCTCTATATTAATTCCATAACATATCTCCGCCTCTATATTCTCTCCAGAACATATCTCAGCCTCTAAATTAACTCCATAACATATCTCAGCCTCTACATCAACTCCATAACATATCTCAGCCTCTACATCAACTCCATAACATATGTCTGCCTCTACATCAACTCCATAACATATCTCAGCCTCTACATCAACTCCATAACATATCTCAGCCTCTACATCAACTCCATAACATATCTCAGCCTCTACATCAACTCCATAACATATGTCTGCCTCTACATCAACTCTATAACATATGCCAGCCTCTAAATTAACTTCATAACATATCTCAGCCTCTACATCAACTCTATAACATATCTCAGCCTCTACATCAACTCCATAACATATCTCAGCCTCTACATCAACTCCATAACATATCTCAGCCTCTAAATTAACTTCATAACATATCTCAGCCTCTACATCAAGCCCTTAACATATGTCTGCTTCTACATCATCTCCATAACATATGTCAGTCTCTAAATTAACTTCATAACATATCTCAGCCTCTACATCAACTCCATAACATATCTCAGCCTCTACATCAACTCCATAACATATCTTAGACTCTACATCAACTCCATAACATATCTCAGCCTCTACGTCGACTCCACAACATACGTCAGACTCTACATCAACTCAATAACATATGTCAGACTCTACATCAACTCAATAACATATGTCAGACTCTACATCAACTCCATAACATATGTCAGCCTCTACGTCGACTCCACAACATACGTCAGACTCTACATCAACTCAATAACATATGTCAGACTCTACATCAACTCCATAACAGTATCATTGTCAGCTGCAATAGAATTTATTACAAAAACAAATATACAAAACACACACACCTCCCTGATGGCGCTCTATATGCCCAAACAAAATCTTTCAATTTTGATCTTCAAAATTGAGACTGCGAAAACTGCGAAAAAAATAATATTTCATAAAAACCAGTATAGTAAAACAAATATTCCAATTTGTCAGCTGCTCAAGGGGGGAGTCACCACCCTAATTAGAAAAGCAAAAAAAAACAAAGAAAAATGTGCTAAAAGCAGTCTAAAAATCAAATGATCACCAATGCAGATAAATGCAGTAAAATGACTAAATTTAACAATAAACCATAAAATATACACATCTGTAAAATGATATTCCATAACCTAGATAGTATTCACTAGATCTCATAAACTCTACCATTGGTTGGAGCAACACATAAACAACTTCCTGTGGGGTCAGATGTAACTGAAATGAAAAACTGTATCAGATTGCGGTCAGCACCCAGAAGTGTATTAAATATTCTTATCTCAACTCGGATATAAATTCAGTCTAATTAATATGCAGAAACTGTTTATACTTCACCAGTCCTGTGAGTAGTATCTTACAATAGGCACCAGTCACATAAATTTCAGCAAGACGAAGTATAATGTAAATCACACTGTTTCAAGTCTTTTCAGCAGGATTAAGGTAAGACACAGGGCATTTGATTCTGTCTAAAATATACTGAAATCATTAATGTTCTTGAGTAAAAAAAAATTCTTGATGGGTTATATAAGGATTGCACTATAGACCACACTTGACAACTATTCCTTTCGGATCTCCAGGAGGTGGGGCCAGCTGACAAGGGTGGGGCCCGAGATCTGGGAGAGTGCTTGCTCTTCCTGGAGTCTAGCAGGACTCCTCAAAATTTGGAAGACTCCTTGACATTCCAGGAAAGTAGGCAAGTATGTTATAGACTGATTTATAGCATATCACAGATGCAACTTAATGCAACTTAATCTACAGAAAATACATTAGTAGCTCAAATCTGGGGCTAATAAAGCAGTCAGAGAGCACACCTAGTCATTCCTAGGTCAATGCATGCAGACAGGGATAGGTTATACAATAATGTATCATCCCCCATCACAGAATATGTAACAGTTTTCCCTGAACCTCCTTAGTTCCTCTTACCATTAGAAACAAGGCTATGGTGGAGGAGCCAGGGGATGGGGAGTATGTTAGTAAACTAATTTACTATGTGGTAGTGCTGCCTTAAATAATATTAATATTTTGATGCTTATTTGCTAAAATAGTTTACATATTAAATTGAGATATTCTGCTTCATCTATTTAACCCACTAAGGCTATTTCATACTTTTTATCAGTATGGCTTCCATGTCTCAGTTAGAGGACCAACAATAGGGGGTGCAGGCGGTTTGACGCCCCTTCCGAGGCCCTTGCTCTGCTCTGATAAGATAAGATATATGAGCCCAGGACGTAATAATAGCATTACTGAGTCCAACTGAGGTATGTCCTGGGATAACTGAGATCACCTGTGGAACACTGCATCGTCAGTTTAGAATGTTATCATTTGGAGTGTTCTAAAAAATAAGAATTCTGATGTATCTGAATTATTATTTACTGTACAAATCATATTACGCAGCACTTTACAGTAAGTAGTCATTTACATCAAAATTAATTTCTTTATTTACTGCACTTGAATGGGTATGTGGAGGGAAAAGTATATACTGATAACTTATACCTAATATATCGAAGATCTATATTATTGTTCCGATATTGGAAAGTAATGTATCCCATTCTGTCTCTGCAGTGGAATCCGTTGCTAAACATTAACAGAACCTTGTGTTTCAGTTTCATTGTTTCAAGTCAGCCTCTCTGGAATGTTGGAAATACAAATAAACCAAGGTAAAATTATTGTTCAGAACGGAGGGAATGAGGCTACCTGTCAGGCAGGCCAGTACAAACACTGATCAATTTGCTTCAATTGTATTATATTTCCAACTGATTGTGAATGGAGGAAACAGTGATTCTACCAATGCCGTAGAGGACAGGAACACAGAAGCTGTCTATAATAGCAGTAAAAGTATATATAAGTGCCTGAGAAACACCAGGTGCAGATGATAGAAATGGAGGGAGATTGGTGTCACATTTGTATCAAAGTCAGGGCCGGATTAAGGGAATGGAGGCCCCTGGGCTAAGGGGGCCTCCATTCCCCCTGAGGGCCCCCCCCCGTGATCCGAGCCGCCCCTCCCCCCCGGTGATCCGAGTATTATAGTGAACTCTACACAATAGAGAGCATTCTCGAGACCACTACACAAAACACAATGTATACTAGTAACTAATAATTCAATACCAACCCTGTTCTGCAGGTCACTATAAAATGCAGGATGCCCAAATCTAATCACTCTGCTCTAGGAACATTCCCATGGAATAGATACTGGTGTTCAGGATAAATGGGGTAAGCAAACCAAGTGTGACTATTTTTCCCTAATGACCTGGAAAAGCTTTCAAACTCTCTAGCACTTTTTAACTATGTTTAGCAGGGGACCCTCACTGTTTTTGGGATACTCATATTTATAATAAGAAACATCAGGTGACTGGCTGGTATGCTGGTTAACATGATTAAGGGGAGTCGGTCATGCAGAACTTAATTGTTATTAGTTGTGAAAGCAACTCAGTTCTTTCCCTTGTAATAATTGACTATTGCTTAATGTAACTTGTTTATCTGTTTTTATGATGCAGTAAAAAAAAAAAAATCCCCAGGCTATAAATACAACTGGGCTCAATGCACCAAGTGGAGATGTTTCTTCTCTTTGTTTCGATACAGGGTAAAGTTTTACACACTGATTTTTTTTTGATTTTTTTTTGAGTCCTCCAGGCACCCATTCCTCATAAACACGACAATTGTGTGGTGAAGTCTTGTTCCCTCTCCTCTAATCCATCTTTTTCATTTTCTGGAGTTTCTCACTGTTCAGGGTCACCAAGTCCGTCTGGTGAAATGAGCGAGTTGCTGAGCTTGCAACTCAAGTCGGGTGGAGGATATAGGCTTTGTTTGTCTTACTAAAATACCCCCAGCAGGGCTGGAAAAGAGGAGAAGCCAGTTACAATTAATGTAAGAGAAATCTCCTGCCTCAGTCTGACAATAAGTCCTGAAAGTTCCCCACCTCCTTTATTTATTCATATTAAAGAGCCCGACATTTATTTTACAGCTGATTTTCTAGCGGATTACTGTGCAGTGTATAATACTTTTTGGAAGACTGAGGCCATGTACCTCCTGGAAATAAAATGATGCAGTTAGCATGCACCCACAGGGATGCGTAATAATAAAATCACTGTACACAGAGCACATATTTGTGTGTACATGTGCATTTACTTTGCCTTGCACCATGTGTGGTTTGTTGAAAGCTTCTTGTTCCACGTCGGTGCGCCTGAGGCGCGGAAACGTAGCGCAAAACTTACATTCAAGTGCGTATCACATACTTACCAACTTTGAAATGTTGGTATCCGGGAGCCTGCAGGGGAGGTGGGCGTGATGGGGGCGGGCCTCCAAAATGCACGTGAGCTGTGAGCTGAAATCCAGCGAGTAAATTACCGCATTAACGGTATTTACGCGCAGGATTACCGTATTAACTGTAATATTTTTCGAGCGCAGGGTTTTCGGCGATCCCGCCATCAATTGAATACCCCCCTAAATTTCAGTGTACAAATAAGCTATCAAGTATTTGTGTGCTACATGAAAAAACAGTCAGTATTTAACTTATGTGCAAAATAGAAAACCAATTTGCACCCCTTGCATTGTAACATAGTTTTGTCCAGGAGACTACTTACTCAATTATTTTTGCTTAACTTTCCTTAATGAATCAGGCCCTTTGTTTTACTAAACTCGCATGTGTGAGCTGTTGAAGTACGGAAACTGGGCTGGTGAATCTGTAAGCTTACTCTTGCCATATGCAGCGATCAAAAAATCCTATTTTTTGCGCCAATAGCAGGGTAGGATGTTGAAGGGTGTCTATTGCTCCAGAAGTACTAGGCACACCCCCAAAGAGCATTGCCACTCCCCCAAGTGTGACACAGAATTCCTGAAATTCTAAAGTGAAGAAGTGTGATTTTAAGATAACATAGTCACAGTACTAATACAAAAAAGTACAAGGTAGACATAAAATAAAATGTTGTTAAATCAGTAAAATACTAAGAAACAGTGCCGGTGTTGTATAGCAGGACCTGGAGATGCTGGTTAATTAGCACCCAAATTCCCCACTCTACCCTTCTGCTATGGGACCCTGCTGAGAAACGTACCATTAGGCTTACTGGAAGATTGAAGAATAAAGTCTATTTTCTTGTTACTGCTAAATTAGAAAATAAACCAATTTTTGCAAATATTTTTGTCCCAGTTAAAAACACTTTCTTGCTCAGGGGAGTGGAAGGAGGATTAGCTGAAGTCCAGTTTGCAGAAAGGATATAGTTTTGGATTGCATTTATAACTGTATTTTAGAGTATAGCCCCCAATGAAACACACCTGAGATGGATGTTCTGGCCACATATCTTAATTGGGCCACCAACATATTCATAATAAAATAATGATAAAATTCATATAGTTGTTGTCTGTGAACAGTGTGTGGAGCACATCATTTCAAAAGTGCCAAGGCATGTTTATTACATTACCAGTGCATTAACGCTCATGAACGCAGCATGCAACATTGACGTTGATGCAAATGTCCATTCTCGTACATTAGTGTTTGGGCAATTAACCTAAAGGGCGGTTAGCAGGCTTTTAACACATCTGTGGACAAACCTTATCAGCCACAATTTACTATATAATTTTTATTTAATATTAATAAAATTCAGTATGTAAATTTCTACAAGGAATATTTTATTTGAGACAAATCTTACATTTCACTAAGCTGATTTTTTTTTTCTTGCCTGCAAAGATTCTGAAAGTTAGAACAGGAAAATTCTGAATATATTATGGGAAAGAATCTGTGACTATGAGTTTCTGTTTTGTCAGCTTAATAATCCAAATGTATTAGGTTATTCTACCAGGCTAGCAATGCTGAAGCTCTCTTTTGATATACTTTATCTCAGTGTGTGACCTTATGCCGTCTTGATTCGGCACGTTTGCCGTCAAGCCCTGGCAATTATTTTTCTTTAATCTTTTCTCAAGGCTGATGTAAAATAGCTTACATTATTCTTTTTTCCCCCTACAGCACTCTGTAGTCTGCATTTTTATATATTCCAATACTTGCTAATATCTGCCCTATGCCACAGTCTTTCCTTGTAATTTAGCTAGTGACACATATGGAATCACTTACGATGGACAAGAATTTCCTACAAAGTACTTAAAGTTAACTGCAACTGCCTGAGATTTTGACTAATCAGCCGTACCTGTGCACAGCCTGTGTGCTCTATCTGCCAAGTGCTAATTATGTTTACTCACTGCTCGCTTGTGTTCTTATGGCTCACACCCGTGATTGACAGATATTAGTAAAGTTGATTCATTTTCACAGTAATCACCACCCCAACTATGAGGGGGTCTGAATATCAGCTCCCTGTTTTGAGTCTATGGGACCCCTTTCCAACTAGATCAATGATAGGCAACCCAATACATTTCAGACAGGGGCAAATGCAGGATTTGCATAGGGGGGTTTCTACACCACACCGCCACTGGGTGTAATCAGCGATGCATGGGGGTGTGGCTATAATTTTAGAGAGTACTTGGCTGCTCTCCCTATCCCTATAATATACATGGGCAATGCTGCATGCACTACTCTTTTCGAACAGTGCCATGTGAAGCGGGGGCAGTGTCCAGCCACCTCAATTATACAGTGCCCCAGGCTTGGAGGGGGATTTCCAGGCACCATGGAACCCCCCCCCCTCGGTTTGCCTATGTCAGGGACCACGTGAATGGCCCTCTAATCTTGAATCCTAATCTCAGTAATAAGTTAAACCAAGATATTTAATCAAAGAGAAACCTATCTGTAATAATACATCAGCAGGTATTTTAAACAATTGTTACAAGAAACAAATCTGGGAATAAAGCAGGAAGTAGCCGGGCCACAGGTGGAGGCTCGGAAGGCCGCTTCTTGCCAGTTTTCTAGATCCTAGTGTTTACACTTCTTGATATATTTTAGAATCACATAAATATTGTTTCAGTAAAAAAGAATGCTGGCAGTAAATAAAATCATTAGAGAAGAATATTTTCATTGGATGGCAACCTTGCCTATAGTCATTCTTAAAGGAAGACTTAAGACAAAAAGTAAAAGAACATATATGAATGAATGGGCTTGGAAGGGTGACTGAATGTGCCTCGTCACTCATATCTCTTGCATTAGAGAGAAACATTCTCCTGATGGTTCTCTGTCTTTTCCTCTGTACAGCTCCGTACTGTGTCTGTCGTTGGACATACAGCTTTTTTTTGCGTAAGATATGGGCTTCTGTACTGCGCATGCACGCAAAATATGCAAATGAATACGCCTGTATCTAGCTCTTTCCATATGGTTGGCTTGCATGCCCTGATGCCTGGAGGAGTCGGCAAGCATAGGCTGGGTACAGAAAGGGCAGGTTCACGCAATGACAACACATTTAGACGTGTGCACAGATACGCCTTTTAGGAGGCGGGTCCTGGAGGGCTGATGCAGTGATACACAGTGATGAAGACTATTAGCAGCGCTAACTAGCCACTTCTGATTGGCTGATTGCATATTGATCCTACTAGCTGATAGTACTTAATTCATTACCATTAGTATATTATATTGCAGCAGTCTTATTACTTAAGTGACATTTCCATTTGGATTACTGAAGGCAAGAAGAGAGCTAAAGAGCTAAACAACAGCTATGAAGGTGTTTGTATTTAATTGCAATTTATATGCTACTTTCATTTATTATTAACAGACAAGAACATATTCTATCTTGTATATATGACACCTCATTACATTTTTGCATTATTGTTTACAATAAGAGTAATGTGACATTAGCATTTATTATTAACACTGTCAAACCGCATCTCTGCACTTCCAGGGGTGAGGGGGCTGAAGGGAGGGGGGGGGGGTAAGTTTACTCATTTGTCTGCATGACGTATGTCTGTTGTAAATACGACTCTTTTGGACCTGGATGCATCTTGAGATGCACCAAATCAACATATGAAAGTATTCTTATTTTGCGTGTGTCTTTTTCTATGTATATTGGGTGTGCAAATGCATCCAACTCTAAATTAGCCCCTAGGTGTTTATAGTGAAGAAGAAGCTACGGAGCTGCTTCAACCCAAGGGGGCTACTCAGGAGCCTCTCTTTAGCTGGCCAAACATACTGCCGTTATAAAGCTGGAAATTATACAGCTATATATCTTGAGAGATGAGCGGCTGGATCTCACCCAATTTGGCTATATAAAGAATGGCCATGTTTCTTGAGTCTTTGGTCAGGCGACAGTATCAGACCCTTTGTGCCCACATAACACTGAGTGCTAATCTGTAGTATACTGTTCAAGGAAACACAGAGAAATCTAGGGATTGGCTACTATTTCCTCCTTTAGACGCACACTGTCCACTTAAGTCACCAGTGCAATCCAGGAGTAGGCCTTTATTCATAAAATTAAGTTTTACAATGGAGCAAAGTGATACTAATCAGGATCATTTAATTCCCTAATGCAAGAAGTATGATCCACAGGACAAAGTAAGTGGACCTAATTTACAAAGTGCAAATATGCACTGAAAAACACCTTAAATTTGCGCTTGTGTGCCCACATGGTCTGCCAAGCTCATTACCTATTCTCCGCTTTAGGGAGACAGCTCGACAAACTAGAAGTACATCTAGGTTTTTGAAAATGAGGGGCGGAGGTGGGAGAAAAACCTCCAGAGGTGCACTGTGTGATTGTTCATGTTGTGTAAGTAGTTCCTCTTGCTGTGTGTGTATTCGGTGGAAGGTTACACCAGATCTTATTTTGTGCTGCATATAGTTGGTGTATGAATCTATCTTCGGTGTAATGTGTTTCCTGCGGTTCTATAGTAAAGAATCATGCGATGACCACTGTGTCTTGGTTAAAAATAAAAGCTTTTATTGAATTGTAAGTCACAGACTTACTGACACAGCGCGATCGTGGAGTGCAAAGGAGTAACACATGCAGACTGCCAGAATCACCCAGGCTGAATAAAGGGGCACGTGAGTTTTTTTGGGCCTGATTCATTAAGGAAAGCATAGCAAAAGTGAGCAAGTAAGGCAAAACCATGTTGCATTGGAGGGGGAGGTAAATTTAAAATGTAATGGCAGATTTATAGTTGGGGTAGGGCATGTCCTAGATCAACTTTAAATTTCAATGTACAAATAAGCTATCAAGTATTTATTTATGTGCTACATGAAAAACAACCAGTATTTTCCTTATGTGCAAAATAATAAGCTCATTTGCACCCCTTACATTACAAAATGGTTTTGTCCAGAAAATTTGAGTAAGAAGACTTTCTAAAATTTTTGCTTGACTTAATGAATCAGGCCCTATGTCTTAAATGATTTGCTGGGTGGCTTTTCATGTGCTAATACACTTCTCACTAAATTAGCACTCATTTCCTGAGTAAAACCGTTATTTTCTTGCCTCCCTGTACATCATTAGCATCACAGTATAGTTCCACACTTTCAATATATGTGACCCAGTCCTCTATGGCACTATCAAAAGCAGCTATTGTGCCGATGTATCCTGACATTTTGCCTGTATGTCCTTTTCCCTCCCTTTCTCAGAGAAAGAATAAAGGGCCTGATTCATTAAACTTCTTATTTCAGTCTCCTGGACAAAACCATGTTACAATGCAAGGGGTGCAAATTAGCATTCTGTTTTGCACATAAGTTAAATACTGACTGTTTTTCATGTAGCACACCAAATATGAACTTTAAATTTCAGTCTACAAATAAGCTATCAAGTATTTGTGTGCTACATGAAAAAACAGTCAGTATTTAACTTATGTGCAAAACAGAATGCTAATTTGCACCCCTTACATTGTAACATGGTTTTGTCCAGGAGACTGAAATAAGAAGTTTCTCAAGTTAAGATCCTTAATGAATCAGGCCCAAAGTTTGTAGAAAATGTCACAAAAGAAGGCATATTGCAAGGGTGTGCTGATCGGAGGAAACACCCGACTGTCCACAAGTGTCAAAATACCATGGGAGAAAATACACAACACCCCAGGTGCATCAGGTAGCCGACAATGAGTCAGGCTTTACTGATTGTAATGGGAAAAAGAACGGTCTAAGCTGCCTAGAGGTGCACGCCATAACGGCAAAAGAGCGCCAAGTGACCTGGGTCAGTATGGAAGTGGCAGGAATTAAATTGCAAATGGAGTCGAGCAAGTGATTACAAATGCCTGTTTGCAAAGATTCCATAAAAGAAAACATCGGTAACCCTCCACATATATATTGGTGAACCGGTGTCCCTGCAGGGAAAAATAAAAGTTCTGGTGAAATACAAAGGCAATACACATAAACTGTATTTATACATAGCTCCACATGGTGGACTAGCACTATTGGGCTGTAAATTGATAAGGAAAATTCAGCTTGATTTATTGTGTCCAATAATGATGCAGCTACTTGTCAGGTGCCGTCTCCGCGCTCTCCACAGGCGCCGTAGACGGACACCTTCTCTCTGTAATCCACGTCCTGTTGCCTAGCAGCAGAACTCTATCTCTGCTCACCTGTCTGCAGTCAGCATGTCTAAACCACTTAAATCTCCCTAATCCAATCAGGAGGCACCTTAGGGTATATAAGGCAGCCTCTGACACATGTCTAGTGCCAGAGTATTGGTTCTTCCAGCTCCAGCATTGTTGTTCCTGTGTTACGCCTGTGTATTGACTCCTTGGCTATAGTTTGACTTCTCTTCCGGATCATCCCTTGTTCTTCACTGCCCGCACTGGTTTTGACCCTTGGACTGTTCCTGACTACGATTTGCCTTCTCTCCGTTGTACTGCGCTCCTCTTACTTCGACTCGGCCTGTTTGACTACTCTCCATTCACTGCGCTGGTAACTATCTGGGAGAACCGCGACCTGCGCATCACACGCAGCAAAGCCCAAACCTCCTTGCGGGGGTCCCTGGTGAACACCGGTGGTGCGTTAGACTCCGCGCCTCTCAGTTTAGTTGCGCTAATACCAGTCAGTGATATTCCTAGTGAAAGGCGTGACACTACTAAAGGACATTCGAAATTGCTAGCTGCCACACAAACCATTTTCGAAATAGGGATAGGCACATCAAAGGGCATTAAAGCTAGTATAGAGTTGGATCCAAATGCCGTTCCAAAATCTCATGAATCCCACACGATACCATATGCTATCTGTCCAGGGGTGGAGGAGGAAGTACTGAAACTGGAAGACTTTTGTATACTCTCCCCGGTAGAATGGTGGAAATGAGCTACGCCTGTAGTCCCCATGGTAAAGAAGGACAAAGCTGGAAGTATCCTCATCTGCCAAGATTTCAAAATGACAATAAATCCAGTGCCACACACAGTACAGCATCCTTTGCCTAAAATACAGGATATTTTTGCTCTATCCCCAAAATTAACATAGCTCAAGCATATTTACAGATGGAAATAGAGGAAGCATCCAATAAATACCTGACTATGAATACACACAAAGGATTACTCCAGTACAACCGCCTTGTGTTTGGAATAGCTTCCGCCCCAGCGATATGGCAATGGGTTGAGTCCTACAAGGATACCATGAACACAGTGCTACCTGTGTGACATAATAGAGACAAACAAAGATGATGAGGACATCCCTTAGATTGTACGCTCCTTTGAGCAGGGTCTTCTCTCCTCCTGTCTTCTCCACTTTCAACTCTGCTCGCCAGCTTCCCTACTTCCTACTCGAGGACCCTCTTCCCCCGCCCCCTCTCGCTCCCTCCTCTTCCCCCCGGGGGTCTCCCTCTCATCCGTGCCCTCCCTCCTAGGTGCCGTTGTTGGCAGACCATCCCCTCTCCTCTTCCCCCCTCTAGCTGTGCCCTGAGCTCACTGAGTTATTGTGATTATTGTTTACTGTACTGTGCTGTCTCACCTCGTATTGTAATTTTGTTTGTCCCTGTACGGCGCCACGGACACCTAGTGGCGCCCTATAAATAAAAATTAATAATTAATAATAATAATCTAAACAATTTGGAAAGAGTATTAGTGCGACTACAGGAATACGGACTCAAGGTTAATAAAGAAAAGAAAGAATTTCCTTTTGTGAGCATGTATTCGATAGAGAGGGCCTGCACAAGTCGACTGATAAAATTGAGGCAGTACTTCAAGCACCCCTGCCCAGGCTGTGTCACAGCTGAGATCTTATTTGGGCCTAGTGAATTATTACCACAAATTGTTGCCGGACATTTAGTACAAATCCCACTAAATGTCCTAATACAGAAAAGCGCACAATGGAAATGGACAAAAGACTGTGAAAAAGACTTTTCAGAAACAAAAAGATTTATTATATCTGATAAGAGTATTTAACCCATTTTGATACCAAACTGCCCATCAGACTGGCATGTCATGCCTGACCATAAGGCGCTGGAGCAGTGTTGTCACATCAAATAAGCGAGAAACCATTTGCTTCAAGGTCCTTGACAGTATCAGAGAGAAATTATGCTCAAATTGATCGAGAGACCTTAAGTCTAGTATGGAAAGTAATGAAATTTCATCAATATTTTGATGGACAAAAGTTTACATTAGTAACTGATCATCAAGCATTGGTATCAATTTTCAACCATGAAAAGGGAGTTCCAGAAATGACTGCTTGTCTTCAATGTTGGCCATTGTTACTGGGTACACACATATATGGCATTGAGTTTAAAGGAATAAAACTGCATAGCAATTCTAATTGTCTATCATGTTCCCCCGTTCCCCAATGTGAAGAGGACAATGTTAAAGATGCTCTGGAAGTGTATCACAACATGTTGGTAGAACAGCTACCTATTACCAATGACATGATTAATCATGAAATGAGGAAGGACTCTGTACTGTCTAAATTAATGGATTTGACTTGCAAAGGTTGGCCTAAACATGGAAATGCTCAATATCATGGATTCTCGGCCAAGAGAGATCAAATATCAGTCTGTCAAAGACTTTTAATGTGTGGGTCCAGAGTGGTAATTCCACCAAACTGCAGAGCAGAGTTCTGGAAAATTTGCACAAGGGTCACTTGGTCACAATGAAAATGAAGAGTCTTGCTAGAAGCGCCAAATTGAACATTGACAAAAGAACGCGAAGGATGTCAGAGAATTCAAAATTCACCGCCAATAGTCCTGTTACACCCCTGGGATTGGCCATCATTCCTATGGCAACGCATGCATATTGACTTTGCTGGTCCATTCATAAATTGTATGTTTCTTATTGCAGTAGAAGCTCATTCAAAATGGCCAGGGGTAATAAAGATGAAATCCACTACATCGGAGAAAACAATTGCTGTTCTGAGAACCATCTTTGCAAAAATGGTCTGTCTGAGCAAGTGTGTAGTGAGAATGGGCCACAATTCATGTCTGCAGAATTCCAAAAGTTCATGGAGGAAAATGGCACCATCCAGCCACCAAGGGTTTGGCTGAGAGATTCGTACAAACTTGCAAAAAAGCTATAAAGTATATGCACCTTGTACATGTGCCATTGACAACTATCCGTTTATATACCGTAGAACTGAGCACTCCAGTACCGGTCAGCCACTTGCTGTGTTCTTTATTTAACTTAATTTGTAGTCTAAATGGGACTTCATGAAACCAGATATGAGTCGAAAGCTACATATTAAACAACTTCAAACTGTTGATCAGACGCCTACTCGGAACTTCTACATTGGTCATGAAATGCTTGTACATGATTACAGAGGAGACAAATGGCAACAGGAAATAATCTCTTCCAAAATTGGTCCTCTGATGTAAGTGCTTAAAGTGAGAGGAGAGTTGTGGTGATGCCACATTGACCAAATAATAGAGGCTAGGGCCCAAACGGACTGTAATTTGGCATCTGGACATAGCCAAGTAACTGATGTGGTGGTTTCTGAACAGCCTCTTGAGAACATTATGGAGACTGTATACAAATTTGAGTTTACTGCAGAGACTGTTCCCGAGTCTATTACAGAGCCTGAGGCTCCCTTAGTGGCAACATCTGATCCTGAATCTCCTGAACCTCCTAGACTCATTCCGGCTGAGCCTTCTGGGGTAACATATACATTGTATTGTGATAGCATTTTCTTATGTCTGTATTTATCTATTTTTGGAGGAATGTGGTGTATATAGTTCCTTTTGCTGTGTATGTATTCGTTGGAAGGTTACACTGAATCTCATGTTGTGCTGTATATAGTTGATGTATGAATCTATCTTCTGTGTAATGTGTTTTCCTGCAGTTCTATAGTAAACAGGCATACAAGAACCATTGTGTCTTGGTCATTAAGAAAACTTTGATACAGACTAAACAGTTCCCAAAAAACTTTAGAATCACATCTTTCATTAAGTCAGACTTACATTTTTCCCCTAAATTACTGCTTGGTGTAGCACGTTTTATGGCTTAATATAAAAATTTGAATTCGTGCTATTTTGTGTGTGTGAAGTTTTTTATACATGGGCAAAGTGTAGTTAGAAAGTATTTGCCCACTGAATTGCAACTGGTAAGTGCTAAATGCGTTCTATATAATGTATAGAATGAGACCCGATCTCCACCAACCACAAGCTTAGCAAAGAGAACCCTGGCTCCACCCAATTCCTCTCATTGGTCAATGCCAACTTCTTCTCACCTTCTAATGCTGCCAGCTTGCTACGCAAACCGATGTGCTTTGGAAGAAATCAAAGCACACAGCACCAAAGAGAATTTTATGCTGTTCGCCAGCTGGCTTAAGGACCTCCGGTAAGTATCTTCAAGTGTGCTATTTTTGTAAAATGTTTCCCTTTCATCTTCCTTTTAATCAACTTTACCAAAGTACAATATAACTTAACTGTTTGGATGGTTCTCGTTACTATTGAACAACTCAGGAAAGTAAATGGACAAAGAATCTGTGTATCATTGATTTCTGCATTCATTCATATAAACATCCCTATTGCTAATCCACGTTCCAATGCTGCTTCAAAACTACTCTCTCTAACCTCCTCACTTGACCTCTCCCAGTGGATTGAATCCGCTACTCATCAGGATGGCCACTGTCTTGATCTTGTTTTCTCTAGACTATGCTCAGTATCTAATTTCCTTAACACTCCTTTCCCCCTCTTGGATCATCACCTGATTAGCTACTCACTCACTCTCACTCCCAGCTCTTTGACCTCCCTGCTGTCAAACTCTACCAAGCCTCCTCATACCCACTCGAATATTAACTCTACTGATTTTCAACAGTTTTCCACCTCTCTCCAACACCTTCTCTCCCCAATTTCTACATTCTCCTCCCCTCCCGCAGTTCCTCATTGTCACAATAACCTAGCAACTGCCCTTGATCAAGTGGCTCTTCATACGCTGCATACACTTCGTTGTCAACCGTGGCACACTAAAGTAACATGAACTCTACAAAAACTTTCTCGTAAAGCAGATCATCACTGGCCTAAACCTTGTACCTCTAATAATTTCAGCGCATATACTGCTATCTACCACTCCTATCGAAATTCTCTGGACACTGCTAAACAAACATACTTCCAATCTTTTGTCTATGCTGAGGCTTTTAGCCCCAAATGCCCTTTTAGCACATTTGAATCTTTCTATTCATTCACTCATTCATTAATTCATTCATTGTTTTCTAGTGCACACATTCACACTTATAATTAAACTGTTCTTTCAGTAAAGGTTATTACTGGTAACTACCATGTTGGTAGATCTAATAATGATGATTTCATTATGATTAAAGTGATAACATTGTTCATTTTATAGTGCCCACTACTTCAATATAAATGATTAGGCTGTTTCGTGTTTATGCCACAGACATTAAGGTGGCTGATTGCTGTCCACTGAGCCAGCCTCATAAACACATAAAAATGTTTTTATTTGTGGAACATATTTATTTATAGTATTAACAATTACCTGCTTTTCTCACTTACTACTTCAACCAGATTTGTATATCAAACAAAGTGGAAAATTATATATGTATTGTGTAACTGACTCTCTCTGGCATACGTATATATAAGCTGAGTGCACTTGGACCTCACTGAGGGGTCTATTTATGACCATTTGTTTTTTTGACTTGATACTTTTCAATCCTTATCTCCTTGATAAGGATTGAAAAGTAACGGCTATGTATTAAAAAAACTTCTCAGGGACAGCAGTGCCGATAACCTGCTGTCCCTGAGAAGTGACTCACCTGATCATCGCAGACTTTTCTCATTTTTCAAGGCTGCGGTGATCTTCTCTTTTTTTTTTTCTCTTTTTTTTAGTGCGTATGCACCGACCGAATAGTTGGTGCATGCGCAGTAACATCCTGGCCGGCAAACTGCAGGATGATTGACAGGGAGGGATCACATGATCCCTCCACACATGCGCTGTCTCTTCAGAGCAGAGCTGGACAGCGCAAAAGTTTTCAGATATGTTAATGTACGCCAGCTTCAGATGGCGCCAGCTTCAGATGGCGCACATTAACATGTAAAAAAAGAGAAAAGTTTCTCTAGTTGAACTTTCATACATAGCGGTTCTGAGCACTTCCCATACACTGTTATGGGGAGTGCTCAGAAAACCGATAGGAAATGCAAAGCAGCAGATATCTGAGATATCTGCTGCGATGCTTCAATGGTACATAGTGATTTCACGGTAAACCCCCGAAAACTGTTGGAAAATAGACCCCTTGGCAAATAGACCCCTGAGCGTTGTACCTATCCCATAGGAAAACCTACATCACAGCAAATAAATGCATAGACCTTTTCCTGTAACACAATACTTAATTTTGATAAAGTTCAGGGAGTGTTGAGCCTGATTAACGGTTATTGTACTATGTGTTTCTGTGTGCAGAAACAGCAACTTGAGCACAACCAGAGCACACATCATGAGGAGATGCGTGCAATGTGTGAAATAGGGCTGATTACTTCTGCACAATCTATGTTATGGGGTTCTGAGGCAATGACGAGGCCATACACAAAGGGGCCATGTTCACATCATGCTGTGGGCATGCCAGCTTCCCACAGTGGTAAAGAAGAACACCCCTGTGTACCAATGTTATGCAATCAGGATTAAAAGTCAGCAGACATTCCAGCAGAATCGGATGAGCTTAAATGTAATAAACAAACAAAGTACAACAGCATTTTAGAACTAGTCAAAGTATCAAAGCCTAAATCTACCAATATACCAATAATAACAAAAACATTCAAAAATTAGCAACTTTATAAAAAACCCTAATTTGTTACAAAGTAAATTTAAAGTTGCAGGCACTTCTCTTAGCTTTATGTAACTTGGGATTACCTGAAATATCATACATAAAGGCAATGTAGTATAATAACGATTTATATAAAAATTTAATAAGAAGAATACACTGGATGCACTCACAAAACAAATTAGATCACAAGAGTGCAAAGCGCTTTAAGGTTATAGGGCCAGGTCCTTCCCATCCTCAGTCTTCATCCTCTAGGGAAAAACTTAATGGAGCCCTCTCTGAATGAGCATTATCTTCCTCCAACCTCTTACCACTTACACCAAGCAGTTCCCTGCGGGTGGAATCCCTGTATGTTGCTCTCTCCTGTATTTGCCGGCACGTGCCCTTTTAAGTGTAGACACAGGTTTTGTAGGGTGGTCATACAGTCTAATAGAAGTAAAAGTGAGTTTAGTGCCAGACAATATCTATAAATTAGAAACTCTTAATTTACACTACTTCTCCACTACAGCACAATACTTGGATTGGAAACAGTAAAACAAATATGTAAATATCATTATCTCCTCCTGCATCATGACTTTAAATTGCAGATAGAGATCAAAAAAGTTCACATTACAATCATGGTGAACTCACTGAGCATCCCAGATGGCTCACAGCTTCTAGCTGGTCTTAGTGGTTCCATATATGGTTACAAACAAACCTTTCTATGCCCCCTACAGCAGGTTCTCTCTGAGGCAACTTATTCCTCCTCTGCTGGGGTACTATCCCCATTTATTTGGCTCTGGCACTATCTCTGGTCCACACTAAGCCACAACTGACCCCTCCCCTGCAGAGGTAATACCCCATTTAATTGGCTCTGGCACTATCTCTGGTGCACACTCAGCGACAACTGACCCCTCCCCTGCGGGACTTTCCTCCATTTACTCAGGCTCTGACACTTCCTTCAGTGGAGCTCTCAGTCCTATTAATATACACAATGCTGCCTCTCTGCTCCCAGCAGCAGTCACCACTCTCTTTATATAGGCTGCTTGGATTGAGGCTCTTCCCCTGGTTTACTGTATTAAGGACTCTCCCCACAGGTTCTGGTGCTTCACGCTGCCCCTGTCAGCACTTCCCTCATTCTGTAAAGGGGGACTCCTTAAAAACGTATAAATCACTTTATTTTCTTCCTCTCATTTCTCTTATTACCCTCATCACAATTACCGTTCTTCACTTCTCCCAGTCACATTCTCAATCAGTATATTACCCCCTGACTGGTCTCTCCTCTCTATCACACAGTGATATTCTGAGGTAATTCAGTATTTCCCCCCTGACTGAGCTCACTTCTCTATCACACAGTGATATTCTGAGGTAATTCAGTATTTTCCCCCTGACTGAGTTCACTTCTCTATCACACAGTTATATTCTGAGGTAATTCAGTCTATTTCCCCATGACTAATCTCTCCTCTCTATCACACAGTTATATTCTGAGGTAATTCAGTATATTTTCCCCGGACTGACCTCACCTTCCTATCATACAATTATATTCTGAGTGTAATTTCTCTCATTTCTCTCCTCTATCAGTCTCTAACTGATGCCCACTGTCCATTCCATCTCCCTGACAGCTTTCCCTTGTTCTCCGTCACTCCTGTATTATTGTACTTTTAAATCTGTTACCTCTTTATCAGAACTTTGCCTCTCTCTCTCCCATTTACCTGTTTCTCACACCTCTTATTCTTTATTTTATGCTTTATTATTTTCACCTCAGAACATTTCTCTCAAATTCTCTATGTCATAATGGACTTTGACCCTCATGGCAGCGGGCACATCTGCCAATGTTTTGGTTCTCCGGCTGTCGCTCTCCTTCCACACATTCAGTCACCAGGACTCGTGAATAACAACACCAAATGGGGAGTTACACGGATAAAGTATACAGTAAGGGAATATAAATTATGCATTTGCCATTTTCTTCCATAATTAAAGCAAATATTTAATAACAGCTAGATAAGTGAATCAGCATGTAATATAGCTGATAAGCTCTCTGCAGTAGAGTTGCCTGAATTCTTTGAGCAGGTATGAAATTTGATCAATTTGGGCCAGTCTGACAGATTCAAACTTGTTTATGGTTTGCTCGTGATTCCAGAGCGGTTTATTCTTTGATTGACTTAAATTTAAAATGGCAGAAGTCCAATGTATTTGATTGAATTGCTAGATGTACGGCAAATACGCTTACATTGCAAATCCACTCGAGCGACATGCTTGACGTTTGAGAAATAGTCATCAAATTTTAATTTTCTTTTATTTAACATTAGTCATATATCATCGGTAAGAGACAGGTATAAAAATAAAATTGTGATTCTGAAGTTGTATATCTATACAAAAAAACTGATAGAAATAGCTAAAGTATGTACAACCGATAGAATATATCATCATCATCACCATTTATTTATATAGCGCCACTGATTCCGCAGCGCTGTACAGATAACTCATCTACATCATTCCCTGCCCCATTGGAGCTTACAGTCTAAATTCCCTAACATATACACACAGAAGACTGAGAGCGAGAGAGATAGAGCCTAGGGTCAATTTTGATAGCGGCCAATTAACCTATTAGTATGTTTTTGGAGTGTGGGAGGAAACCAGAGCACCCGGAGGAAACCCACACAAACACGGGGAGAACATACAAACTCCTCACAGATAAGACCATGGTCGGGAATTGAACTCATGACCCCAGTGCTGTAAGGCAGAAGTGCTAACCACATAAATTAAATTAAATATAGGTAAATAGGAAGGTTCTGGAAGGGGTAGGAGCGGAAGGGGCCTAAGATTTTCATGAAACAACTAGGCTACATAAGCTTTAAAATGTATAAAGGTAGGAACTAAGAGTAAGGGGGTACCAAATCAGATCGGACTGAGTTTTTGGATTAAAAATAAATGGATATCCGGTTAAGAGGAGAGGTCTCCAAGAGGATATTATAAGTTAAGGTAGAACAGGTAGCTGTGTACGTTGGCTTTGATAAAAAAAAACAAGGGACCCAAACCTGAGTAATGGTGTTGTCCATGCCCTGGAGAAGATAGGTGATTTTCTCAGTGGGCTTCATGAACCAAACATAAGAAATAAAAAAAGATGCATGGGACAGATCTTAGCACCTCCAATATTTAGCTATTGCATTTTGCTGTGGCAAAGATATGGCATTTAGTTTAGGTGAGTGTTTGTCATCTTCATCAAAAGGATAGCATAAGAAGACTGATGAGGGTTTTTAAAGGACCTGTCAAAAGGGTTACATCTTGGGGCATGTCCACCACATATGGAAAAAGGTTCCAATCTGACCCCATTCCCTCCAGGTCGCAGGGCTTGTGGAGCTATATATTAGAGCTAGTTTGTCGGGAGTATAGTACCATCTAAAGTAATTCTTGTAGGCAATCTTCTTAATAAGGGTTTAGATGGACCCAGAAGAAATGTTTTCCCTTATTGTTTCCCAATAGTTCTCTTCCAGGGCCGGGACAAAATATTGCTTCCATTCAAGTTCATTCCTGGATTGGGATTTTAAGGTTGTGTCTAGTAGGATACCATAGAGAAAAGAGGTCATGCCACTCTGTAAGGAGGAGCACAGACAGAGAGCTTCAAACTGAGACATGGCGATAAGAGACTCAAGTACTGGGATTGTTCTTAGAAAACATAGAATCTGGATTTATTTGTAAAATTTAGGATTAAGACTGGGGGATTTATTTCGCAAAGCATGGTAGTCGAATATTTTAAACTTGCAAAAAAATTTTTGATTTTCACACAATATCTTTTTGGTTGAGTCAATGAACTAATTGGAGAACTATTATATTACATCCTGGAGACATGAATGGTTTAGAGTTAGACGCATAATGTCCCGAACTATGGAGGAAAAGATGCATTCCAGTAATGACGGACTTCAATGTATACGTTGAGCCAGACGCATCTTATGATGGAGTTAGCTCAAAAACAATAGCATTTTTGCCAGACAAGTGTTTATTCTTGCGCCCCATGATAGTATATAGACGTGGTTTGAAAGTGTTAGCATTAAATGCTATGAAAGTTGCATTATATTTTTTGTGTACAATATAGTAATGTAATGAAGTATCGTTTACACAAGAGAGAAAATTGTATTGACAGTTACTCTTAAATGTCAAAGTTTCATGTTCCAAACAAAATGTAATTTAATATAAACACAAATACAAAATACATAGGAAATAAAATTAAATGAAATACAAACATCCGTTGTTTCCCCTTTAAGAATCTGATGGGAGTCTTCTTTCCCGCATTATTACAAATGGAATTGTCAAGTATTACAAATCGACAGTCGCAGTTTCATATAATATAACCCAGTGGTCTAAGTGGACATTTAGAAGTGGTGGTATGAAAATTTAGTGAAGTTGTGAAAAATGTAATGGGAATGTGAGTGAGTGGAATTTGATAGTTTTACAATGAAGGCCGTAGGAGAAGTGGCGGTATGGCGTACCACCGTAAATTCCCCCACTTCAACCACTGATATAACCACAACGCTAATTGTTATCAGTTTCACCACCCCTGCCAGCTCACATTCTGCCTCTCTGGGTGTAAAGAGACACAAGTCAACATCACAAAAAAAATGTACATACGGACATATGCGTAAGCCAATATGGAGATCACTATTGTGCCTCAATAGTCCGTTACACGCATCCTTCATCGGAGGAGCAAACTTTGCACAGTATCAGTGCGCCTCAATGTGTGCAGAGCAGGGAAAAATTTTTGGAGGTACCCTTTGCAAAAATATAAATGTCACATTAAAGTCCAACCTCCTACCCTTTAGCGCCACCCCTGTCAATTAAATAATCTTTTCAGTTTTCCTGCTATAATTCTTCTCAGTTGAGCCTCATTTATGGCTTAAATACATCATGAGAGTGAGAGGACATCGGGACTGGTTTTACTACGCGTCTCTTTTGTGTGTATGTGTGAAGATTTTTATTACATTATTTGAAGAGCTCATTGACATGCTCTTCTCCATCAAAGGCTGGCAGATATCGAGTCCTGTCCTATATTCTTGATGGGACTCATTCGGCAGAGGAGAACATTTGCAGGTGTACTCCAAGGAACGTAATATCACATCATGCACAAAATTGCCACCTATAAATACTGTCTGGATGTGCAGTGCACGGTTTAAAATTAATAAAATAAATAGTTATAAAATGGGCAGTGTGATCCCTTCCTCAAATTCTAAGCCAGCTCCCGTCTGGACAGGTTAGACTTAACATTGAGACCATAAGCAAGGGGGAGGCGTTGGTGGATGGAAGCTATTCCTAGAGAAGAATGGAGTAGGCGCGCTAGTACACTTTATTTTGCAGAGTAGAGATAATTTGAATGAAATAATGGAATGGATAGGATGCATTTTTAGGGTTGTTCTATGCTGTACCAAGGGGCACATAGCCATATATTTTCTTGCTGCCTGCACACATGTGAAATGCTGGAAAGGGGGGATAGAAGGATGGGCACACACTACGGTGGAGAGTTGAGGAACGGAAAAAAGGCAATCCACAGCTGCAGGCTCTAAGGTGGCTGGTTCCTAGGGAGAGATTAGCTACTAGGAAGTATTCTGTGCCCCAGCCTGTATCCTCAAATACTTCATTCCCGGGCAGTTAATATGAGAATGAGGTCCGTAGAACATTCCATTTTTTGTAAATGTGCCTTTCAGTGTTACACAAGAAAACATACACCCGCATAATGGTTTATTGAACTGCCCACAGAAGAACATTCTGTGTGACCTTTTGCAAATTTGTGGGTCTGACTGGAAAAGCCTAAGGGGTATAGAAAACTAAACTGCCGGTTTGAAAAAGTGGGCATATTTATTTAGTACATTCTACAAAATGACAGCTAGAATCTGATTGGTTGCTATAGGCAACATCTCCACTCCTGTAGTTTAGTAAATATATCCCCTAAGAGTCAAAATGTCACCTCAAAATCCAGCCTTCTATGAGTTCAGGATCTCCCTACATTTACTTGAACTTTTCCACATTTCTTCTAATATACTGTTAGGCATAGACATGGGGGCTGTCTATTAAATATATCATACTCCTACATTTATGTTCCCCATATAAGGTACACCTTTAATGTGAGAAAGACACCCTGTTTAGAGTATAGGCCAATGTCTGGTTTCCACAACCTATGGGGACATGTAAAAAAATAAGTCCTTTTTGCAACAAAAATGACCCTGCAGCTGTCTATGAAACAAAAAATTTCCTCATGAATATACCCTTGAATTTCATTGTAATATTGCTTTCTGCCAAACCCCATGCCCCTGGTCCTCCCAGCTTGTCAGTAGTTTTGCATATTTTTAAATAACTCTTAAGGGTAGATTTATCAATCCTTCCGAAAAGAAAAAGTGGAGGTCTTGACCATAGCAACCAATCAGCTTCACACTATCATTTATCTAGTACGTCCTAGAAAATGATAGCTAGAATCTGATTGGTCACTATGAGCAACACCTCCACTTTTCATTTTTAGAAGGTTTGATAAATCTACCCATTCATTTCATTAATAAAAGTACAAAACCGCTAGGCACAATCAGGGAACTCTGTTAACAGACAACCAAATGTACAGCTTGTCTAAAAGAATAGCAAGCACCGTATATACTCGTGTATAAGCTGACTTTTTCAGCACATTTTTTATGCTGAAAAAGCCACCCTCGGCTTATACACGAGTGAACTTACCTGTTCTCCGGTCCCTCAGCTCTTAACTTCCTGTCAGTGGAACGCACATGAGTTCCACTGCGGAGGTAAGTAAAAGGCTGAAATCTCTTTCTCTCTCTCTCTGTCTCTCTCTCTCTCATCATATCATCACATCATCAATCCTCCAATATAAGTACAACACATAAAAATCAATCAAACACTGAACTGCGCAGATGAGACTTAAGCCAAACAGTATATCTGTGCAGATAGCAATATAACACTAATTCATTTTTAATAAAGAAAGGTGCATATGTCCAAAGAACCAGTCAGATTAAAAATACATGAATCATTTAGTAGCTAATCAATCAAAAACACACATGATATAAAAATGTGTAAATTAAAAATGCATATACAGATGTAAATAAAAAACATAATAATGAATAAATCTAAAAAATTTACCAGTAGCTGCTACATTTCCCACCCTAGGCTTATACTCGAGTCAATAAGTTTTCCCAGTTTTTTGTGGTAAAATTAGGTGCCTGGGCTTATATTCGGGTCAGCTTATACTTGAGTATATACGGTAGTTAATTTAGTAGATAATTGAGAAGAGTCAGTGGAGAATTATAACAACAACCAGCCGAAGCTCATTATTCCATATGCTTTTTTATGTGCCTGAAACACTTTTTAATTTTTTAATGCTCTCTGGATCACTAATTAATATATTCTGCAAACTACACAACCTAAGCATTTGCGAGTTAATTGGAATACAGTAATCCCTAACCTCAAGCTCACTTTATCTTTTTTCAATATTATACTTTCAGAACCAAGTTTAAGCAGGTAAATCTTGCCCCCCCCCCTCCCCCCAACACCTTATTGCCCTGGGCGGGCTACAAAAAGCTCTTATTATTACATGCCACTCACTAGTAAAAGTCATTTGAAATCTCAGTATAATCGGATTCTGATTAAATAAACAGCAATTTTATTTTATGGTTTGTAAAACTAAATGACTGTAAATACCATATGCGTCAGTGTAAAGTAAGAGTGGTGAAAAAGTATTATCAAAAGATCTTTTTGATAGTAAAAGCAAAAAATGTTTTACTCTTTTGTAAAGTAATGAATATGCTGCCTCTCTGTAAGTGGTGATTTCACGTATATTGAAATGATAGCCTTGGGTTAGGAATGTAATTTACTGAACTAGCTGCTAACACTGCAATATCCTCTTTAAACACAGGCAGCGTGTTAGAAAGACCAATATTGTGAATCTGATTGAAGCATACAATTATACCTCGTAGATTGGCATGTATTTGAGTGGCAGATGTTCATTTTGCAAATAATCACTTTGGCACTTGTTTAGATGCGACAAAAGAACTGGAAGAGTTTATGAAATTAGAGGGTTTACAAGCAACAATATATTTCTTTAATGGGCAAAAAAAATCAAATCAAGCCTTAAAATGAATATTTGAAGAGAGCCTGTCCTGTTCTACTTGGGAGAGTGCACAGAAAAAAATGCATCCTGTATGCAAATGTAAGGACAATGCTCCAGAGTCATCCCTCATTCTGCTCTATACTCTCCCGTGCACTGCCTTACAACATAGCTCCTGAGCGTTGCCTTACGTCTCAGCTCCCGAGCACTGCCATACGTTAACAGCTCCTGATCGCTGCCTTATCTCACAGCTTCCGAGCACTGCCTTATATCCAAGCTAGCGAGCACTGCCTTATGTAACAGCTCCTGAGCTCTGGCTTATGCCACAGCTCCCGAGCGCTGTCTTAAGTCTGAATTCCCGATCACTGCCTAATGTCACAGTTCCTGATTGCTGCCTAATGCCACAGTTCTTGAGCGCTGCCTTACATCACATCTCCCGATCGCTGCCTTATGTCACAGTTCTCGAGCACTGCCTTACGTCACAGCTCCCGAGTGCTGCCTTATGTCACAGCTCCCGAGCGCTGCCTTATGTCACAGTTCCCGAGTGCTGCCTTATGTCACAGCTTCGGAGTGCTGCCTTATGTCACAGTTCCCGAGCGCTGCCTTATGTCACAGTTCCCGAGCGCTGCCTTATGTCACAGTTCCCGAGCGCTGCCTTATGTCCCAGCCCCCGAGTGCTGCCTTATTTCACAACTCTCGATTGCTGCCTAAAGTCACGGCTACTGATTGCTGCCTAATATCACAGTTCCCGAGCGCTGCCTAATGTCACAGCTCCTGAGAGCTGCCTTAGGTCAGAGCTCCCAATCACTACCTTATGTCACAGCTCCCGAGCGCTGTCTTATCTCACAGCCAGAGCCGAATTTAGACCTCATGGGGCCCTAGGCAAGATACTGGTTTGGGGCCCCCTCCCTGAAAAAATCCATAGCACTATAGTTTTTTAGCATAACATAATCCCTATTCAGAGGCTGGCTGGCAGACTTTAGCTCGGGGGGGGGGCAAGCATATAGAACTAGCCCATAAGTAGTGGCCCATTTTTAAAGGGTGGTCTCACTGCCGGCCCTGGGTGGTCTCACTGCCTAGGTTGCATAGTGGTAAATCCGGCCCTGCTCACAGCTACCAAGCACTGCCGTATGTGACATCTCCTGAGCTCTGCCTTATGTCACAGCTCCTGAGAGCTGCCTTAGGTCAGAGCTCCCAATCACTGACTTATGTCACAGCTCCTGAGCGCAGTCATATGTCACAGCTTCTGAGAGCTGCCTTAGGTCAGATCTCCCGATCACTGACTTATGTCACTGCTCCTGAGCGCTGCCTTATGTCACAGCTCCTGAGCGCTGCCTTATGTCACAGCTCCCGAGCGCAGTCATATGTCACAGCTCCCGAGCGCAGTCATATGTCACAGCTTCTGAAAGCTGCCTTAGGTCAGAGCTCCCGATCACTGACTTATGTCACAGCTCCCAAGCGCTGCCTTATGTCATAGCTCCCGAGCACTGCTATATGTCACAGCTCCCAAGCACTGCTGTATGTCACAGCTCCCGAGCGCTGCCTTATGTCACAGATCCTGAGCACTACTGTATGTCACAGCTCCCGCTCACTGACATATATCACTGCTCCCGAGCGCTGCCTTATATCACAGCTTTTCTTGACTCCTATTATCATTTTAATCTGCTGCCTATTATGGGGTAAGTCCAGCAGCTGATGTCACCAGATTTTGTAGGCAAAGTACTGCTGGACTACATCCCCCACAATCCACTGCAATCCTCCTGAGGAGTGAGGCATAGCAGCTGATGTATTACGAAGAATGGGATTCCCTCTGAATATCTGTATTATCTGTGGATCTGCCGGACAGTCAGGAAAACAACAAATCTTACAAACAGAATAGGGACATGCCGAGGTTGACGCAGAAGGTGCAGACATGAGACATAAGAAATAGAACCCTTGTGAGCGATGACAATCACATTCCATACTAGGGGCTCTATCATCATAATACCTTTCATGGTGACAAGTATAGTTTTTTTATTGTTGTCTATCATGGTGATAAAACATGGCTTATTGCCAGGGGCGGATTGGGAACATAAAGTGGCCCTGGAAAAAAATCTGGAAGTGGCCTCATATGGGTGGGACCAGATCAACTGTAGGCAGGGCAAACACAAAAGTAGGCGGGATTAGTTGACTATGCCACCAGAGGGCTGTAAAGTGCTAGACTGCCCATTACATACCACCCTTCCCCCAACATTCCCTCTCATGGGACAGAGCTCTAAATCAGGACTGTCCCGCTGAAATTGGAACGTATGATTATTGGTTTACCCATATAATGGCTGCCTCCTCTGTGTACAAGTGATGGGTACATTAATACATAGAAAGTAGGACAAAATGAGCAAATAAATGCAGCAGTAGCAACCCAGTAACAGAAAACGCCATCACAATATACATATTCGTGTTTACTTAATAACATGGTGCAGAGGAACTGCCAATATAGAAAAATACATTTGGCAGACTGTCCTGCTCTCTCCTACCTGTACTTTCCCTACCTGTGGCTGCTGGTGTCTCTTGATCGGTTGCTGCTTGTCTGGATCCTGGAATGCTGGGGGCACTATTTTGAAAAAAAATTTGTACATGAAATTTAGAAAACTCCAACGAGCTCCAGTGTTAAATCAATAGCACCCACATTTAATAAAAAAAAAACAATTTCCCTCACTCTAATGAGCCCCAGCAATAAATAAATAGCATTTACGTTTAAAAAATATAGCCATTTCTCACAACCATGCCGGCATTAAATAATTCATATTCACATTTAATAAATAGCCTTGTTTCTCAAACTCAGCCAGCCCCACATTCAATTAATAGCCCCAAACCACCCCATCTTAAAGTAATAGGCCCCGCTATTAAACACCTACCTCACACCCATATTACATTGCCAAGAGCCCCCTTTGCCATCACACACATTACATTGCCCCAAGCCCCCTTTGCCCTCACAAACACAACATTGCCATCAGTCCCCCCCCTGCTGCATTCACACACACAACATTGCCATTAGTCCCCCCCTGCTGCATTCACACACACAACATTGCCATCAGTCCCCCCCTGCTGCCCTCACAAACACAACATTGCCATCAGTCCCCCCTGCTGCCCTCACAAACACAACATTGCCATCAGTCCCCCCCTGCTGCCCTCACACACACAACATTGCCATCAGTCCCCCCCCTGCTGCCCTCACACACACAACATTGCCATTAGTCCCTCCTCCCTGCTGCCCTCACACATACAACATTGCCATCACTCCCCCCCTGCTGCCCTCACACACACAACATTGTCATCAGCCTCCCCCTTCACACTGCCCTCACACACTCACATACCCAACAGACCCCCCCAGCTGCTCTCCCACACACAGCCAACAGGCCCCCCCAGCTTCTCTCACACACACAGCCAACAGGCCCCCCCAGCTGCTCACACACTCACACACACACACACACACACACACACATAGCTAACAGGCCCCCCCCAGCTGCTCTCTCACACACACAACCAACAGCCTCCCCCAGCTGCTCACACACTCACACACACACACACACACACATAGCTAACAGGCCCCCCCAGCTGCTCTCTCACACACACAACCAACAGCCCCCCCCAGCTGCTCACACACTCTCACACACACACACACACATAGCCAACAGGCCCCCCCAGCTTCTCTCACACACACACTTAGCAAACAACCCCCCCAGCTGCTCACACACACACACACACATAGCAAACAGCTACCCCCCCAGCTGCTTACACACACACACACACACACACACATACATAGCCAACAGCCCCCCCGGCTGCTCACACACACACACACATAGCCAACAGGCCCCCCAGCTGCTCTCTCTCACTCACACACACACACACATAGACAACAGGTCCCCACCGCTGTGAACACGCACACAAACACACATAGCCTACACTTACCTTTCAGCAGCTTTCAGCGTCGCTTCTCTGCTCACATGGGACGGCACCTGTCACATAGTGCGCGTCCCATGTGATATCTAATCTTTCTGCGATAGGCCACACATATGGAGGAGAGACCGCAGATCCGCAGCCACTTGCAGGAAGTTGGCTGGTCCCGGCGAAGGGAACCAGCCACCTTTCTCGCTGAGAAAAAAAAATTCAATGAAAAAACCCAAAAAAACAAGATCAGGCGACCTCATTAGGTCACCGGCCTACCGGGAAATTTCCCAGTAAGGCCTATGACCAATCCGCCCCTGCTTATTGCTGAGATTTACTAGTTTAGGCTAAATAATGGAACTGGACACTCGCGGTAAGATCAGCTCGCGGCCTTGAACTAAGTTTGAGCTTTCAGTTCCACTATGTAAACTAAATTAAAAAGAATAAAGGCTTTTCTGTAAAAAAACAAACAAATCCTTATAAGTAAAAAATAAGACATAAAATATATGAGTTGATTATGTGTTATTCATTTTAAAATCCTCCTTGGAAAATATTTTCTTGCAGTGATAATTTTTTTGTTTATCAGCCTTTATGTGTTAAACCCCATCCCGAGACCACCGTTCAAGGTCCACTGTAATTAGTGAATTGAGAGATGGATTTGAAAATCTCGAACCAATGTCTTTCAAACACACTTGCAGGCAGCAGACAAATTATATACAATGATTTGCAAATCCCTTTATTGTCAATTCCAGGACATTAACAATAACAACTTGTAAATGGATTTTTACCATTAAGATTATAATAATTATTGGCAAATTGCTATTGTTTGAAGAGTTTACTGTATATAAAAGTTTCTTATATTTTCATGCCTTAAACTTTAAATATTTCATCGATATATGTGGTAATGAGAAGTTAGGGGACCATTTATACAGGTCATAGAAATCCAAGGTGACCTCTTAATATTCCTTATAACACAGAGATTCTTCTAAGGAGCAAGGAAGTGATGACATCACAGTCATTTCATATCTCATTATAATAGGATTCTGATTGAATAAGCAGCAATTTCATTTTATGGTTTGCAAAATGACTGTAAATACCATACGTGTCAGTGTAAAATGAGAGGGGTGGAAAAGTGTTATCAAAAGATCTTTTTTATAGTAAAAGAAGAAATGTTTTACTATTTTGCAAAGTAATGAATATGCTGCCTATCTGTAAGAGGTTATTTCACCTATATTGAAATGATAGCCTTGGGTACAGAAATGTAATTTACTGAACTAGCTGCTAGCGCTGTAGTATCCGCTTTAAACACAGGCAGCTTGCTAGGTAGGCCAATGTTCTGAATCTGATTGAAGCATACAATTATACCTCGCAGAGTGACATGCATTTGAGTGGTACATATTCATCTTGCAAATAATCACTTTGGTACTTGTTTAGATGCGATAAAAGAACTGGAAGAGTTTATCAAATTTTAGGGTTTGCAAAGAACAATATTTTTCTTTAATGGGCAAAAAAAATTAAATCATGCTTTAAAATGAATATTTAAAGAGAGCCTGTCCTGTTCTACTGGGGAGAGTGCACAGCAAAAAGTGCATCCTGTATTCAAATGTAAGGACAATGCTCGAGAGTCATCCCTCATTCTGCACTGCTTTACGTCACAGCTCCCGAGTGCTGCCTTATATCCCAGCTTCCGAGCGCTACCTTATATCTCAGCTCCCGAGTGCTGCCTTATATCCAGCTCCTGACCCCTGCCTTATATCCCAGCTCCCGAGCACTGCTTATAAACGAGCTTCCAATCGTTGCCTTATATCCCAGCTTCCGAGCGCTGCCTTACATCCCAGCTTCCGAGCGCTGCCTTATATCCCAGCTCCTGAGCGCTGCCTTATATCCCAGCTCCTGAGCGCTGCCTTATATCCCAACTCCTGAGCGCTGCCTTATATCCCAGCTCCTGAGCGCTGCCATATACCCCAGCTCCTGAGCGCTGCCTTATATCCCAGCTCCCGAGCGTTGCCTTATATCCCAGCTCCTGAGCGCTGCCTTATATCCCAGCTTCCGGGCGCTGCCTTTTATCCTAGGTACCGAGCCCTGCCTTAAATCCCAGCTTCCGAACGCTGTCTTATGTCCCAGCTACTGAGCGCTGCCTTATATCCTAAGTATCAAGCCCTGCCTTAAATACTAGCTACCGAGTGCTGCCTTATATCCCTGCTGCTGGGCGCTGCCTTATATCCCAGCTTCCGAGCGCTGCCTTATATCCCAGCTCCTGAGCGCTGCCTTATATCCCAGCTCCTGAGCGCTGCCTTACATCCCAGCTTCCGAGCACTGCCTTACATCCCAGCTTCTGAGCGCTGCCTTATATCCCAGCTCCTGAGCGCTGCCTTATATCCCAGCTCCTGAGCGCTGCCTTATATCCCAGCTCCTGAGCGCTGCCTTATATCCTAGCTACCGAGCCCTGCCTTAAATCCTAGCTACCGAGTGCTAACTTATATCCCAGCTCCTGAGCGCTGTCTTATATCCCAGCTCCCGAGCACTGCCTTATATCCCAGCTACCGAGCGCTGCCTTATACCCCAGCTTCCGAGCGCCACCTTATATCTCAGCTTCTGAGTGCTGCCTTATATACCAGCTTCTCCGCGCTGCCTTATATCTCTCAGCTCCTGAGTGCTGTCTTGTATCCCCAGATCCTGAGCACTGACTTATATCCCAGCTACCGAGCGCTGCCTTATATCCCAACTCCCGAGTGCTGACTTCTATCCCAGCTACCGAGCGCTGCCCTATATCCCAGCTACCGAGCGCTGCCTTATATCCCAGCTACCGAGCGCTGCCTTATATCCCAGCCACCGAGCGCTGCCTTATATCCCAGCTCCTGAGTGCTGCCTTATATCTCAGCTCCTGAGCGCTGCCTTATATCCCAGCTCTCGAGCACTGCCTTATGTCACAGCTCCTGATCATTGACTTATGTCACAGCTCCTGAGCACTGAAGTGCTAGACCGATATCTTTCAAACACACTTGCAGACAGGAGACAAATTACATACAATGATTTGCAAATATCTTTAATGCCAATTTCTGGGATATTAATAAAACAACTATTAAACAAATTTTTACTATTATGAAATAATAATTATTTGCAGAATGCTATTGTTTGCCAAGTTTACTGCATATAAATGTTTCTTATATTTGGATGCCTTACATTTTTAATATTTCATTGATATATGTGTTAATGAGGAGTTAGGTTACCATTTATATAGGTCACAGAAATCCAAGATGACCTCTAATATCTGTAGTAATGTATAGTAGGGGGAGAATTTATTCCTTATAATAGAGATTTTTCTAATGAACAGGAAAATGCTGACATCAGAGCTCACCCATTATAATCAATGACATTTTAACTGTTTATAAAGATTTTATTCACAGGAGTTTATACATATATTAACACTACCTGTGTTATGTTTTTAGATCTTGCCTCCCATGTTATGTATATTGAATTTTGTATTATAAATATTATTGGGAAAGTGTTATCCACATGACTTGTTTAAATGAAACATTTTTGTAACGACGAAGAAGTCATTTATAATGGATGTGCAGTCTAATTAAATTAAAATCTAACCTTTATTTACATTTTTTTTAAAATACTATTATCATTGTTACCAAAATTGATAAAAACTAATTTTGCAGCGAAATATAAAATCATTCTAGATAGAATGGAAAAAAATAAAATTATAAGTGGTAGGAAAAGTGTTTTAAAATATGATGTTGTTGATGTGATGTGTGGGTTTCACTGTGTCTGATATATAACGGCAATGAAAGGATTAGTGTGATTCAATCCTTCATTGTTATTCTGCTCTTAGATGCGTTTTCAGCACATGAAATTCATTAGTTCATCTGTACCTCCTGTATAAAAGGAATAAGATTCTAATAATCATTAAAGCAATTCAAAAGCAAAACATCTTATAGTTATGTTCTTTTATTTGAACATTATTTATATAATAATATATGTAAACTTTTAAAGATGGAACATGGCTAAAATGTTGTCTGATTATTAACATCATTGTTGATGTTACTCTCGCTCCCTCCTCCCCCCTGGGGGTCTCCCTGTCTTCCGCGCCCTCCTTCTTGGGCCCCATCGTTTGCGGATCTTCCCTCCCCCTTCCCCGCCCTCTCTAGCTGTGCATTGAGCGTACTGAGTTGCTGTGTTTACTGTACTGTGCTGTCTCCCATTGTATTGTGATTTTGTTTGTCTCTGTACGGCGCTGCGGATGCCTTGTGGCGCCTTATAAATAAATATTAATAATAATAATAATAATAATAATGTTGTATGTGTCTCAGTTTCCAGGTACCGTATTCACCGTGCTTTCACAAGTCCGTTTAGTGTTGGACTATGAAGCGGATGCTGGTTCCATGTCAATCATTTGCACAACATCTTTTGCATCAAGCAGGGCTAGTTAGTTTATTATCTCAATAAATCCACAATGCCCCTATAACACAACATGTAAATAGATTTGTCCCTTGCTTGATACACATAATTACTTCAGACATTGACACGACCACGGTAGTGGCGACACGCGTTTCGCTGTTAAGCTTTTTCAAGGCAAAAGTTTGAAAAGCGTGGGCCTCATTCTATTTAAGTCCATTACATCAAACTCAAATATTCAACGTCACTGTTAGGTTTGGATGCAATCTGAAACATTTGTGCCTGCTTGACTGCTATGCTTTCATAGTCCTGCCAATTTCACAATCAAACTAATATTAATGAACTGTTTGTGACTTTGCATTATTTTTTATATGTTTGTGAGATCCTGATGGGTCCTCACTTACGTTGCCAAAAATTCCGCCATATGGCGAGGTGCGTGGCAAGAGATGAAGAAAACCGTCTCTCGTTAAGCTGTCAGGACAGAATTAAGTGCAATATAAGTTTGCAGGCAGCAGGTGGTGCTGTTCTTAAACTGTGCAAACATGTACCCATTGATATTACTGATTCCCTTGACAGTTGCTTTCTCTATGTAGTTCATTTTTAATTAAGCAAGCTGACTCAACATTAGAATCTTCTGTACTAGTCTCCTGTCAGCAGTTACAAAAGGACGAAGTAAAAGCTGTCAGGCACATTGGATTACCTGAAAATGGTTGGGGCTTATCTTATCCCCATAGAAACATATTTTTAATTAGAATCTTTTGTCAATCAAAATGGGAAGGAGGGAGAGTACTCATGGGGGGAGGGTGAGAAATGGAAAGACTGTTACACACAGAGGGGAGGAGAAAGACAGAGGATGCCACACTCACTGTGGATGGGGGGGGGGGCAAGCTGTCACAGACATAAAGGACAGTCCCTTTTGAATCTTAAAAAAATCGGAACTTCTGTGCAAGGAGAAGGAGTTTTGCAAAAAAGTGGGTGGGGCTTATCTTCTCCCAGAGAAACGTATTTTTAATTAGAATTTCCTTATCCTTAATTTTTTCCTGTTGTCTTGTCATTGTCCTTGCCACTGTTTAAGATCCTCACTGCTTCCAGCTCACGAAAATCCCACACAGTGCAAACAGAATAGGACAGAACTGTTACATGATAAACATGTATTGTAACAGTTAGATGATTTAGCGATCTTAGAGAGATTCCAGTAGACATACTACATGATAAACTGTCCCAATATAGATTTAAGTATAATATTCTGTTAGTTCTTGTATTGTAGAGATCCAGAGGTGGAGGAGGGAACAAGGGCCCCCAACCCTCTGCATGTACCATGCAGCGGGCCCAATTATCTCCATGGGCCCCAATGCACTGCACCTGCAACACCAATGGTAGTTCTGCCACGGTAATGATCTGTAATCTAGCCTGTTTTTCCATCTCACTGTCATTATATTGAAAGCAAGTCTCTACAGTGGCCCATCCAAAGTAGCACAGTGGCCACCCAGTGGTTGTGCTGTGAATTGCAGCATGGCGCGAGAGTGTATCAGCTCTGTGGTGTGACAAGTCCGGGTCTCTAGTGACGTGTTTGGCAAGGTGAATGAGGACACATGTGTAAATAAATTATTAGATCATTTTTAGACTTATATATTTAATAGTGTTTATTGTATACTACATGTTTATTGTCTCTCCTTTAAAACATACAGATTGATTTTATTTATTAGTTTGTATATGTAAAGCCGAATATCATGTTCATTAATATCATGTTGTCATTATTATGTTATTTTTAGATTATTAATATTTGTTAGACATCTAACATTTGACTATTCAATTTAATAAGGGGTTATTAGTTTATTAGAGTCCATTTGAGGAGGTTCTATCGTTATGTGACCATCCTTCCAGCACACGATCCATAGCACCACTTTTTATTATTCCTCTATTATAATAATCATATTTATTGTTGCCAATATCTATCGGTAACATCTACTGAAAATGTATTATGATAGGTTATTGAATGATATCAATATATTCTCAATACTGGTGTCCGATTCTTGTTGTTCTTATTGTAGGTTGGGAATGCGGCAACATTCCGTGGTAAGTATTATTATAACGTGGGTAGTATGTATTTTTATTGAAAAATGTGATTAAGAACTTATCTATTATATTTAAGAAGAGTATGGCTAATGATGGTACATTTTGACCACTCCGTGTACCAGACGCAACTCCAACATCTATCCCCTGGGGTAACAATGACCAATGATAGAGATAATTATTTTTCCTTAGTCCTGTTTGTTACAGTTGCAGTGAGATGATACATTATACTGGGATATCAGAAACATTGACATTATTAGTTTGATCTTTTATTCAACATCATGTGCTATGGATGGTATTTTTTAAATATTCAATTCGTATTACTAGCTAATCATGTATTGTTAGTACTCATTACTCATATAAAAATATGACTTCGTAAATGTTTGTATTTTCAATTGCTAGAAAATTAATGATTCATATTCTTATGACATTGTACTGTGGCTGTTAAATAATGTATTAATTTCAGTGTTTACCTTCATAACGTATTTATATTTTCAATGCTAATATTAAATTGTTATTGTTGTTATCCTAGACTAGGGGCTAGATTTACTAAGCTGCGGGTTTGAAAAAGTGGGGATGTTGCCTATAGCAACCAATCAGATTCTACCTATCATTTTGTAGAAGGTACCAAATAAATGAAAGCTAGAATCCGATTGGTTGCTATAGGCAACATCCCCACTTTTTCAAACCCGCAGCTTAGTAAATCTAACCCTAGGAGCGTTCCAGCAATCATCCCCCGGCTCAAATGTGATAAGTATTGGCATAATGGGCACATTTATTTATAAAGATACTTGTAAAAGTGTTTATTACACTTGAAACAAAAAAAGGACAATGTGACCGATGAATATGTAGTTTGACCACCCCATGATTGGACGCGTCTTCAACATCCATCATCTGAAATTAATAAAACTAAAGACAGAGAGAATGACCATATCAACATTATCATCATTATCAGCTATTTATATAGTGCCACTAATTCTGCAGCGCTGTACAGAGAACTCACTCACATCAGTCCCTGCCCCATTGGAGCTTACAGTCCAAATTCCCTAACATACACACACAAACACACACACACACACACACACACACACACACACACACACACACACACACAGAGACTAGGGTCAATTTAATAGCAGCCAATTAACCTACCAGTATGTTTTTTGAGTGTGGGAGGAAACCGGAGTACCCAGAGGAATCCCACGCAAACACGGGGAGAGCATACAAGCTCCACACAGATAAGGCCATGGTCAGGAATTCATGACCCCGGTGCTGTGAGGAAGAAGCGCTAACCACTAAACCACCAAAGCTATTATTCTTTATTGTAGTTACTCAAGTTTCATTGTGAATAAAGTAGTCTACTTATGGTATCAGAATAATATATGACACGTCAATGGAAGGTGATTGTACAGTGTTAGTGGCTTGTATTAATATATTCTACATACTCAATATAATCCATGTAATGTGAAAGTTCTTATATAAATTATTTCAGTACATAAATTAAAATTAAATAATACATTCTTCATTTTTACAATTTTGTATTATAAAAGTTAATCAATATGTGAATCATTAGTGTCAGGTAATCATTATATTCTTGTGGCTGTTTATTGATCTAATCTATTTATACTGCAGGTTCTACATGCGTTGTGAATGTGATTTAACAATCTACAAGTGAATCACTTCAAAATGTAACGTTATAATTAGTGATTGGGATCAAACAAATGTGAATTATAAAATTAGAGCGATCAGATAGTTTTCTAAAATAAGATATATTAGTGTAGTGCGATAATGACTTAACTATAATTATGATATGCACTGTACTGAAATGTGATTTTGAATGGTGTTAAAATTCATATCTCTTATGTAATATGATCTTATATAGTGCAATTTCTCATATCAGCTAGATACTAATCTACCACTTAAAGTATATTATCCTTCATGTGTAGCTGTGATGTCTTCCATAATATATATTGAAGGGTTTTAGTGGTTTAGTGGTGGTAGTTGATCAATAAAAAGTATATATATATATATATATACAAGTTAACCTGTGCATGATACTCATGCATTCTAGTCAAATCAAGCTACTTAAGGTGTTAAAAAGGTTCTTGTCATGCATTTGGGCCATAGCCCAGGCCTCCTCAGGGGAAGAGCGTTACTTCCTGACGTACGCGACCTTTTTTAACGTGGTTTTGTCCACATGTCACCACCTCATCATTCTTCTCCATCACCTCATCCTTCATTTTCATCGCCACATCTATCCAAATGTCTATCCAGACACAGGGATCTCTCTCAGCGGTCCTGAGTATCACACTCCTCTCACTCTGTCACCCCCGGCAACCACCAACCACTCCCCACTGTCACCCCCGGCAACCACCAACCACTCCCAACTGTCACTTCTCCTTCAAGAAATATATATATATATATTTTTTAAATCTTTATAAACACTTTTAACAATTAACAAATTAAATTAACAAATTAAAAACATCTTAGTATACCAAATTTCAGCCCTTTCTGAACTTTTTTTTTCCACACACAATAAGAATTTAGTAGGTCAGTGTATAATTCCGCCCAGCAGGTGGCGCTGCAGCTTGGTTTTATTTTTACACAGACACACAGACTAACACACGCCACTAGACATTTATATTATAGATATTAACTTATGATAATCTCTAACTTATTTACCCAGTTGGCATGATTTTAATTATAGGATATGTATTGTGGTCAGAAGGTTGGGCATTGATTACTTCTCTCAGATGATATATTGTTTCTCCTTTTGCAAACAACAATTTCTTAAATGAATGGCGTTTAATCATTTTTTTTTTTTCATTCAAACCAGATGGTTTCATGCTGTTCATGAAGAAAATCATCCATGTTTCACGTTTTAAAAGTTCTTTGTTAATATCCCCTCCTCTGATTCCAAAATGTACTTTCTCCAAACCAAAGGCTTTTAGATGATTTATATTTCCATTGTCCTTCTAAAAAGAATGTTGTGCTACACTGGTTAAAGATTTAAGTCTAGCTCCATCCTTTATTACATTTCGTATATTGCCTGCATGCTGGCGTATTCTTTGTATTTTATTTGCTTGTTTTAACAATATAAAGTTTATTGTAGGTACACTGTAGACAATAGATAAGTTCTTGGGCTTGACAATTGATGTAATCTCTTATTTTCCATTTCTTGTATCTATTTTCAAATTCTTTTTCAGCAACAATATATTGGTAAACAATGCAATGATCGCATTAACAGAAACTTTTAGGATTCCTGAGTTTTAATTTTTTCTTGTAAAAAGGCTATGTATGACACTATATGGACTAAAGTAATCGGACACTTGACCATTACACCAACAGAGACTGTAATGACATTGTAATCAAATACATATACTTTAATATGGAGTTGGTCCCCCTTTTGCAGTGATTATAGCTTCCACTCTTCTTGGAAGGCTTTCCACAGGATGTTGGAGTGTTTCTGTGGCACTTTGTGCCAATTCATTGTGCAGAGCATTTATGAGGTTAGGCACTGATGTTGGAAAAGAAGGCCTGGCTTGGAATTTCCATTTCAGTTCATCCTAAATGTGTTTGATGGGGTTTAGGTCAGGGCTTTATGTGGGCCAGTCAAGTTCTTCCACACCGGACTCATCAAACCATGTCTTTGTAGTCCTTGCTTTGTGCACTGGGACACAGTCATGTTGAAATAGAAATGGGCGTTTTCCAAACTGTTGCCACAAAGTTGGAAGCATAGCATTATCAAAAATGACTTGGTAAGCTGAAGCATTAAGATTGCCCTTCACTGGAGATAAAGGGTCTAGCCCAAACCCTGAAAAACATCCTCATACCATTATCCCTTCACACCAAACTTCACAGTTGGCATAATGCAGTCAGACAGGTAATGTTTTCCCGGCATTCGCCAAACCCACTCATGCATCTGACTGCCAAACAGAGAAGCGTGATTCATCACTCTACATAATATGTTTCCATTGCTCAACAGTCCAGTGTTGGTGTGCTTTACACCACTCCATCCGACGCTTGGCATTGGTCTTGTGATGCAAGGCTTGCATGCAGTTGCTCGGCCATGGAAACCAATCATCATCATCATCATCATCATTTATTTATATAGCGCCAACATATTCCGTAGCGCTTTACAATTGGGGACAAACGTAATAAACTAATAAACAAACTGGGTAAAACAGACAAAGAGGTGAGAAGGCCCTGCTCGCAAGCTTACAATTCCATTAAGCTCCTGCTGCACAGTTTTTGTGCTTACATTAATGCCAATGAAAGTTTGGAACTCTTCAGCTATGGAATCAGCAGAGCATTAGCGACTTTTACGCATCATGCACCTTAGCAGTGGTTGACCCCACTCTGTCATTTTAAGTGGTCTACCGCTTTGTGGCTGAGTTGCTGTTGTTCCTAAATGCTTCCACTTTCTAATAATATCACTTACAGTGGAATGGAATATCATGGAATATCCAGCAGGGATGAAACTGCACGAACCATCTTTTTGCAAAGGTACAGTACCACGCTTGAAGTCACTGAGCTCTTCAGAACGACCCATTTTGTATCACAAATGTTTGCAAATGGGGACTGCGTGGCTATGTGCTTTATTTCTTACACCTCTGGCAACGGGTCTGATTGAAACACCTCAATTCATTAATTAACAGGTGTGGCCAAATACATTTGTCCTTATAGTGTGTCTTTGACATTTTTTTACCTTTTCCACGTTACGCTTACTCAGGTTCCTATGGTTTCGACCAGGTCTTTATCTGTTTTTAAGATGTGCCAATGATTTTGTAGTAAGTTGTAGATTTCTTTCTATTTGTTGAAGAATGTACTTATGAAATGAATTGGTTGTTCTTTCTTCCTATAGGTGTTAGGACTCTGATTCTAATTTGCATCTGGCCTGCAGTACCTCTAAGAGGTGCTGCTGTTTTGTCATCAGACATTTCCACCTCATCTTCAAGAGTTAACATCTTCCCTGATCATCACCTGCACCTGTTCCACTGCATAATATACTCGCCCCAAGCATTGCTCCTTGCAGTTCATCAATTTTTTGCTGCTTCTGGTCCCTGTCAGGACTCCTGTGAATTGTGCCTGTTGTTCTCCTGATTTTCTGACTTCTGCCTGTTCCACCATTTTGCACCTTTGTTTATAAACTAGACACTGGCTTTGTTTCACTTTGCTCCTGTATACTCCTTGGTATTGTTTGTGAATCTCCTGACTTCTGACCATGGCTGGTCTGACCTAACTCTCTTGCTGGTTTCTCCCATGGATCATTCCAGTGTGTCACTCACCGGACTGTGAGTGCTACTCCTCGTGTGTTTAGGAACCTTGGCCGTCCGCCATCCTGAGGGTCTGCGCATGTGCAGCCCTTTCAAGCCTTCAGTATCTGTTGCTTTTCATTAATTGGCTGATCAGGCAACACTCCCTATTTAAAGCACCTGAGGTCAATACCTCGTTGCCTGATCTTGGAGTCTCATTCCCATGAGCCTCTGAAGGTGTTCCTGTGTTTCCTCGTGTATTCAGCTCCTGCTGATTCCTGTTATTTCATTGTGGTTTCCAGACCACTTCAACTCTCCTGTGTTCATCGTGTCTACAACAGCTGATTCCTATCCGCTGCCTCCGTTGTTTCTACAGAGTTCCTACTCACTTCAACTCTCCTGTGTTCATCGTGTCTACAACAGCTGATTCCTATCCGCTGCCTCCGTTGTTTCTACAGAGTTCCTACTCACTTCAACTCTCCTGTGTTCATCGTGTCTACAACAGCTGATTCCTATCCGCTGCCTCCGTTGTTTCTACAGAGTTCCTACTCACTTCAACTCTCCGGTGTTCATCGTGTCTACAACAGCTGATTCCTATCCGCTGCCTCCGTTGTTTCTACAGAGTTCCTACTCACTTCAACTCTCCCGTGTTCATCGTGTCTACAACAGCTGATTCCTATCCGCTGCCTCCGTTGTTTCTACAGAGTTCCTACTCACTTCAACTCTCCTGTGTTCATCGTGTCTACAACAGCTGATTCCTATCCACTGCCTCCGTTGTTTCTACAGAGTTCCTACTCACTTCAACTCTCCTGTGTTCATCGTGTCTACAACAGCTGATTCCTATCCGCTGCCTCCGTTGTTTCTACAGAGTTCCTACTCACTTCAACTCTCCTGTGTTCATCGTGTCTGCAGCCAGCTGATTCCTATCCGCTGCCTCCACTGCTTCTACAGAGTTCCAGCTCATCTCAACTCTCCTGTGTTCATCGGGTCAGCGCTCCGCTGCTACCATCTCTGCTACTGGAGTTCAGACCGCCTCAACTCTCCCGTGTTCTTCATGTTCCAGCTCCTTTACTACTGCTTCCAGAGTATTGCCTCGTTCATGATGATTTACCTGCCGTGCACTGCACCAACTTGATTACTGCTTCCACCTTCCAGTGGTCTCTCCTCCTGCCGGCCTTCAGCCATTCAGGTATCCCTGCACATCTCGCTGACAGCCTGCTCTCCTGAACCGCGGTATGCATACTTCTCATTGACTTTGCTCCTGTATTGCATATCTTGCTGGACTGAGTTGTGTTCTCCTACGGACTCCTTTATCCACTGAGATTGTCGCTACCATTGACTGTGTTTCCTATTTGCCTGGATTGTTATTGTGACTTTGCATACTTTAGCAGTGCTGCTCTGTTATCATTGTATTGTGATATCATCGTGGGATCAAGTCCTGTGTGCCCGTGTATACTCTGCATAGCATTCATCTCCTCGTGCTCTCCTCACATATATATTTCAGTGGTACAACTTGCTAGATGCAGACCATTGATTCCTGTTCCCTGTGACACCAGTTTACAGTATCCTCTCACATAGCAATGGTACAACTTGCTATCCGCAGACCACTGACTACCCCGTTATCTACCTCCACCTGGATTCCATTCCTTCACCTAGACAGCGGTACAACTTGCTATACGCAGACCGCTGACTTTCACTGCCTCCTCGTTACCTCTGGACATTCCTCCTCACTATAGCAGTGGTACAACTTGCTACTCGCAGACCACTGACTACCCTCACGTTTCCTTGTCCATCTAGTTCCTCATGTACAGTTATACTCATTACCAATGCTGCTAGTCATAGACTTTTCCTGAGCATTCTCTCACCATCTGCTGTTCCTCCGGTTCCGTTGTCACCCTACCAGAGTATCTATTACCACCTATATTACTCTGGTAAGTTACCATCTGGTGATTTCCTGGGCAAAGACTCCTAGTGCCCGTAACAGTAAGATCAGGCCATGACAGACCCAGATGCGGAACCTACAGCTAAAGAGATGCTGCAGCATCTGGTTACCCGAGTGGAACAACAGGATGCTCGCCAACAACTGTTGCTGCAATGTTGCCAGGCATTAGCCTCCCAAGGAATGTCTGTGCAGAATATCACAGCTACTATTGATGCTCCTGTGCTTTCCTCCGTTTCCCCAGTGCCATCCCAGGTGTCTACGGCTTCCATGCTTCACCTGCCTACTCCGTCAAAATATGATGGAGACCCCAAAACATGCAGGGGGTTTCTAAATCAATGCTCAGTTCATTTTGAGCTTCAACCTCAAAATTTCTCTACTCATCGTTCCAGAGTGGCCTATCTCATTTCCTTGTTTTCTGGACAAGCTCTCGCATGGGCTTCCCCTCTGTGGGAAAGAAATGATCCATTATTACAGGATAGTGCCAAATTTATTTCAACGTTCCGAAGTGTTTTTGATGAACCAGGTCGTGTTATTTCCGCTGCATCCAGCATCCTCCGTCTACGTCAGGGTTCTCGTACAGTAGGCCAGTACGTCATTCAATTTAGGATATTAGCCTCTGAACTTCAGTGGAACACTGAAGCGTTAATTGCCGCCTTCTGGCAGGGGCTTTCTGATAAAATTAAAGATGCACTGACTACTCAAGAATTACCTACTTCCTTAGAAGATTTGATTTCTCTTTGCCATCGTGTAGACATGAGATTTCGTGAAAGAGAGTCTGAAAAAACAACTTCAGTTAAAGCACCTCTTCGCTCTAGTCCTCAACTTCGCTCAGCTTCATCTCCGGTGATACCTATGAAGATAGGTTGCTCCAAATTAACTTCAGAGGAGAGGGACCGAAGAGTAAAAAATAGACTTTGTATCTATTGTGCTGACTCCACACATCTGCTCAATTCATGCCCTAAAAAATCGGGAAATGCCAGGCCCTAACTAGTTCTGGAGAGGTGAAGTTAGGGTCCCTGGAGTCCTCTCCATGTTCCACGAAATTAAAAGTTTGTGCTTTTGATGTTATAGTTTCCTTTGCTACCAAATCCTTTAAGTCCCAAGCACTTATCGACTCTGGAGCTGCGGGAAACTTTATTTCTGAATCCCTCGTGAATCAATGGTCTCTACCAGTGATTACCTTGAAGACAACTATTACTGTGACTGCTATTGATGGATCACGCATTATTAATGGTCTCATCACTCAGAGTACGTCTCCAGTAACCCTTCAAATTGGTGTATTACATAAAGAAGAGATTTCATTTTTAATTTTTCCTGTTACTACAAGTCCGATTGTATTAGGCCTTCCATGGCTTCAACGTCACTCTCCCCAGATTGACTGGCACACTCCTCAAGTTACGTCTTGGGGAGTTGAATGTCATCATCGTTGTCTCTCTCAAGTCGTTCCTCTTAAAATACAGCAATCCTCCATTTCACCTTCCTCACCGGGACTTCCTCCTCAGTATGCTTCATTTTCCGATGTATTTGATAAAACTCAGTCTAAACGTCTTCCTCCTCATCGTTCGTGGGACTGTCCGATTGACCTTCAACCTGGCAAGACTCCTCCCAGGGGTCGTGTGTATCCACTTTCTTTACCTGAAACTCAAGCTACATCTGAATACATTCAAGAGAATCTCCAGCGAGGATTTATTCGATCTTCTACCTCTCCCGCTGGAGCCGGGTTTTTCTTTGTAAAAAAGAAGGATGGATCATTACGCCCTTGCATTGATTTCCGTGGACTTAATGCCATAACTATCAAAAATCGGTATCCCATTCCACTTATTACTGAGTTATTTGATCGTATTAAGGGAGCTCGGATCTTTACCAAGTTGGATCTTCGTGGTGCCTACAATTTAATTAGAATCAGGTCCGGTGACGAATGGAAAATAGCTTTTAACACCAGAGATGGGCATTATGAATATTTAGTAATGCCCTTCGGCTTATGTAATGCCCCCGCTGTTTTCCAGGGTTTCGTTAATGAGATCTTTCGGGACTTGTTATATGTTTGTGTCGTCGTCTATCTGGACGACATATTGATCTTTTCGCAGGACCTGCCTTCTCATTATCAACATGTGGCAGAGGTCCTTTCCAGACTCCGGAAAAATTCACTATTCTGCAAATTAGAAAAGTGTTCATTCGAGTTGCCCCAGATTCCATTTCTGGGATATACTGTCTCCGGAGTTGGCCTACAAATGGATCCAGAAAAGGTGAATGCTGTGTTACATTGGCCTCAGCCAACTACTCTTCGTGCAATTCAGCGTTTTTTAGGTTTTGCCAATTACTATAGACGCTTCATTCAAGATTTCTCCTCGATTGCATCTCCTATTGTGGCCCTAACTCGTAAAGGGGCCAATACTAAGCAATGGTCCTCTGAGGCCCTTCAAGCTTTCCAGTTCCTTAAAGAGTCCTTCTCCTCTGCTCCTATTCTTCGACAGCCTGATGTGACGCTTCCTTTCTTCCTAGAGGTAGATGCCTCTAATGTTGGTTTAGGAGCCATTCTCTCCCAAAGATCGGAGCAACAAAAATTCCATCCTTGTGCCTTTTACTCTCGGGGTCTTCTACCTGCGGAGAAGAATTACACCATTGGGTACAAGGAGTTGCTGGCTATTAAAGTAGCATTAGAGGAATGGAGATACTTGTTAGAGGGAGCTCGTCATCCTGTGACAATTTTTACTGATCATAAGTATTTGTCATATTTACAGTCTGCTCAATGTTTGAATCCTCGTCAAGCAAGATGGTCTCTTTTCTTTTCTTGTTTTGAATTAATCATAACCTTCAAACCTGCTGCAAAGAATAAAAAAGCAGATGCTCTATCTTGAGCTTTTGTGACGTCCTCAGACGTTGAAGATGGTCCCAACCACTCTATATTAGACCCCAAATGTGTTTCTCTGGCTGCTTCTTCTACTAAAGTGCTACCATTTGGGAAAACCCTCGTGCCTCCTGCTCTTAGGAAGAAAATCCTTTCGTGGTTTCACTCTTCTCGTTTTTCTGGACACTCTGGTGAACGCAAGACCTTTGAAATTCTTTCCCGAAGTTATTGGTGGCCTTCTATGAGGAGAGATGTCAAAGATTTTGTAGCTGCATGTGAATTGTGTTCCCAGTTCAAGACTCCCCGCAAAACTCCAGCGGGTTTGCTTCAACCACTACCGATTCCGTCCAAGCCGTGGACCCATATTAGTATGGACTTTGTTACTGATCTTCCTCCTAGTAAAAACTGCAATACTATTTGGGTAGCGGTGGACAGATTTTCGAAGATGGCGCATTTCGTTCCCTTGACTGGTTTGCCTTCTTCTTCTACTCTGGCTGAGTATTTCATCAGAGAAATCTTCCGTATTCATGGATGTCCGTCCGAGATTGTTTCAGATAGAGGTGTACAATTTGTTTCCAGATTCTGGCGGGCCCTCTGTAAGACCTTGGGCATACGATTATCACTCTCATCCTCCTACCATCCTCAATCAAACGGTCACACTGAAAGAGTCAATCAAGATCTTGAGACTTTTATAAGGATGTTCTCTTCAGCCAACCAAGACAACTGGGTAGAATTGCTTCCATGGGCTGAATTCGCTCATAACAACATGTACCATGAGTCATCTTCTAAAACTCCATTCTTTGTGGTTTACGGTCACCATCCGTCTTTTCCAGAATTTCCTGCCCTCCCTCCCACCCAAGTTCCTGCTGTAGAGACTATTTGCCAAACCTTCAAAAATATTTGGTCGCAGGTCAAAACCTGTTTAAAGAAGACTTCTGCCAGATATAAGTCTTTTGCAGATAAAAAGAGGCGGGCTATTCCACCACTGAAAATCGGAGATCGTGTTTGGTTATCAACCAAGAATATTCGTTTGAAGGTCCCATCTATGAAGTTCGCTCCTCGTTTTATTGGTCCATATAGGATCATTCAAGTGATAAATCCAGTGTGTTTCAAACTTCTACTTCCTAAGAACCTTCGTATTTCCAATGCCTTCCATGTGTCTTTGCTCAAACCTCTTATCATCAACCGTTTCTCGGTCCCTCCTTGAGCACCTCGGCCAGTTCAGATTCATCAAGAGGAGGACTTTGAGATTACTCATGTATTGAATGCAAAAATTTCGCTAGGAGTTCTTCGTTTCCTCGTTCATTGGAAGGGCTTTGGTCCTGAGGAGCATTCATGGATCAAAGCAGAAGATCTCAACGCTCCAACTCTTCTTAAGAAGTTATATTCCAAGTTTCCGGACAAACCCGGTTCCAGGTGTTCTGTGCCCACCTTTAAAAGGGGGGGTACTGTCACTCACCGGACTGTGAGTGCTACTCCTCGTGTGTTTAGGAACCGTGGCCGTCCGCCATCCTGAGGGTCTGCGCATGTGCAGCCCTTTCAAACCTTCAGTATCTGTTGCTTTTCATTAATTGGCTGATCAGGCAACACTCCCTATTTAAAGCACCTGAGGTCAATACCTCGTTGCCTGATCTTGGAGTCTCATTCCCATGAGCCTCTGAAGGTGTTCCTGTGTTTCCTCGTGTATTCAGCTCCTGCTGATTCCTGTTATTTCATTGTGGTTTCCAGACCACTTCAACTCTCCTGTGTTCATCGTGTCTACAACAGCTGGTTCCTATCCGCTGCCTCCGTTGTTTCTACAGAGTTCCTACTCACTTTAACTCTCCCGTGTTCATCGTGTCTACAACAGCTGATTCCTATCTGCTGCCTCCGTTGTTTCTACAGAGTTCCTACTCACTTCAACTCTCCTGTGTTCATCGTGTCTACAACAGCTGATTCCTATCCGCTGCCTCCGTTGTTTCTACAGAGTTCCTACTCACTTCAACTCTCCTGTGTTCATCGTGTCTGCAACAGCTGATTCCTATCCGCTGCCTCCGTGGTGTCTACAGAGTTCCTGCTCACCTCTACTCCCGGTGTTCATCGTGTCTGCAGCCAGCTGATTCCTATCCGCTGCCTCCATTGCTTCTACAGAGTTCCAGCTCATCTCAACTCTCCTGTGTTCATCGGGTCAGCGCTCCGCTGCTACCATCTCTGCTACTGGAGTTCAGACCGCCTCAACTCTCCCGTGTTCTTCATGTTCCAGCTCCTTTACTACTGCTTCCAGAGTATTGCCTCGTTCATGCTGATTTACCTGCCGTGCGCTGCACCAACTTGATTACCGCTTCCACCTTCCAGTGGTCTCTCCTCCTGCCGGCCTTCAGCCGTTTAGGTTTCCCTGCACATCTCGCTGACAGCCTGCTCTCCTGAACCGCGGTATGCATACTTCTCATTGACTTTGCTCCTGTATTGCATATCTTGCTGGACTGAGTTGTGTTCTCCTCCGGAGTCCTTTATCCACTGAGACTGTCGCTACCATTGACTGTGTTTCCTATTTGCCTGGATTGTTATTGTGACTTTGTATACTTTAGCAGTGCTGCTCTGTCATCATTGTATTGTGATATCATCGTGGGATCAAGTCCTGTGTGCCCGTGTATACTCTGCATAGCATTCATCTCCTTGTGCTCTCCTCACATATATATTTCAGTGGTACAACTTGCTATATGCAGGCCACTGATTCCTGTTCCCTGTGTCACCAGTTTCCAGTATCCTTTCACATAGCAGTGGTACAACTTGCTATCCGCAGACCACTGACTACCCCGTTATCTACCTCCACCTGGATTCCATTCCTTCACCTAGACAGCGGTACAACTTGCTATACGCAGACCACTGACTTTCACTGCCTCCTCGTTACCTCTGGACATTCCTCCTCACTATAGCAGTGGTACAACTTGCTACTCGCAGACCACTGACTACCCTCACGTTTCCTTGTCCATCTAGTTCCTCGTGTACAGTTATACTCATTACCAATGCTGCTAGTCATAGACTTTTCCTGAGCATTCTCTCACCATCTGCTGTTCCTCCGGTTCCGTTGTCACCCTGCTACCAGAGTATCTATTACCACCTATATTACTCTGGTAAGTTACCATCTGGTGATTTCCTGGGCAAAGACTCCTAGTGCCCGTGACACAGTGTTTTGTAACTGACCAAACATCTGGACCCACAATGATGTCTTGTAATTTAGTGAGTACTGAAAGTTTTGACTAACATAATTGCTTGCCAATTCCAGAGACTATAAGTCTTCCTGATGGCTATTTATTATTTTTACATATTTTGGGGAGCATTTAAAAAGTGGCTATTCTGGGATTAGCCACCTTTAGATATTGACACCCTGTGCCCATAATATCCCTTTCCTCTTTGGCTTTAGATATCAGTTTTTCATACTGCTTCTGAAAATTTGAGGTTGGATTAAAGGTCAATCCTTTATAGCATGATTCGTCATTTAGCTGCTTATATACTTCATTAACATATTGTTGCTTAGGCCAAATTATCACGTTCTCTCATTTGTCAGATGGTTTTATTTCAACATTATCCCAAATTAGGATCTACTTCACCGCTTTTTCCTCATTTGTATTTAAATTGTGTATTACCAGTTTGTATTGATTTTTTCTTAGATCTTCACAATCTCTAGATACCAAATCTATAGAAACGTGTACTTGTGGACAAATTGAGAAGTCTGGAAAGAAGGAAGATTTTGTTATTTAGAAAGGTCTTGTTGTTTCATTAAATGATTGTGCCACATGCAGTTCTTCTAATGCTTCTAAGGTTAATTGCTCTATTGCATTAAAATTTGTTTGAATGATATGTTATCTTGCATCTGTGTATTTTGCCTTTTATAGAACTTCTTCAATAATATTTTTCCTGCAAGTAATAAATATATCGTTTTCTAATTCGAACCTATCAAAGTTTACTGAAAGTGAAAATGATAAGCCTTAGCTCAATACTCTGATATGGACGTCAGTCAGTATTTTGGTTGATAGATTGATGATTCTCAGATTTGCAATCTATATCTTCCCACATTTGTGATTCTTACTGTAGGATTGGAATGGTTCTACCCAATACTTTTTGTCTCTTTTCCATAAATGTCTTCCCTCCTCGTCTGATTTTCTTCTACTCGTGTTTACTCCTCTTATAATATCTACTAGAGATGTTTACTGACCCCCGTGTTTTGGTTTTGGATCTGGATTAAATTCGTGTTTTGGTTTTGGCAAAATCGCCCTCGCGTGTTTTGGTTTCCTATTTTTTTCTAAAATCCCTTTTTTTTTGCCAAAATCACATAATTTGGCTCTATTTTTGTTCCTACATTATTATTAACCTCAATAACATTAATTTCCAGTCAATTGTTTTCAAGTGACAAAAACACTGCTACCCCAACTGTTTCTGTGTGAACAATGGCACTGGAGACTGGAGAGTGACAAGAACACTGCTACCCCTGTTTCTGTGTGAGCAATGGCACTGAGCAATGTCACTGGAGACTGGAGAGTAACAAAAGAACACTGCTACCCCTGTTTCTGTGTGAGCAATGGCATTGACCAATGGCACTGGAGACTGGGGAGTGACAAGAACACTACTACCCCTTCTGTTTCTGTAAGAGCAATGGCACTGATCAAAGGCACTGGAAACTGGAGACTGACAAGAACACTGCTACCCCTGTTTCTGTGTGAGTAATGGCACTGAGCAATGTCACTGGAGACTGGAGAGTGACAAGAACATTGCTACCTCTGTTTCTGCGTGAGCAATGGTGCCGGATCTCCTGGGGAGGGAGGTACATATGGAATCCAAAACCCGCAAGACCCGACAACTCAACTATGGCGTTTTTCCTTGATTCAGATCGGAGGACGCGTGAAAGTACCAGGCCGGTTCACAAGCCTACCTGGATCCCCTAGGTTCGGGTGGGCTCGGTTTTTAGAAAACCGAGTCCGAGCATCTCTAATATCTACTATAACGTTAAGAATTAGACAACGTTTCAGCCATGTTCCATCATTAAAAGTTTGCTTCTTTCTATGTATATAAGGTTCAAATAACAGAACATAGCTAAGGTGAATATAAATTCAAAAACTAAAAGATATTTTCCTTTTGAATTGCTTTAATGACTATTGGAACTTACTGAGGCAAACTTATTAATTTTATACAGGAGGGACAGATTATACAGATTTGAGTAATAGACATTATAAATTAGCTAATGAGTTTCATATGCTGAAAATGAAGAATAATGAAGTAAGGAATCACACTAATCCTTTCATTGCTGTTATATATCAGATACAATGAAACCCACACATCACATCAGCCAAGGCATATTTTAAAACACAATTATAAACTTTTCCTATCAGCTATGATCTGATTTTTTTTCTATCTACTTAGATTGATTTTAGATTTCGCTTAAAATCTGTTATTAGCAACTTTGGTGACAATGATAATAGTTCTTAAAAAAAAAAAAAAAGGTTACATTTTAATTCAATTAGACTGTGCAGCCAATATAAATTACTTCTTCTTATTTACAAAAATGTTTAAAAATAATATATCCTCAGATATCTTAGTACAACGCCAGCCCTTTATTTATGATTTCATAATTTACAGTAGAAAATGATGGTCAACTATATTCATCTATGGATGCACCAAACTCTTCCAAGGAAAGAAACAAGGAAGTTTAGCGTCAATGCAACAAAGCAGCAGGACTTGTAAGCACTTTCCCTTGGCTGGCTCTCCAAGAGCTTACAGATGGAGCAATTGTTATCCCAAAGGGAATACAGTGTATCTTGTGATGTCTTACTCTAATGGTTTTAGAGATTCTACAATAGCCTACAAGAGGCTTTTAGAAAGAGGTAAATTTCCCTTAAAAGAGTTGGAACTTATTCTTAATAATCACCTATAAAATCGGATTTTACTAATGCTCTTTTAATCATTTTGGTTACTTGTTTCTGGGTTGTCAACCATTCAAGACTCCTCTTAAATTGATCAACACTGACAGATACAGATACGTAAAAGAAATTTGCAACAGTGAATTTGTAACCGCCAACAGATAAAGACTGCGGATAATTCAAACCAATTTATTGTATAGATTCATTAAAAACACAGCATATATAATATAATGAAAAAACTTCAATTGGCTGGTAAACCACTACATCAAACAATGCAATATATCAGAAAACTACATATCCTTATACAATATTCAGGGGTGCATAAAATTGTAAGAGAACAGACTAACTGTCAAATATTCTAGCTCACTGCTAGTTATAGAATCAATAGATATCCACTTAGACTTCCTTTAGAAATCCAAAGGATATATCTGTGCAACTGTGCTTGGAAAAAACTTTGTGAGTCCAAAGTAATATGAAAATATAGTGAAGTAGTTCCACTGCATGAAGGAAATGTTCCTATCTAATTAACTTTAATCCAGGCTGCTTGTACAAAGTTGACCACCAACGTTGTTTACAGGTAGATAGGCTATCCGGTAAACAATACGAACATTTACGCACCATAGCCACAGAGCAAGCATCCCTCAAGTGTAGCAGGAGCACTGTGAAAGTCTGTTTGCAGACTTTGTTCCTGTGTCTATGTAACTTCATATGTATAAATATAGCAAAATATGAATCAACTAAATTTTGAGCAGGACTACATGTATAAAGACATTCCTGATTTTACAAGGCAATTTTAAGACGTGGAAAATGAAATGAAACTTACGCTACATCAGTGGAGGACGAGAACATTAATTTTAATAATTGTTAATTAAGTTATTCAGTCAAATAACACAATGCAGAAATATTTGTGCTTGTAAACCAATATATTGAATTTTTTTTTTAAAATAGTCATCATTTGAGCTAAAGGCTGCCACAATGTCCACTTAATGTCAGGAGTTACATGAAACATAAATGAGGATCTAACGCTCAGTATATTGGTATAAAAACAGAAAAATGTAAATTGGTGTACAGGGGGTCTAGTAAGACATCTTAGTCCTCTTGGTGAGGAGTTGAACGTACATCCATTTTTGTAGTGTCAATGTACGCTTCTCAGTATTAGGCATGCACACCAAAATGCATCTGTTATATAGATTTGAGCGTATCTTAAACTTGTGGCTCCTTACGCCTTCATAAGCGGAATGGGAGATGGCAAGCGTTAGTTGAGTACAGTAAGTGTTTGTACATGTAAGTGACCTAATGAGACTTAGATGCATTCCCCAGATACACTTTTTAGTATCTTTCGTGGGTAACAGTGGCTTGGTGCTAAGATACATGATCATGATAATTATCTGATTCGCTGTTTGCACATTAAACCCCTTTCTTATTGGCCAGTTGGACTACCGCAGGAAAGAAGGTATCAATTAGATAAAATAAATGGTAAACTATTAATGTGGGGGTGTTTTTATTTAACTATATATGGAAGATGCAATTTTCATTTGGAACTAAGGCCGTGTGAGAGGGGCTGGCCGCCCAGGGCGCACCCATGAAGGGGGCGCAGGGAATTAATATTTTACAATAATTTGGTAAAAATTGAGGGTTTAGGGGGCGTCACATTTCCCTCTTGCCCCAGGCTCCAACATTTCTAGTTACGGCTCTGGAACTAACACTGTGAAAACACTATTGTCTATTATGTATATCACACATCATTACATTATATTTTGAGCTAATAGGCTATTGTGACTTTGTAACTAACACTATCTAGTCACATTTCCATGGATGTGTGTGCAAGAATTCACACTTAGGGGTATATTTACTAAACTGCGGTTTTGAAAAAGTGGAGATGTTACCTATAGCAACCAATCGGATTCTAGCTGTCATTTGTAGAATGTACTAAATAAATGATAATTAGAATCCTATTGGTTGCTATGGACAACATCTCCACTTTTCCAAACCCGCAGTTTAGTAAATCTAGCCCTTAATTTGTGTTTTGAGCTGGACGTGTCTTGAGATACATGCAACTCAACATACACAAGTGGGCATTTTTTGCGACAGAATTGTTAGGCATTCGTTAAGTGCGCAAAAGGCGTTAAACTCTAAATAAGGCTTGAAATATGGAACATAAACCATAATGCTGTAATGAATGAAATGATAAATAAAAATAAATTACGTTTAGGAGTTTTAAAAAATAAAATATGCTCATCCAATTAGAGTATATTGTTTAGGAAGCAGGTTTGTGCTCTGAATTTTACAGTCTACTTGGAACGTTTGGAAAATACAAATTGTTTAAATTACATTCAAAATGTTTTTTGGCAACGTGCCCTTTCAAATTCTTCGGAACATTCCCGTGCATATAGAAATCACTCTGTTCTCGATTTGCTTTGCACATTTTTTCTGTTTATCCTGAGTGTCGAGAGTTGAAAGGTAACTAAAACCTCTGCTGCGCTGGTACAGTACGATAAGCCAGATGTCTGCTTTCCAGCACTAACATTCGTCTCTTTTCATTTTCAGCTTCAATAAGGAAAAGGGATGGCTAATATCATGAAGGTTGAGAGCAGAGCCGTAACTAGGGTGGTGCGGGCAGTGCCGTCGCCCCGGGCGCAAGCCCAAGAGGGCGCAGCAGCCGCCCGCTACCTTCCCCTCCCCGCCGGCATAGTAAAAAAAAAAAATTTGCGGCAGTGTTAATAAAGAAAAAAAAAAAAAAAGAAAAAAAAAAGGGTCACCTGATCTCGCGGCGGCTCCCTTTCTTTAGTACTTTAAAATCTGTAATCCCCATGATGTCCCTTACCCAGTGGCATGACTTGGCAGACACATACACTATTAACAGTCACCCGTCTGCCTTAACGGCCATCATCTGACACAGTACTTTGTCAGAAGAAATGATAATAAAATATTGGTGTGGCATCAGAACAGCTGATTTAATTCCTCCTCACAACAGGACTTATAAGTAGGGATGAGCGCGCTCGGATTTCTGAAATCCGAGCCCACCCGAACGTTGCGGATCCGAGTCGGATCCGAGACAGATCCGGGTATTGGCCCCAAATTCAAAAGTGAAACTGAGGCTCTGACTCATAATCCCGTTGTCGGATCTCGCGATACTCGGATCCTATAAATTCCCCGCTAGTCGCCGCCATCTTCACTCGGGCATTGATCAGGGTAGAGGGAGGGTGTGTTAGGTGGTCCTCTGTGCTGTTTAGTTCTGTGCTGTTTAGTTCTGTGCTGTGCTGTGCTGTGCTGTGCTGTGCTGTGCTGTGCTGTGTTCTGCAGTATCAGTCCAGTGGTGCTGTGTGCTGTGCTCTGTCCTTCTGAGGTCAGTGGTGCTGCTGGGTCCTGTGCTGTGTCCTGTTCAGTCCAGTGGTGCTGTGTCCTGTGCTCTGTGCTTCTAAGGGCATAGTTATTTCCCCAATATTCCCCTGTGTTTAAAAAAATAAAAAAAATTTTTTTTTATAAAATACCAAAAACTACTTTAATATTTTTTAATTACCACAAAATTTTCACAACCAATCCTGCAGTATAAGCCCATTGGTACTGCAATATTACCAAGTTCACACATTCAGCAGTAAAAGTCCAGTGGTACTGCAATATTACAAAGTTTACACATTCTGCAGTATCAGTCCAGTGGTGCTGTGTCCTGTGCTCTGTCCTGCTGAGTTCCGTAGTGCTGCTGGGTCCTGTGCCGTGTCCTGTTCAGTCCAGTGGTGCTGTGTCCTGTGCTCTGTGCTTCTAAGGGCATAGTTATTTCCCCATTATTCCCAAGTTTGTAAAAAATAAAAAAAAAGTAAAAAAAAATAAAAAATTAAAAAAAAAAAAAAAAATATAATAATTATAACCAAATTTGCAAAACCAATCCAGCATTATAAGTCCATTGGTACTGCAATATTACCAAGTTCACACATTCAGCAGTAAAAGTCCAGTGGTACTGCAATATTACAAAGTTTACACATTCTGCAGTATCAGTCCAGTGGTGCTGTGTCCTGTGCTCTGTCCTGCTGAGTTCCGTAGTGCTGCTGGGTCCTGTGCCGTGTCCTGTTCAGTCCAGTGGTGCTGTGTCCTGTGCTCTGTGCTTCTAAGGGCATAGTTATTTCCCCATTATTCCCAAGTTTGTAAAAAATAAAAAAAAAGTAAAAAAAAAAAAAAAATTAAAAAAAAAAAAATATATATAATAATTATAACCAAATTTGCAAAACCAATCCAGCATTATAAGTCCATTGGTACTGCAATATTACCAAGTTCACACATTCTGCAGTATCTTGTGCTACATATAATGGAGAGCAAAAATTTGGAGGATAAAGTAGGGAAAGATCAAGACCCACTTCCTCCTAATGCTGAAGCTGCTGCCACTAGTCATGACATAGACGATGAAATGCCATCAACGTCGTCTGGCAAGCACGATGCCCAATCTCCTAGTACAGGGCATGTAAAATCCAAAAAGCCCAAGTTCTCAAAAAACAGCAAAAAAAGAAACTTAAAATCATCTGAGGAGAAACGTAAAGTTGGCAATATGCCAATTACGACAAGTAGTGGCAAGGAACGGCTTAGGCCCTGTCCCGTGTTCATGACTAGTGGTCCAACTTCACCCAAGGATCAAAGCCCTCCTCCCCCCCCCTACAAAAAATTTAAGAGAGTTATGCTGTCAGCAACAACAACAAAACAGCAAAGAACTCTGCCTTCTAAACAGATGACATCACAAATCCCCAAGGCGAGTCCAAGGGTGTTGTTGGTTGTGAACCCTGACCTTCCCATCACTGTACGGGAAGAGGTGACTCCATCCAGCATTTGCAGCACGCCCTCTGCATATGCTGGAAGGATCACCCACAGTCCAGTTACAGATTTGGCTAATGAAGGTGTGAATGTTGTGCACTGGGAGGAGGATATTGATGTAGCTGGCGCTGAGGAGGATGTTGATGATTATGATGCAGACAGATACCAAATTGCATTTCTCAATTTCTATTTATATTCTAGATTATATAACGGCTGAAAAGTTTTCTGTTTTACTCCTAGTGGAGAGGGGATCTGATGCAGACAGATACCAAACTGCCTTTGTCCATTTCTTTGTATATTTGAATTGCTAGTTCTACAGTCTATGCAGGCTGCTTTATTTATATTCAACTACAAGTGTAGGGCGGGGGGGGGGGCATAGATAGCCACCAAAGTAACGTGGTCCATTTAATTTCACTTTCTAGCTCCACAGTCTGTGCAGCCTGCTTTTTTTTATCTTCAAAGTATTTATATTTACAAGCCTTGCAATCTAAATTAACTAGAGGTAGTGACGTGGTAGAACTCCAAAAGGCAGTTTGGAAGCCCCTGTACAAACTGGCTCTATTTTTTAACTGAGTTGTCCCCCCTCCAGTGTGTACTCGGAAAGAGTTTTTAGTGCAGCGGGGAACCTGGTCAGTGAGCGGCGAAGGAGGTTGCTTCCTCACAACGTTGAAAAAATGATGTTTATAAAAATGAATAATCAATTCCTCAATGAAGTACAGCACTGCCCTCCAGACAGTACAGAGGGACTGTGGTTGTGGAGTCCAGCGGGGACGAATTGATAATGTGTGAGGAGGAGGAAGTACACACTGTAGGGGGAGAGGAATCAGAGGTTGAGGATAAGGACGACATCTTTCCTCAGTAGAGCCTGTTTAGTTTGTACAGGGAGAGATGAATTGTTTTATTGGTGTGGGGGCCCAAACAAACCAATCATTTCAGCCACAGTTGTTTGGTAGGCCCTGTCGCTGAAATGATTGGTTTGTTAAAGTGTGCATGTCCTATTTCAACAACATAAGGGTGGGTGGGAGGGCCCAAGGACAATTCCATCTTGCACCTTTTTTTTTGGCATTATGTGACCATTCAACAGTCGTTTGCCATGTTCAAAAAGTAAAAGAAAATGCCAACAAATTCAATAAATTAAATCAAAAGTTAAATGCCCTGTCATTATTTAAAACAAGAGGTTTTGACGTGCTAGAATTAGTGTAGTGTTAAGATGTTATAAACACTACACTTGGAAATTGGAGGAGGTAATGTGGCCCCGGTATCAAATTGGGTACCGGGGCCACCCCACTATGCAGTCCAGATACTTGTTTGGTGGAATTCCGACACGTGGAGGGTTTTTAAATTATATTGTGGCCTCGGTACCAAATTGTGTACCGGGGCCACCACACTACGCAGTCAAGATACTTGTTTGGTGGAATTCAGACCAGTTGAGGGTTTTATTATTATATTGTGTGGACCACTCTATCTATACCACACTACAACTCTATACCACTCTATTTCCTACTTTAATTCTATTTAATTCTATTTCCTACTTTAATTCTATTACTAATTAATTACCATAAAGAGGAACAAAAAAAACCAATTTTACCAAAAGTATAATATGACTTAGACTTACAAACACTACACTTGAAAGATCGTGCCTTTAAATGAAAAAGTCAGTCTTCATTGCACGACTATGTGCAAGTGCAACAGGGACATTTTTTTGGGTTTACAAAGTCAAACAATAACACTACGACCCTGTCTGTCTGGGGTCTGTCAATGACGAATTGTCTGGAGCATGTTTTGAGGAGGTATTGTGGCCCCGGTATCAAATTGGGTACCGGGGCCACCCCACTATGCAGTCCAGATACTTGTTTGGTGGAATTCCGACACGTGGAGGGTTTTTAAATTATATTGTGGCCTCGGTACCAAATTGTGTACCGGGGCCACCACACTACGCAGTCAAGATACTTGTTTGGTGGAATTCAGACCAGTTGAGGGTTTTATTATTATATTGTGTGGACCACTCTATCTATACCACACTACAACTCTATACCACTCTATTTCCTACTTTAATTCTATTTAATTCTATTTCCTACTTTAATTCTATTACTAATTAATTAACATAAAGAGGAACAAAAAAAACCAATTTTACCAAAAGTATAATATGACTTAGACTTACAAACACTACACTTGAAAGATCGTGCCTTTAAATGAAAAAGTAAGTCTTCATTGCACGACTATGTGCAACAGGGACAGTTTTTTTCTTTACAAAGTCAACTAATAACACTTGGACCCTGTCTGTCTTTAACATACTTAATGGGATCTCAATGACGAATTGTCTGTAGCATGTTTGGAGGAGGTATTGTGGCCCCGGTATCAAGTTGGGTACCGGGGCCACCCCACTACGCAGTCCAGATACTTGTTTGGTGGAATTCTGACACGTGGAGGGTGTATTTATTTTATTGTGGCCCCGGTATCAAGTTGGGTACCGGGGCCACCCCACTACGCAGTCCAGATACTTGTTTGGTGGAATTCTGACACGTGGAGGGTGTATTTATTTTATTGTGGCCCCGGTATCAAGTTGGGTACCGGGGCCACCCCACTACGCAGTCCAGATACTTGTTTGGTGGAATTCTGACACGTGGAGGGTGTATTTATTTTATTGTGGCCCCGGTATCAAGTTGGGTACCGGGGCCACCCCACTACGCAGTCCAGATACTTGTTTGGTGGAATTCTGACACGTGGAGGGTGTATTTATTTTATTGTGGCCCCGGTATCAAGTTGGGTACCGGGGCCACCCCACTACGCAGTCCAGATACTTGTTTGGTGGAATTCTGACACGTGGAGGGTGTATTTATTTTATTGTGGCCCCGGTATCAAGTTGGGTACCGGGGCCACCCCACTACGCAGTCCAGATACTTGTTTGGTGGAATTCTGACACGTGGAGGGTGTATTTATTTTATTGTGGCCCCGGTATCAAGTTGGGTACCGGGGCCACCCCACTACGCAGTCCAGATACTTGTTTGGTGGAATTCTGACACGTGGAGGGTGTATTTATTTTATTGTGGCCCCGGTATCAAGTTGGGTACCGGGGCCACCCCACTACGCAGTCCAGATACTTGTTTGGTGGAATTCTGACACGTGGAGGGTGTATTTATTTTATTGTGGCCCCGGTATCAAGTTGGGTACCGGGGCCACCCCACTACGCAGTCAAGATAGATAGATGCGTATCATAGATAAAGTACATTCAGTGGTGTGGGGCAAATTGAAAAATATTCAAAATGCACTGACATTATCAAAAACAAGAGGTTGTCACACGCTAAAACTCCAACATGTATATGATGGAGAGGATGGAGGAGCAGCCGTATGTGTAGTGTAATGCAGACCTGTTGAAGGTTTTTTATATATTTTATTGTGGTGCCCAGTGCCCACTCCTCTACGCAGTCCAGGTACATTTATTGGTGCGAATCAAACAAGTTGATGGTTTTCTTATTATATATATTGTGGTGACCCACTCCTCTACGCAGTCCAGGTACATTTATTGGTGCGATTCATAAAAGTTCAGGGTTTTTAATATATTGTGGTGACCCACTCCTCTACGCAGTCCAGGTACATTTATTGGTGCGATTCATAAAAGTTCAGGGTTTTTAATATATTGTGGTGACCCACTCCTCTACGCAGTCCAGGTACATTTATTGGTGCGATTCATAAAAGTTCAGGGTTTTTAATATATTGTGGTGACCCACTCCTCTACGCCGTCCAGGTACAATTATTGGTGCGAATCATAAAAGTTCAGGGTTTTTAATATATATTGTGGTGACCCACTCCTCTACGCAGTCCAGAAAGATACCTTGTTGCAACGTTTTGGACTAATAACTATATTGTGAGGTGTTCACAATACACTGTAAATTAGTGGAAATGCTTGTTATTGAATGTTATTGAGGTTAATAATAGCCTAGGAGTGAAAATAAGCCCAAAAACTTGATTTTTAAACTTTTTATGTTTTTTTCAAAAAAAATCCGAATCCAATACCTTAAATCCGAACCGAGACCTTTCGTCAAGTGTTTTGCGAGACAAATCCGAACCTCAAAAATAACGAAAATCCGGATCCAAAACACAAAACACGAGACCTCAAAAGTCGCCGGTGCACATCCCTACTTATAAGTTATCTGTGCCGAGTGCTGCATACCTCAGATTCCTCCGGCACAGCTCTTATCTATCAGACAGTAGCTGAGAGCAAGGGGGAGCTCGGGAGCACGTAACGAGGAAGGCAGCGGAGTGTCTGACCTCCTAAAGGTAGGAACCTTTCACCTCAGAGCTTACTTCCCATGTCCAGACGCTGGTATCTTTCTGCATTGCGTCCTAGTCTCTTTTTAATGCATTATATCATTTGACACATTATAGTTTTGAAGTGGAACAAAGTCTAAAATATAATATTGATTTGTTAGAATAATTGCCAATTGTATTGTCTTGCATTCTTTGTATCTCAGAATAGCAGTTTAAACTGCCAGTAAAATGTATTATGTTTGCCTTATTGCCTTACTTTTGTTTATATTTTAGTTTGTCTTTTACAAATAGTCCAGGCTAGCATTTCCATTATCTTATACATTTCTGCACAATCAGTGTTTTTACATGTATGAATACATGCCTCTAACTTGGGGGTTAATTCCTCTATCACACACATTAGCAAATTTCCAGTACCAAGGTGAGAATAGCAATAACAAGTACTGACAAATATACACATGTAAGGTTGAACGCAAGAGTTGTCAAACCTTGTATACAACTTCTCCAGACCTCTATATATGTGTCCAAATATTCTATAACCCATAGCAACCAGTGTTTTCCTTTCACTTTGTGAACTTTCCTAGACAGTTATATAATCTGATTTATATGGATTACAGCACATATACTTAATTTTCTTTAATAATGCCTGATTGCAAATACATACGAGACTGTCATAACCACTGCCTGTAGTTGGAGCAAGAGATACGGCAGAAAAACAAGTAATTTTGAGATGCACAGAGCTTGATTTAGACGTGGATGGGTGCACTTGAGTTTTACACCCCTTCCCCACCCCTTCTACAGGCTTTTACTTACCCGCAGTGGAATGTATCTTCCACTGACAGGAAGTTCGGCATTTGGAACGCAAACTTGCGTTCCAAATGCCGAACTTCCTGTTGGTGAAACGCACATGCGTTCCACTGCGGGTAAGTGAATGAAAGATCTCTCTCTTTCTCTCTCTCTCTTTATCTCTCTCTCTCTCTCTCTCTCTTTTTTCTTTAAGGTACTTTAAATGCCACATGCTGCAACCCCTAAAAGAAACTGTCTATTAAGTCACTCAGGCAACAACAGTTACAAAGTACTTTTGTTGTACTACATAAATGCCGGGCATTACAAAGAGTGAACACATAAAAAAAAAAAGTGGATGCGTTACCCATAGCAACAAGATTATAGCTATTTTCTAACACGTACTAAATAAATGATAGTTATAGTCTGAGGGGAGGTGTTTCTCTCTCTCTCGTAAATTAATGACACTTAATGGAACAAACACCTTCTTTAGGAATATTTATTAAATGCTAGTTATTTAAATTAGATTTTATTGTTCTCTATTGCCCAAAGCACCTTTTTACATATCTCAGTGTTTTGAGGGGCAAGGAAGACAAACGGTTGTTAAGTTATTTGAATCTCACCACTGTATGTATGTGTGTGTGTGTGTGTGTATATATATATATATATATATATATATATATATATATATATACACACACATCATGCATTTGCAAATATGTGTAACAGAATTATTTCAGTAAAGTGCTAGCCACACCCCCCACTTTAAGTTGGCCACACCCACGTGGCAAATGCCACTCCCACTTAGATGGGGGGCGCCGGTGCCCTGTCTCGCCCAGGGCACTAAAATGTCTAGTTACGGCACTGGTTGAGAGTACATAGAAATCTGCATGTTTACGGTACAGCCAGAGCTGGATTAAGGCTTTGGGGGGCCCGGGGCACTTAAGACAGGGGGGCCCCTAAAATCTAAAATTAAGAGCATAGTGTCTTCATTGGGTATAAGGCTGTAAGCATTGACACATCCTGCATTACGACACCTATAGCCCGCAGTACGACATTTACAGCTCTCCCAGAGGGCTCGCCTAGCTTGTCTGCACAAGAAAAGTCATTACTTCCACAAACTAAAATAATTCACATTAAAACAATCATCAAAACCCCAACATTAAAATGGGCATTGACACCACACATTAAAAATACAACTATACCACACACTAAAACTAGCAATGATACAGCACACTAAAATTAACAAAAAAAAATAAACATTGATAACATAACACCAATTTTGACACACACATATATATATATATAATATATATATATAATATATATATATATATATATATATATATATAGTACTACAATTTTATTCAATATTTATTCAAAATTGCTAATGGGTGTGTTGATGCACCTGCATTGTTGAACGGACACCAAAAATTAGGATTGTCCCACTAGAATCACAACATTTCACAGACTCTGCTGCTCTCTCCTACCTGTTTTTCTCACTTTCACCACCTGTGCTGCAGGTTTCTTTAGTTGCGGCTTGCCTGGATCCTGGAATGTTGGAGGACCTATTTGGAAAAAAAATGGATACATTTAGAAAATTATAGCCAGCCCCGGTGTTAAATCTGTACCATCCACGAATAATAATTAGGCCTTCCTCCAGCCCCAACATTAAAATAATAGTATTCATATTTAATAAATAAACATATTTCCCTCCCTACAAACAGGTCCAGCAATAAATTAATAGTATTTGCATTTCAGAAATATACGTATTTCCCGAACCTGTCACTGCCATTAAATAATTCATAGGCACATTTAATAGAGACCTCATTCTCCTCAAACTCACCCCCAAACCACCCCATCTTAAATTAATAGTCCCCACTATTGTGCCTCTCTCCCGCACTTTTTCCTCATACTGTGCCTGTCTCCCCATTTTTCCTCAATCTGTGCATCTCTCCCCTTTTTTCTCATGCTGTGCCCCCCCTTTTTCCTTACTGTGTCTCTCTCCCCTTTTTCCTTACTGTGCCTCTCTCCCCTTTTTCCTTACTGTGCCTCTCTCCTCCCCTTATTCCTTACTGTGCCTCTCTCCTCCCCTTATTCCTTACTGTGCCTCTCTCCTCCCCTTATTCCTTACTGTGCCTCTCTCCTCCCCTTATTCCTTACTGTGCCTCTCTCCCTCCCCTTATTCCTTACTGTGCCTCTCTCCTCCCCTTATTCCTTACTGTGCCTCTCTCCTCCCCTTATTCCTTACTGTGCCTCTCTCCTCCCCTTATTCCTTACTGTGCCTCTCTCCAATTATTCCTTACTGTGCCTCTCTCCCCTTATTCCTTACTGTGCATCCCTCCCCTTATTCCTTACTGTGCCTCTCTCCCCCTATTCCTTACTGTGCCTCTCTTCCCTTATTCCTTACTGTGCCTCTCTCCCCTTATTCCTTACTGTGCCTCTCTCCCCTTATTCCTTACTGTGCCTCTCTCCCCTTATTCCTTACTCTGCCTCTCTCCTCCCCTTATTCCTTACTGTGCCTCTCTCCCCTTATTCCTTACTGTGCCTCTCTCCCCTTATTCCTTACTGTGCCTCTCTCCTCCCCTTATTCCTTACTGTGCCTCTCTCCTCCCCTTATTCGTTACTGTGCCTCTCTCCCCTTATTCCTTACTGTGCCTCTCTCCCCTTATTCCTTACTCTGCCTCTCTCCCCTTATTCCTTACTCTGCCTCTCTCCCCTTATTCCTTACTCTACCTTTCTCATCTCCTTTTTCCTCATAGTTTGCCTTTCTGCTTAATTCCCTTTTTTCACTTACCTTTCTATTAGCTTTTCTTCTCTTCTCCTCTCTTCTGTCTTCTGTCTTCTTGCTTCCTCTCCGCGCTGCTCCTCACTGAATGACAGGCGTGACTTGATGACGTCACGCCTGTCATTCAGCATTAACAGAGTAGAGAGGATGGAGGAGGGACGCCTGCGCGGCCGCGATCAGGTGAGTAGATCTCTATTTTTTTTTTTTTGCTCCCCCACCAACAAAGAGGAATAGCCCAGAACCGCCAGCAAACACCCCCCCCCCCCCCGCCGCCGCCGCGAAAGTCACAAAAAAAATTATGGGCAGAGCTGTCAGACAGCAACTGACAGCAGGAGCAGGTTAGGTCATATGGGCGACGGGGGGGGGGGAAGCCGCGGAGAGAGGGGGGGCCCGGAGCGGTTGCTGTCAGTTAGAAACTGACAGCAGGAAAGTTCATGCAGCGGCGGGGGGCCCTTGGAGAGAGGGGGGCCCGGGGCACGTGCCCCCTGTGCCCCCCCTTAATCCGGCTATGGGTACAGCCCTGGACACGATCAGGACCAACTTGTTTTTTGATGGTAGAGACAGTATTTTAGATAATGTTTAAAACTCCTAACAAGGCACTGTACATAGATTTACAACGTATTTTTCAATTACCGACCATGGCCTTATCTGTGAGGACTTTGTATGTTCTCCCCGTGTTTGCGTGGGTTTCCTCCGGGTGCTCCGGTTTCCTCCCACACTCCAAAAACATACTAGTAGGTTAATTGGCTGCTATCAAAATTGACCCTTGTCTCTCTCTCTCCTTCTCTGTCTGTCTGTGTGTGTATATTAGGAAATTTAGACTGTAAGCTCCAATGAGGCAGGGACTGATGTGAGTGAGTTCTCTGTACAGCGCTGAGGAATCAGTGGCACTATATAAATAAATGATGATGATGATGATGATGATGATGAAGTCCCCTATCATTTTTGTTGCACCTGGACTTCTCACATTTTATACCCCAACCACACGACTGAGTAGCCATCATCGACCCAGGGGCGGACCTAGAAATTTTTTCTACCCCGGGCGATATAGGGGGTGGGGGGGGGGGGGATTTAGGCCCCGCCCCCTTTCTAACTTCTAAGGCTGCCGGCGGCTGCACACTATGTGCAGGTCCGTTCGGCAGTGATGATGTGCTGTCCCACTGCTCTGATTGTGTTTAAAACACAATCAGAGCAGCCGGGCAGCACACTGTCACTGCCGAACGGACCTGCACAGTGTGCAGCCGCCAGCAGCAAGCCCCTGCTAGGGGGGGCGATTGCCCCCCCCCCCCCTGGATCCGCCACTGCATCGACCAAGCTCATTTTCTAGATGATAAATTCTGCTAGAAGCAGAATTTGCCAATACAGTGTGGAGGGGCAAAACAAAACAGAACTCAAAGATTGTATGGCTGGAACTTTGTACCCCTGCAATATGGACTGTTCCAGCGTGAAATTAGATTTATGCAAAACACATCTCAAGGTCACTCATTTCTAAATACTATGGCAGCTCACTGAAAAAAACAGATAGATGAGTTCTGGTCAGGACTGTGAAAGAGAAGACTGTCCCAATTTCAGGGAAAACATCAAGAACATGTGCAAATCTCACTACATCCTGCGTACAAGTTTGGTATTATCTTTATTTAATTGCGACCATAACATATTTGCTCTACATTCTTCCTGTTAATTTCATTTTTTTTTTCAGAAAACAAATTCAATGTTAAACACTCTAGGGGTATATATCATTTAACATTAGTCACATTGTTTCATGTTATTATTAATCTCTTTACCACAATTTGATATTCTTGTAGATCCAAGAATTTTAGCAATGTACTTTTTTTGTGAATATCACCTGAAGAGGTACTAAAAGATATATTTGCTTTCATGCATGGGGTGAAGATCTTTTACTACATTATCTTTTCACCTCTCCTCAAACAGAAGTACAGGTACAGCATTATTGAAAGGCATCCCAAAATCAAACAATCATACAGAGTGCTAGTTATCCCAAACTGATTTCTCAGTCAGTCAAGTTGTCTCCTGAACCATATCTTAAACTATAATCCAAGTTTAAATTAAATTAAGACATCTCCGAATGTACAAAATTATTTGGTCTATCTTGGGATAGCTAATGGTCTAGATGTATACATCAAGGACCAAGTAAATCAATGAGATGCATATAATCAATTATCTGTACAGTGGAGTTAAGTTGGATGGTGCACCGACTGGCTTCCTGTTTGGTTCACAGTCTTTGAAACTAAAGGATACAGTCACACTTCTGGTATCTCAAACGGAACCCAATAGCCAGGTAGTTCTGTAGTAAACAGGATTTATTTTTATATATATATATATATATATATATATATATATATATAAATCTCAAGTATCCAACAAGTGAAATCCAAAGTCTCAAGACAGATAAAGTCTGTAGAAATATCAAGCATTTGTATTCCAAATTACAAGAGGGAACAAGGTTCTGTGGAAGCATCTAGTTCAGATACAAACACAATACTCAAGCAAAGGCTTCAAAACAGGAAGTGCCTTTTCTAGGAAAACAGAAAACAGGAAATGAAATGAGATCCAAGGTGGAATCTTCATGAGACAGTCCCGGCCATCTTGGATAAGGGCTATTGTAAGGGCAAGTTCATAACAGAGATCCAAGATGGCATCTTCATGAGACAATCCCGGCCATCTTGAATGAGGGCAATTCTAAGGGCAAGTTCATAACAGGCAATTACATAACAGATACATTTTCAGGTCTCAGAAACATGAAAATTAGATAGGTGGTGATGTAGATTATTCCCCATCCTCTAATCAGAAGTGAAGTTCATAGCTCATCCCTAAACAATGCATCACACTATTAACTATAGCTCCTTCACAAAACTTAAGTGCCAATCAATCTCTGCTCTTCTTTTAACATTCCAGAGTATATTATTGATCTCGGTTCAAGTCCAGCTTGTTACCTATTTGTGACAGAGGAAATAGTCTTGGTTCCACCACCTGAAATAGAATAGACAGGGTTCTTCTTCCTCTCTCCATTAGATCCATGCGGGGTCTGATTGCTGGTTGAGCTTTGTTTGGGATAGGAAGTGACTGCATCTCAGGGCGTTTAGTGTCTTCTGTTTAACCGGCAGAGACTCTGCTCTGTGATGACATAGAACAGAGTGGTAGCCGATTACACAGCAAACACAGCATGTGAGCCGAGTAGCAGCAGAGAGAGAGAAGCTCAGTGTCAGTTACTGTTAGCGGTAAGATGCGTTCAGTATATATGCTGCGGCCAAAGCCATAAATGCATATGACATATAACATATATTATCAATACTGACCAGACAACTTTTCACCGAAGCCCAAAATGAATAAAATGTTCTCAGGACAATTGTAGGAAAATATTACAATGTATGTTATTTCATTTATGGTAAATAAGCTAAATAAGTTATAATACAACCAAACATGCATAATTAATCTTGGTTAAAGGGTAGTCGTTCCGCCTGGCTCTGACAAATATTGATTTGTTCTGGACATTACTCAGTACGTAAGTCAGTCTAGCTGAAGTTAAAGAGTAACTGTACCCAAAGCTTACAATGTAGTATGAGGTGGATCCCACAAAGCTGAAATGCTAAATTATAATGTGAGAAACACTGTTTCCCCAATGCGATAAGTTCCCTAAAGCAATCAACAGTCTGGCATTGCTTTGCTCCTTACCTCTGGGGGGTAAATGTATCAAGCTGGGAGTTTTCCGGCGAGTTTGAAAAGCCAATCAGATTCTAGCTATCATTTATTTAGAACATTCTACAAAATGACAGCTAGAATCGGATTGGTTGCTATAGGCAACATCTCCACTTTTCAAACCCGCCAGAAAACTCTCAGCTTGATACATTTACCCCCTGGTCTGTTTTAAACTTGCACATTGCCACTCCACAAGCATGGAGCATGGACCATTGGTCATTTTTGGGAGCCTGTCCGATTGGGATTGTGTCACGCCTCATGTAAGTAATACTCAGCATTGCATCTTAAATTTGTGATCTCCACCCAAGACTAAAGTTTACATTCATGATGCTTCAGTGACTGGAGCAACCCATTATAACCCATTCTATAAGAAATATGGTAGAGTTCAGGATGACAGACAGAAAAGATTCTCTATCATATAAGTATCTAATGAAGGAGAGGAGGTTCATAAACCATGTTTACAGTAGGTAAAGGGCTGGATTTCTGGTACGGTGCATGTCTTGTGACTAGTGTCGAAATGTGCTGATTCTAGGATTTGCTTTGGTATTCGTTTGGACAAATCCTTAGGACTGCGATTTTATTTCTCCAAAACAGAGTTATCTATTTACTGTGCTAAATATAAACAGAAGATTTGTCATTTAGACCCCTCGTAAATATTCAAATTAGGGTTCAAATTCATGACCAAACCATAAATTATGGATTTAGCAGTAGCCTAAAGACATACTTTATATAAAGGCGTCTCACCCCAAGTGTGCCAGGGTGTCGGTGACTATGCTAAATGTATAGTTATTCCAACCCATTGGAGATCTTCTAACCCCCCAACCGGGAGTAATTCCAGAGATTGGAGTTTTATAGAGTTATGGATGAGCTTTTACTCTCATCTGCTGTTAAATTTACTGAATATTACTCCATTTGGAGCCCATGGCTCGAATTCCAGGACTCCGATAAATGTAATCATTTAAACAAACCAGTTTTCTCACCTACTCTCCTTGCTAGGACTTGAATTGTTTATTTACACAATCTGTACTAGGAAACATTGCCCCCCCCTTCCCTTCCCTTCCTTTATCCCCGTCTCTGCCTTTTCCTTTTTCTCTTTTCCTTCTTCTTCTATTATAACATTTATTTGAATGTGTTATTATGGCATTTTGTATTAATGATGTGGTTTTGTTACCCACTTATCTGTTCTCGTGAATCTCTGTTGAAACTGCCTTAAAAACTTCAATAAAGATAAATATTATAACAAATGTACAGTTATTCTAGTATAATAACACACAAAAGAACGCATAAGCCCACGCATAGTACCTAATGCACGGTGTAAAACTAAATGCATATAACAAGCTATTGAAGCAAACATTGAGAACCACATATACTATTCAAACTGCAAATGTATATGTCCTATGTATAAAATAGGAATAGCATGTCCAGAGGAGAAGAATTTGTAACAGAGACCAAGAAGTGAAATACTATGGTTAAGAGTAGCTGACATGTGCAGAGGGGTTTAATTAATGTCCTCTGGTGCTTTTATCATCCCTAGGTTTAATAGAATCCATCAAAGCAGTGATATAATGTAGTCAAAGACCAATGATCAATTTAGGTATAAATCAACACAACTTTATTAAAAATTGTATTTGGATATGTTATGACCTGTCCCATAACAGGGTCACATTGACAAATTGCAGCTTTACTTTACGTTTTTATGTATTTTGAAAGAGGATGAAAAGTAATGTATTTGATATTTGTTGTAATATTGTAAAAAATATCCTTTTGTGTGTACATATATATGTGTATTGTTACAGAAGCACAATATGTCCCAGGTTTTCTGCCTTGTGTACATTAAACCCCAGTGAGATTGTTTATGTGTGTGGGTAAGTCTTCCCAAAGTTTGTTTGTCAGCTGTTGGAAAAGCTAGTAAGGGTCCCTGGGGTTATGTATGGAGAGAGACGGGTGGGTTCAATACATAAGGCCCAATTCGGGTCTTCTGATCGCCCAATCTCACAGAAGATTAATCAGGAGTTGCACCTGCAAGGTGCTGACAAAAATCTGCTAGGCAGTTTCCTCTGTCTCTCACAGTCTGAGGAGGAGGTTGGATGCCTCCTGAGAGACACTGCAAACGGTGCTTAGTAAGTCTTGCACTTTGTATGTGTGTGGGACACAAGGTCCCTCACCTGATTGAGGGTGTTCTTGTGTGTTTAGTTAGTGCCAGACAGGCAAGGATTTTGGTTTTGCCTGTCTATTTTTATGACTGGAAAATAAAACTAGCCAAACCAAAACAAGTAACTGGAGTGATATCCTTGACTGGTCTGTCTGTGCAGCCATCTAACGAAGGGGACTGTAATCCCGGTCTGAGTATCTCACTATATATATATGTATATATATATATATATATATATATATATATATATATATATATATATATATATATATATATATACATGTATTGGTCCAAGTGGAAATTTAGAAATTGTGGTATGGAAAATAAGTTTGCCCACCCAGTCAGTAAATACGTGTGATTACTGAAAGCAGATCTAAGTTACATGACTGTTTAGATGTTATTCTGTTAAGATTAAGGGGCATATTCAATTGTCCGCGTTGCTCGCAAAAGTAACGCAGCTTGTGCGCTGTAATATTGCGCGTAATTACCGCTATTACGGTACCTTTAACGCCAGCTTTCAGCTCGCAGCTCAGGGAGCTGTGAGCTGAAATTCGGCATAGAATTACCATAATAACGGTATTAGTTTTCACACCGTGTTACTTTTGCAAGTAACACGGACAATCGAATATGCCCCTAAGTGTCATTTTTGTATTACATAAGTTATAGAACCTATATACTCAGACAAAATAGTAAACAGAATAATCTTATTACTAAGGACAAATGTATGTTTAAGAGATTTTAGTCTAGATTGATAAAATAAATTTGAACTTCACATTTTTTCCACTATGTAACAGATTATACCCCCGCCAGTGATTTTGTTTTTACTATTAGTACTACAAATGCAATTTACATCTTGAAATGTCATTTCAGTCTCCACTTTGTTTGCCAAAAAAAAATTAGCTACAGCTCCAGTTAATTAATATAGATCCTGTATTCATAATTAAATAAATAAAATACACAAGGCCAAAAACCACAACACGTAAAACCAAAAAGTACAGAGAAACCACTGTCCCTGGTCATCAAAAAACCAAACCAGGTGCCAGATTTACGCTGGCTACTATTAGTAGCAATTGAAAGTTATTTGACCAAGGTTAAAATGTTGCTACAAACTATACAAGCTTTATAATTTGCTTGCTTGAACCCAGTAGTTTCAATGTCTACCAATAGGGATCTCTCTTCATACATTTGCCTCTGTTATGAATTCTGATTTGCCATGTTACTCTTAGATTAAACTTTAACATGTCATACAATCATAAATCTGATGATGCTTTACTTTTCTCAATCTATTCTGTCAAAGTAACACTCTGCAAACCTGATCAGCGCAGCTCAGTACAGCCAACATCTGAAAGTCCATCACCATCCAGAACCTCATTGCTAACATCTTCCTTGTCCCCACCAAGCAAAACTTTGGGTTTAGGAAACTTCACAAACTTCAGCCCAGGAGAATGCAGGTGCAAGAAGACAAAGCAGAAGTGTGGGTCACCATCAACAACAGGTTGAATGTCTGCAGACGCGGGACGGGGAGAAGTCGACACCCAGTAGAAGTCCATGTGTTGTGTTCTCCGCGCCCAGCTGAGCCGACATGTCACCACAGGTAGCGACCTGCTTAGCGGCTTTACCTGTGACCAGCAGTCCGAGCACCAGGATGGTTAACGTCAGCTGTGCTATATCCAACCTGTGTTTAATCCTTGTTATATTTACTGTGTCTTTTGGCTCCTCCAATAGGAACAGTGCTAGGATGGAAAGGAGGGGAGGACAGCAGTGACATGACAGACAGAGGGACAAGAGGAATATAGTGACAATACTGGCCCACTTCGACCACTGTATTTATATTGTCGAAGTCGTATAATTGGTTGAACGAAAGTATATTGGTTAATATTGTTTTTCCGTGTACAAACATAAAATACAGTTAACATACACTAAGCGCGCACCTTCTCACATACCCCAGGAAAAAGGGGATTTCTGTATTCCCTTCACTGGATAGATGCCCCTTATTTCTCTCCTCAAATGGAGTTCCTATAGTCTGAGAATCAGACTCATGGGAATAAAAAACAAATGGAGAAATAATAGTGCAGATTGTCTAAAATATAAATATATAAAGTCCACAAAGTTCCCGGTCAGAAAATGTGTTCTTCAACCTCGTGATGAAAACGAAGAAATACCACCGCAATTCATGTGACTTTCTACACCATCTCCCCCAAAGATGTATTCTTACAAGATGTTAGCTTTAATAGGGCATCTCTAGTAATCCTTCCTGTATATCGCTTACAAATTCCTCCATAAAGTATGAACATGATATGTCAGAAAGAAAAAATAAGAACCATCTGGTGCAATATCATAAAACACCATTTAATAAAAATATATTATCTCCATAAAACATAGAGATCTATACACATGAAACATGACATCAAGGTTATCCAAAAATGGTAATGTGTAAACTCATACCAGATGAATTCAGGATATTCACAATAAAAACTCCTCCATGATGTCAGTTCACCAATGTAACGAAATCCCACTTACACTTATCCTTCCAACGCGTTTCGACTCTAAGTTAGAGTCTTTTTCAAGGCCTATTAAAGCTAACATCTTGTAAGCATACATCTTTGGGGGAGATGGTGTAGAAAGTCACATGAATTGCGGTGGTATTTCTTCGTTTTCATCACGAGGTTGAAGAACACATTTTCTGACCGGGAACTTTGTGGACTTTATATATTTATATTTTAGACAATCTGCACTATTATTTCTCCATTTGTTTTTTATTCCCATGAGTCTGATTCTCAGACTATAGGAACTCCATTTGAGGAGAGAAATAAGGGGCATCTATCCAGTGAAGGGAATACAGAAATCCCCTTTTTCCTGGGGTATGTGAGAAGGTGCGCGCTTAGTGTATGTTAACTGTATTTTATGTTTGTACTCAACTTGTGGAGAATAGTGGACACTCCTTTACATACATTAGGCTGCACACTGAGTGGAGCGCCACATCAGATCAATTACGTTTTAGTGTTATATTGTTTTTCCGTGTGATTGCGATCAGTATGCAGCATATCACGTGGTGAAATACACACGCACACACTCGCACTCTCATATTTAGTTATTTATATATATTTCATATTTATATTGGTTCCATTCTACTGTGATTTATGAGCAGATAGTATTTAGTTTATTATTTAGTTTATATATTATGATTATATGTACACTTTAGTGATATTTGAAGTTCAGGTTGCTATGTCATGTTTAGTATCATTTTAATCCCCTATTCATCTGCAGCTGTCCAGTTCATTCGCCGAAGAGATTGCATATTGCATACTCTAGTTAGCGATGTTAGGGAATAAATGTTTAAACTGTTACTGACTGTGAATTTTTAATAGACTAGAATAAACTGGTTTCTGGGCGGGAGAATCATCTGGAATGTTGACCCTCACCCTTGGAGGGGGTTGTTTGAACTAGCCTATGACCTGTTTACACTGGACCCTCCTGAAGCCTGGACCTATAGAAGCAAGCCATGTCATCTGCATTGTCTTCTCTATAACACTAAGTGTATGTAATATAGCTGTGCTGGCACTGGCTTCAGTCTTCTCTGACCACAGTATTCTGGAGTGAAGTACTGTAAGATGGTACCAGTGGAGCGCAGCTTAGAAAGCGCATTCGGGCGCGGTATGTATGTATCTTGTGATATCGGCTGTACTGTATTATAATTATGTATAGAACTGCTAAATTTTGCATCTGCTAAAATAAATTACTTTGTGCTTTGGAAACACAAATCGCCCAGACAATGCTTATTGGAAAATGATAAAATTACTTTAATAATATAATATTTATCTATATAATATCCATCTTTTTCTGGAAACACTGTAAGCAAGCTGACCCTGGCATACTTTCTATAATGAATCATTCAGTAGCAATATAAAATCTATCTTTCGGGGAAGGTAATTATTGTCTTCAAGTTGAAATCTGAAATTATTGCATTATTGAATTGCAAGTAGAACACATGTCACACAGGTGAATTACAAGTGAGTTATATAAGAATGAAAACCACCCACATGCAGGAACTAACAGCTGCCAATCTATTTAAATTAAAGAATAAAAGACAGTATAAAGTGAGTAAAAATATGAAGTAGCAGGTACTATAGAATTTGTTATTCATAGATTTTGACTATTGGCCTGAGTATTAAGTAATATGTGTTTGCAAGATGCCCTCAGCAGGGGTATAGTTTGACATTTAATAGGGGTGTAACTTGACAAGGGCTTCCCATCAGAGCCGGTGCTGGGATCTCCTGTACTCCCCTGCCCGGTGTTGTCTCTTTGGCACTCTACAACACATGCGTAGAAGTGGCTTCTCTATGCACAGGCCACTCCCTGATACCCTCTTGTTCTGTTCTCTGCAGAGCAGGGACTTGGGCTTAAGGTGGCATGTCACCCATGCCAAAAGAAAAAAGTCAGCAAAGGCAGGCTGCGGGGGAAAGGTTGGGTACGCTTGACCGATGAGGAAAAATCCGACATCGACAAGCCCTACAAATAAAATCCGAATTTCTGCAAAACCGATTGGAAAATAAACAGACTTACCTTGAACCCGACGCTGGAGATCTCCGATTGAATCACCATGCTGACAGCAAGTTATTCCGATTGGACAAGTGTTTGGCACTGCAGGCTGACGTTATCGCGGCATCTGTCAATAGAAATTTAAAGCGGCAATGTGGGGACCCCTAAGGTGAAGTGACATTGCCGCTTTAAATTTCTACTGACAGACGTCGCGATGACATGAAGCTGCAGTGCCGAACATTTGTCAAATAGGAATAACTTGCTGTCAGCATGGTGATCCAATCGGAGATCTCCAGCGTCGGGTTCAAGGTAAGTCTGTTTATTTTCCAATCGGATTTTCAGAAATTCGGATTTTAATTGCAGGGCTTGTCGATGTTGGATTGGTTGTAATCGTGAAAACGATTTCCACCGGCTGCAGGGTGCCCCGTTATTTAAACACATATACTTATGAGCTTTTGACATGGAATGCAGAACCCCCAGTTGTGGGACTAGTAGCTGTTTCAGTAATAGCCCTTTCCATTGTGATGTTAATGGTCATCAATGCTGAAGAGTACTGTATCAGTCTACTATTTATATGAAGCTGAATACTTAAAAAATTGTAACACTTTGGTGAAGACTTCCCGCAGTCATAGTAATGTGGCCACTGCCACCTGAACACTAAAATAAACATATTTGCAAATTTAATATCACATCTTGTATAGCAACCAACAGGCAGGTTTGTGTGCCAAATATATTGAACAGGATCCTTTAAGGAATGACGACACTTACTACAGCTTCCGGGGGAGTGGGACATGGACTGCGTTATGTAGGCAATATACAGTAAGGGCGTTCCCATGCAACCACGTCCAAGTCGAACTCAGACGCACACAGCAGTACGCTGATTTTCTGATGTAGCTCTTGCTTCAGCCAGAGGTCTAGTCTAAGCCCCGAATACTAGTTATGAGTATACATGCTAAAACATGTGTTTGCAATCAGCAGCACTGTAAAAATGTCTATTATGTACAGTAGACATTAAGAACACCCTAATAAATGTTTGTCCAGAAAAAAAAACAATTTTTTAAAAAAAATGTCCACGTATAATCATAAATAACTAAAATATTGACATGCACCATTAATTGAATATATATTTTTTTTTCTGCGTGTTCTTTTGAGATGTTATATTCCACATATTGTAGGTGTCCTGCAGTGTCCAGTCTAGTAGAGCAGAGTAAATGTACACCCATAGCCAACACCACACGTATCTTTAGATCCGCTCCTTGTTGACTTCGGGAGTATGCAGAGCCCAGTTACGTGCAGTTTAAAGCCAGCGCACACTGCACTCAGTATGCATGCCTTAATGACTCAGGCCTTGTGAGAGAACTGACAATTAGCAGTACACACAATATTTGCTTTCCTCTCTCCATGGGGTTCCAACTGTGTTGGAGAATTTTTTTTTCTATATGTGAATGTTGTGCCATGTTTTTTGATTGAAAAGCACTTCCAAAATCTACTTTAACAATATAAAACAGGTTAAAGTGTGTCTGAAATGTGAAGGCAGCAGACAACTGTCCTGGAAATTGCGATATATCATACTGTCGCAAAAAGTGCCATACACAAGATAGATTTAAAAACCCACTGCACAGAACTGATCTTATTAGGTTAATCAGCAGAGTAGTCACTCAAGTATTACAGGCTAGTCAGCTCAAAAACACCAGGCATACTAATTATGAAGGTACATCCAAGAGTGAAGCGCAAGTTTAGGACTGAATTTTATGTCTAGATCTATAATTAAAAAGCCCCCAATTTTTAGAGATTCCAATGACCAATGTAACATATATGAATGGAAGGAGATGATGCCTACCTAGGTCAAAAGGATTTCCAAGTTCCAAACATGATAGAAACCTTATGGATAAACTCATTGGTTGAGTGAATAAACCAGATAAGATTGGTACTGAAATAAAGCAATATCCAAGTGCTATTTACAACATTTAGGAGAAGCTGTCTCCTTGGTAAACACCATTGAGGATTTTGTCCTCCACACTTCTAAAAAGTCTGATACAAAAGACTAGATGACTGAATACATTTAAATAAAGTTATTGAGTGCTAACAAAGAACAGAAAAACGCGTGAAGCTCCCAGAACATGAGGTTATCACGATGTTCACCAGGCAATGCCCTGAGACAGAACTACAATGTACATCCAGGTGTAGACTGGGAGAAAAACGGACAAAGGGTGAAATGTAGGAGATGATGGGTAATTACAAACAATATAATAAACTGGGGTCAGAGGGTAAAATACTTCACTACGTACTGTAATGAAGCTCAGATAAAAGAGAATTTTAGACAAAAGACTATTTAGACATGAATTGAATTACTAAAAAGACTGTACCTGTTCAAAGTGACTCCTAACAATTTGTGCCTACAATACAGGTAATGAAGCACTCTTTTTGTATTATATTTAAAGAATTTGGACCTATTTCATGTTCAGAGACATAAGTCCCATTGCGTGCTGTATCTTGCATGAAGTCGCTCTGTGCATGCTCCGAAGCGGACCTTGCGCCAATGAATACAATTGCATGTAATGTATATTCGAACGCAAGTCACACGTACAACTGCCTAAAACTTGAGGGGTGGGAAGGGGAGGAAGAATGCAGGTAATGTACAGTAAGGGCATGCTGAGGGTGCGCCCATGCAGATGTGGCAGACTCAAGTCCTGGTTTTCTCGTAATTACGCTTGTTTTAGCTGTATCATTTGCACCAGCTATAGGGCAGGTGTAAGTATCGACTGATAGCGATGACTGTCACGGCATCATCTTTGCATTAAAATCTACACGTATGTGTGCCATTAGATAGCAAAGAACATATGTATGCAAGTAAGACACCCTGCATCATATCGAAACTGCTCAGATTTGGGCAGAATTGTGTTCAGAGTCCAAATACGCAACATCGCCCGCATCCGCCCCTTTCTCTTTCAGGATGCCACCAAAACTATCATCCACGCACTCATCATCTCCTGCCTTGACTATTGTAACCTCCTCCTCACTGGCCTCCCCCACTCCCGTCTCTCCCCCCTCCGCTCTATACTCAATGCGGCCGCAAGACTCATCTTCCTCTCACGCCGCTCCTCTTCTGCCTCCTCTCTCTGCTTTGCCTTACACTGGCTCTCCTTACCCTACAGAATTCTTTTCAAACTCCTGACCATCACTTACAAGGCTCTCTCCCAGTCTACTGCCCCTTATATCTCTAACCTCCTCTCCATTCACACTCCTGCTGCTCCCTGCACTCAGCCAATGCCTTTTCTTCACTCTGATCACCTCTTCCCACTCCAGAATCCAAAACTTTTCCCGTGCAGCCCCCCTTCACTGGAATGACCTCCCTCGTTCCATCCGTCTCTCTCCTACTCTGTGCTCCTTCAAACGTGCACTCAAAACTCACCTCTTCCTCAAAGCCTACCAACCATCAACTTAACCCGCTCATCTCCTCCGCTTGTTCTCCCTTCTCCCCCCCTTGCCTCATCTGGCTCCCCTTGTGCCTGTTCTGTTTACCGTCCCTTAGGATGTAAGCTCACTTGAGTAGGGCCCTCTTCCCTCCTGTCCTTACCTGTTCTTCTGCTCCGTCATTATTGCATTAGCCTGCCTGGAGTTTCTGAAGTATTGGTACTTTTTGTTTATTGTTCTGTACTGTTTCACCCTGTATAGTCTACTGTTTGTACTGTGTGAGGCGCTGCAGAAATCTTGTGGCGCCTAACAAATGAATGATAATAATAATAATAATAATACTCTTATTCTCAATCACAAGTTGCGTTCGGACTTAGAGAGGGTAGAATAATATGAATTAACAATGACGACAAACCCCGGCCAATGACTTCTGTGATTTATAAGATGACTATTCATAATATAATGTTGCCTAGTGATACATGAAAAAACAGGCAGTATTTAACTTATGGGCAAAACAGAATACTAATTTGAATCAGGCCCCATGTGCTGAGCTACGTGTGTCAGTCCCACAAGAATGCACCCCTTTTCTGCTGAAAATAGGGACTATACCATAACAATCTGGATTATTTGTGGGAGGGGTATGTTACAGGCTCACTGTAACAAACACATATTAAAGCCCTTTTGTTGTCTTAGACTTTCCTCTTAGTTTATTTCACACCTCTGGATTGGGACCAATTTTGTCTCAATTTACCCGTTTTATCTGTCCTAGTTGCCTTCCTACCCTTCTAAATTATAATCCAAATAAAATCTGTAAATACATTACAGCACTACATAATGAGTCTAACTCTTTATAAAGAAATCCTAATAAAATATTGAGGGTTACTTAGCAAAAAATATCCAGTAGTTCATGGCAACCAATCAGACATTAGCTTTGATAGCTCTAGCACAAGTCATAAAATGAAAGCAAACGTCTTATTGGTTGCTGTGGGCTGCTAGGCACATTTACATTTTGTTGGTAAATAATATACATGTAACACCTACATGTAAAATGAAAAATAAACAAAAAACAAATCAGTTAAAATAAAGTAATAGATATTCTAAACAAAGATCCATGTGCTCACTTGCTCTTTAACTTAGTTTTATCTCAGCTGTTTTAGTCCACTGTTCTTAAAATCTGCAACAGCAATTTAATAGCTTGCAAATCTACACAGACGTTAGCCATGGCATTATGAATATGGTAGCCTATACAGGAAAGGTTATCACCCGCTCCACACCACTTGGTGCAATTTGATTCCTCAGTACGTCTCTGTCATCACTGTAATCATATCAAAGGTTCCTTAGATAACCTTTATACATGTTTATATTAAACCGAAACTGATCTTCCACCAACGTCTTGTGACACATCTTCGGACGTTGTACTTAGTGTGGTAGAGTTCATTAGACTGTTACTTCTACGAAGACTGATAAGGAGATAGGAGAAAGTTTTTGCAGCCGTTGTCATAAAAAATAAACAACTTTGCAATGTCTGTAGAAATATTGCTCAGACAAGCATAGTGTTCCCTTTGCTGTATTCACATAGGGACCCTCTTTTTTTTATCTATTTCTCTCCTACTTTCCCCTCATTTTTTTGACAATGCACGTTAGCCTAGAATCCGTCTCAAATCCCTAAAGGGTCAACTATTTAGGTCAAGAAGAAATCACGAGATGCTGTCTTTGTGTTCCTAGAAGTGAAACCTTCTCACGCAGGCACCTACACTTACTAAATGCCTAAAGTGCCTTTGTCTTGAAATATACATATTATTTCTCGACTGTCACTAGTTTGCTGTTTCTCCAAATTTGCAGCACAAATAAAGGGTCGCAGCATAGAAAATCTATTATTAGGAAATCTATCTAAAAAAATTTCACCAATGCCACTGACCAGGTCAGTGGAGGGGGGTTGAGAGCTACCAGTTCCAGATTCCAAAAAGAAAAATAATAATTTTTTTTATTTTTTTTTATAATTTTTTATTTTCAGTGGTCAATCAAGAAAATACAGACAAACGATAACACTGTGTAGCATGCACAGTAAAATCACAACAGTTATTGTGGTGTATCGCATATTAGGAAACCTTTAGACAAAAATGACCGGTTTTTACATTTTTAAAGAGTAATATAAAATGGGTGTAGGAACAAAAGGGATTGCGGGGGAGGGGTGAGGGGGGTAGGACCACAAAGATAAGCACTGTAAGTATTTAGAGGATAACTAGGGTGTGTTGAGCCTATAGCAGAGGGGGAGATATGTGACGGAAAGAGTTAGGGTCATCGCATATGGGTCAGTTTGGAGGACGCGGAGCGTTAAAGGGGGGAAGGTGTGTTCCACGGCTAGCCATGGAGCCCAGACTTGGCTGAAGACGTGGCCTCTATCGTGGAGGTAGTACGTAATCTCATCCATAGCGGCCACGTGCCAAATCTGCCTCTTGAGAGCCAAAAGGGATGGAGGTGAGGTCTTTTTCCAATTAAGGGCTATGAGTGATTTGGCTGCTGTCAGGATGTGGGCAGTTAATTTCTTGGAGAATTTATCCAGGTCTTGGGGAGGGTAACATAAAAGAAATATCCAGGGATCTTTCGGGATGGGGGCTTCAAAAAGGGTATTTAGGAAACTATGGACTGAATCCCAGAAGGTGGTGATAATCGGGCAAGACCACCAAATATGAAACATTGTACCCCTTTGGCCACAGTCCCGCCAACAGCAGGGCGAGGAAGAGGGAAACATTGTATGGAGTCTTGTGGGAGTGTAATACCAATGGTAATAAATTTTGTAAGAGGTTTCCTTGAGTTTAGTTGATATAGAGCATTTAGCTATCCCCAGTCTTATGTCCTTCCAAGCCTCTTCATCCGGGGGAGGACCAAGGTCCTTTTCCCACTCGTCTTCATGAGGGTTTGAAAAGGAAAGGGCAGAACTGAGAAGAATGCTATATATTTGAGAAATCATGCCCTTGTCCAAGGGATGTTTTCTACAAAGAGATTCAAATGGAGTAAGGTCCCTAAGAACATAGGTTGGTGGCAGGGATCGCAAGAAATGATTAATTTGGAAGAATTCAAAGGGGCTGAGGATTTGGGACGGGGATTGGGTTTGGAGATCCGCTAGCGAAAGCCAGCGGCCCTGTTTGGAAAAATCTACTGGAAATTTAAGCCCTGCACGAGACCAGTTACGGTGGATCGAACAGGCAGATCCGGGAGGGAACACCGGGTTATGCCAGATGGGGGTTAAAAAAGATATTGCAGTTGAAAGTTTTAGTTTGAAGGAATTGGAGTCCCAGAGCATAGCATCAAATTTGATAGAAGGCAGTGCTCTAACAGCAGGGGGGCGACGAGCGGGTGATACGCCCCAGAGAGAGGAGAGAGATCGGGCAGGGTTAGATGGGCCGATTCTATATCAAACCATGCAGTGGAGCCAGAGGGAGCGTAGGAGGCAACAATTTGCGAAAGGTGGGATGCCAAATAGTATAATTTGATGTCGGGAAGGCCTCTTCCTCCTCCAGGGATTGGTCGTTTTAAGATATTGGATGAGACTCTAGGAGGTCTATGGTTCCAAATAAAGCGGGTGAGTGCCTTCTGGATGTTGGCAAGGAAAGAGGCAGGGACAGCTACCTTAAGGGTTTGGAAGAGGTACAGCCATTTGGGGAGTATGTTCATTTGGACAGCTATGATCCTGCCCAGCCACGAAATAATAAGGCAGTTCCAGGAGGTCAGGTCTGGTTGCGTCTTGGAGAAAAGGGGTAGGAAATTCTCACAAAAGAGGAGGTCATAGAGAGAAGTGAGGAAAACCCCCAGGTATTTGATCTTCCTGTTCTGCCATTTGAAATTAAAGTTAGCCCGGAGGAGCTCGGTATCCCGAGGGGAAACGTGAAGCAGCATGGCCTCTGACTTGGTGTAGTTTATCTTATAGCCCGAAACATCGCTGTAGTTCTGAAGGATGGCATATAGGTTGGGCAAGGAGATCCCCGGTTGGGTAAGCGATAGGGGGATATCGTCTGCGAAGAGTGAGATCTTGGAGTTCGTATTACCCACCTTGACCCCCTGTATGCTAGGATTAGACCTATTTTGGGAAGCCAGAGGTTCAATTATCAGAGCAAATATCAGAGGGGAAAGGGGGCAACCCTGTTGTGTTCCATTTCGAATGGAGAATTATCCTGAGGGAGTGCTTTTAATCAGGACTTTAGCAGTAGGGGTGGTGTATAATGCTAGGACGCCAGTGAGGAAGTCGCCAGCGAAGCCGAACGACTCAAGAGCCGCTTTCATAAAGTCCCAAGAGATCCTGTCAAATGCTTTTTCAGCATCCAAAGAGAGCATAATAGTTGGGGATCTCCTGGAATTTGTAATATGGATGATGTCAATGGCACGTCTGGTATTGTCCCTCGCCTGGCGTCCCGGGATAAACCCTACTTGGTCATACTAGATCAGAGAAGGGAGGAAGGCATTCAGACGGTTTGCTAGGATTTTGGCATAAATTTTCAAATCGAGATTGAGGAGAGAGATTGGCCTGTAGCTAGCACAGTGGAGCGGGTCTTTACCGTCTTTAGGGATAACTACAATTTTGGCCTCCAGCATCTCTGATGGGAGAGGGTCACCTTGGAGAGTGTTGTTATAAAGGGATTTGAGATGAGGGGCCAACAAATCAGAAAATGTCTTGTAGTATGCGGCCGTAAAGCCGTCAGGGCCTGGGGATTTACCAGTTTTTTGTCCCTTGATGGCTTGATGGATCTCGTCTGTCGAGATCTCTTCATTGAGAAGTGAAAGGGCTTGGTGGGATAATTTAGGTAGCCTGGCTTTGGCAAGAAAGTCAGTGATCAGGGCGGAGGGGGTTTTAAGTGTTAGGGAGGAAGCGGGAGCTGGGAGGTTATAAAGAGCAGTGTAAAAGTGTTGAAATGCTGACCTGATATCTGCTGGATCGTGAGATAACTGGTTATGTGAATCACGGATAGCAATAATATTTCTATGTGTTCTAGCTGTACGCAGCCGTGATGCAAGAATTTTGTCAGCTTTGTCTCTTTTTTCACAAAAAGTCTGGCGGACTCATTTAAGGCGTGTGGCCGCTTGTTTAGAGAGAAGGAGGTTTAGTTTGGCTTTGGTTTCCCGGAGGGCTGTCAGGTTTGCGGGAACAGGGGTTGCTTTGTGCTGGGCTTCTAGGGTTTGAAGTTGGATGGGGAGCTCATTGGTTCGGGTGAAGTATTCTTTTTTGTGTCTGGAGGCCATGCTGATCAAGTGTCCCCTCAAGACCGCTTTGTGCGCAGTCCATAAGGTGGCTTTGGAGACTTCTGGAATATCATTTAGCTCAAAGTAGTCCTCCAGTCTAGTCCTAATCTGAGATACTATAATCTTATTGTGAAGAAGGGAGTCATTAAGACGCCAGGTCATTGGGGGAGGTCGGGGTAGGAGGTCAGAGATGTCAATTGCAAAAGGGGCATGGTCAGACCATGTCAATGGGTGGATCTGGACCGCCTGGAGGTTTAGGGCCAAATCATGGCTGAGCAGGGTCATATCTATACGGGAGTATGAGCCATGGGGTAAAGAATAAAATGTGTAATCGCGTGTAGTCGGCTCCTTCACTCTCCAGAAGTCATATAGAAGCTGGGATTTCATGAGGCCGAGAAGGGATTTAGTGGATTGTGGGTCTGCTGAGAGCAGAACAGCGATGACCGGGGCAGAACGGTCGATGGTGGTGTTCAGAACAGTGTTAAAGTTGCCTGCTACAATAAGATCCCCCTGTCTAAAACGAGTCAGTAGGGAATCTAGTTTGGTGAAGAAGCGGTGTTGGTGTTGGTTAGGGGCATAAACGTTTACTAGTGTACAGAGCTTGTTGTTTAGCTTACCTATCAGAATGAGATAACGTCCGTCTTTGTCAGCGAGAGAATTGTTAAGCTCAAACGTGAGGTGACGTGCCAGTAAGATCGAGACCCCTCGTTTATTAGCTGAGTGATCACAGGTATGGTATGAGTCGGGATATAATTTAGAGCGGAGTTCGGGGTGAGAGTCATGTAGAAAGTGAGTCTCCTGTATGAAAATTAGGTCTCCCCTATGATATTTAAGGGTCACGTGAAGTTTACTTAGTTTCTGGGGACTATTTAACCTTTTTACATTAAGGGAAAGGACCCTAAGACACATGTGCGATGAGAGAGAGGAAGATAAAATGAGAGCAAGAGATGAAAGGGTGAGGTGGGAGATCTGAGTAAACCTGACATGGTATCTGAGTGGTTCTTGGGGCACATATAGTGGAGAATGGAGCTAAAAAGATCCTTAGCTTATTGTGGTCTATTTGAGTAAGGAAGGGGGCGGGGAGAAGGGGACAGAGGGAGGGTGGAGGGAGGTGGTCACACGGCGGAATAGGCCCGGGACCTGTGGTGCCGACATTGGGAAGGGAGGCTATGAGCCAATAAGGCACATAGGTCAGCAAGGGAGCCTAAAGCTCCCGGGGGGAGTGGCAGAACATCCGAAGGATGCATCAGGAGGGTCCAAATAGTGGGGGCGAGGTGTGCACCCTCCTAGGGTTTTGAGATGGGGCGCTGGAAATGATAGAATAATGAAGTGATGTGCGGAGCAGCCGGGTAGTATGGAGAGGGAAGATAGAAGGGGGGGGGCTTATGGTAGGGGGGCAGGAGAAAGGGGGAGTAATGGGAGATAAGAGGGGGAGAGATGGTGAGGAACAAAGGAATGTATGTAGCATAACACAGTAATACAACCAGTTATTTAAGCTATACAGAATGGACTTATATTACATTAACTCGTAATGAACTAAACAACATTGTAGCCTCTGGCGCTCTCCTATCACACCTCCCCAGGGGCATCCGGAATAAAATAGAAAGGATGCCAATTGACCATGTGGCCCAAAAGGCAAGTATAACAGGGAGGCGCAAAGAGAGGACACCGCCAGAGGCACAAGAGTAAATAGGGACTGTTGAGCACTGAGAGTCCGGGAGACCAACCCTTAATAGAAGGGGGAGCCTCAAACAGAATCTAAGGCCTGACAGGGTTGTTTTTTTTTTTAATTTACATTTTTTAAAAAGTAGATAAAAAAATAACTCTATAATGTGATTCACTATCTTTCCCTCTGTTCCTAAATTATCTAATTTAATATTCTATTATCATCATCATCATCATCATCATTTATTTATATAGCGCCACTAATTCCGCAGCGCTGTACAAAGAACTCACTCACATCAATCCCTGCCCCATTGGGGCTTACAATCTAAATTCCCTAACACACACACACAGACGGACATAGACACACAGACTAGGTATTATTATGTCCACACAATCATGGGCATCCTATAAGATGTTCATATAACCAACAGACTAATTACTTTGAAACTATAATGAATGTACGATACAGTCCTAACTTCAAATTGGTCTTTAATAAACCAGAGTGGCCATCAAATAGAAATGAATCTGATTGGACAAGGATTTTTTAAATAGGATCACTGTTCACACATCAGATTTACCTGTGACCAAGCTCTTTGCGATACGCCCGTCACTATTGAAAGTCTTAGCAGATAGTTAGCAATCCCACCTGGCAGCAGTTTTTACGCTGACCTAATTTAGGTTAGCAGCAAAACATAATACCTAGTGAATAGCGAGCAATGCCACGTAACAGCTATAACTGTATGGCGTCAAGTTAACTTAAGAAGCGACAATCTTACATCAACCATAATTGCCACCTAATAATGAGAACGTATCATACAAGACAATATTGTACATGAATCCTGAGTCTGTGATTAGGGGGACTAATAATAGCCATTCATCACATCAATCAATATATGAACAGACAGGTAAATATATAGCTCTGAATACAGAGCACACTGCTAACAATTAAATTTGTAATAAGCAGATAATTAGCTCACCACTGCCGTGTGTTCCTGCCAGGGGTCCTTCAGAGAGAGTTTTATATGGTAAATTTAAAAATATAATCTAACAAAACGGTACTAAATTTACCAACATAGAAATAAATATACGGACTCTGAGGAAAATACACGTCAGATGTATTTAGTGTATAAGAGACAGATAATGTGAGTCATAGCAGATGTACATTCTACACAAATCAGCCTCTCCATTAGTGTCTTCTAAAGTATATTTAATGATTGTGCTATGGGTTTAATCAATAGAACAGCATCAATTACAATTGATGCTTTAGATTTCGTATTGTGTTAACCAGGGCACATAAAATGTTACACTTACTGAGAAAACAGTTATACATTCAGCAAATAAAAATTGTATGTTCCACTGGAAGTATGATATTAGCTGTATTCAATGACTCAGTTTCTATGAGTGTATACTACAGTGTGGTAATGCATTATTTATAAACATTATACTGTAAAAATCCCACCTCTGGGATTGAGGAGCTATCAATATCCACGATATTTAATCAGTAATATACTAACATGCACACAAAAACCCTAGCACTGGGTGCAAAGTGAACTGACTGTAAATCCCGACATTTTACAATAATTTCCGCAGCTGATCGCTCTGAGATACTAACTATGGTTTGCCTGCTGGGACAGTATTTAAAAAAACAAACTGTCAAAGGCAAAGTACTTTTCCCCCAGCGATGGCTTTAGGCACAGAGGTGAAAAACTTCACTTCTTTGCTTAGCCGGGCAAGTATCTACTGAGCATGGTCGTCCGAAAGTCAGCTTGGTAAATACCTGTCCCCATAGAGATCTAAGGGGACGATAGTCAATGTTGGAGATATCCAAGATCTTGATAAATTGTCTGGAACTTACAATGGACTTTCTACTGCAAAAAGTGCTGTTTTCACAGATGTTAAGGCTTATGAATAGGCCTCTATGAGTTCACAATAGCCAACTACTCTTGTTAGGGATACTTGTGTGGGAGTTCAAATAAGAATCACTTTAAGTTATCATCTACTTCTATAGAAATATAGAGCTGAACAAGAAAACTGCACATAAGACAGACGGATATGTAGTCAGCAAGAGGCAAGCGATTTGTGCCCCAACGTCTTAATATATATACTCTATGGGCCTGAGTCATTAAGGAGAGCAAAGCATAAAAAAGGAGTAACTTTGAATCTGGGCAAAACCATTTTGCATTGGAGGGGGAGGTAAATTTAAAATGTGGGGACAGATTTATATTTGGGGTAGGGAATGTACTAGATCAACTTTAATTTTCAGTGTAAAAATAAATCTATCAAGTATTTGTGTGCTACATGAAAAAACAGCCAGTATTTATCTTATGTGCAAAATAATAAAGTAATTTGCATCCCTTCCATTGTAACATGGTTTGTCCCGGAGAACATTTACTCCTTTTTCCTGCCTTACTTTCCTTAATGACTCAGGCCCTATGTATATATATATATATATATATATATATATATATATATATATATATATATATATATATATATATATATATATATTTATATGAAACAACAGATGGGCTATGTACCACTCGTGGATAAATGTTATATTTTTAATATTTTATTAATATTATCTTTTATTTATCAGGTGCCTGAAAGAGTCTGTGGTGCCATACATTAAGGGATGGACAGATGCACAGTTGCAAAATGAAACAATAAGTACTTAATTACAGAAAACATAGTTATACAGTGAGCAAACAGCTTGAATTAACAGAGATCATAACAAATCATACAAAAATAGACTGTTCAATTAATCATCTTGGACTATCTATTCTCAAATGTCCCACCTATTTGACTATAAAAGCAACAATATACCAAATTTATAGTGGGTTTCAATTAACTCTCAAAATGCCATATATGTTTTGGAAACCCCGACAGACCCCAGGAAGCATGAATTCAATTTCAAAACGATATCATATGTATGGATCAACTCAGAAGTCCTGAGTATTATTTTAAATAATACACAACACAACATTATTATTTTAATATTTCGCTTTTAATCATCTTGTTTCAGTTCACCAAAAAGGTTGAGTTTTACTCAATTGTGTCCAATCACAGAAATAAATAAAAGAAAAGTTGTCATGGCAATGATATAATATATGTTGAGATTTGCGGCATTGCGCAACAGGGCCGGAAGTAGGGGAGTACCTGCTCCCCTGAAATTCGCTAGCTTCCCAGACATTCCAGGACAGTTGGCAAGTATGTTGTATTTGAATACCTTTTTTTTTTAAATAAAAACGTTTTCCTTATGCATTGGTCATACATGCCTGATAGCAAGTAAGTATTTTAATAACACTCTAATGGACCTGTTTTGGAACTTATACCATAGATGTTTTTTATTCAGTAACCCAACAAAGACAAAGGCTATACTTTCAGAAAGGAAGTAGCTGGGAGAACAGATCAGATACAAGAGTATGGAGAGCTTCTGCCGCTGCAAGGATTTCTGAGACTGCAACAAAAGCTCCAAGGATTTCTAACTGAAGAGCTGCTTTACAAACACAGGGTTTACACAATTTTTAAATAACTGTCACTACTTAACAACAACAAAAAAAAAGAAAGTATATACAGGCAAACTGATATTAAAAAGAAATGTTTAACTGAATTTTTGCTGTTTAACATCTGGCAGATATTTTGCATCTACACCTTTTACCATTAGTAGTTATAATTGCATAATAAAATGCATAATTACTGCCTGTATTGTGTCCTCTCTTTTTGAGCCACTAGTTTGTTTTATATCACATTGCACTTATCCATTAATCAAGCAGAATTTGTTACAATTTGATGTCATCTTTGGGGAATCTTTAAGAGAACTCAGGGGCCCGTTATTGTTGTGTGATCACAAAGCAGAATGTATACGATGGGAGCTGATAGGTCAGCAGCAGAAAGACAGGACAATGATCTGCACGCATTACCATGAGTTGCTGAAACACATCCAGCAGTGATGAGGTTCTGGCAATCCGGTCAGCAACAGAGGAGATTCAAAGTTCTATTTTTGAGCCTGATTCTTTGATTGTAAAAACCAATCCTGGGGGTCTATTTGCTAAACTGCAGATTTGAAAAAGTGGAGGTGTTGCCTATAGCAACCAATCAGATTCTAGTTAACATTTATTTATTGCAATCTACAAAATGACATCTAGAATCTGATTGGTTGCTATAGGCAACATCTCCACTTTTTCAAACCCGCAGTTTAATAAATATACCCCCTGGACTTAGTGGCTTTAACAATTTGAGCATGCTTCTGATATGAATGGCTGAAGTGAAGCAGCACAGTTAAAAGTGGTATCGCTGGTGTTACAAAGGAAGGCCAAAGATGTGTCCAGAGTTTTGAATGATGAGATTAAGAAGAAGTGCCAGTCACTTAAGACAGCCGTCAAGCAAGCATTGAACAAAATATGCGATGAGCTGCACTGCTTGCAATTCAATAGCAGAAGAATAGTGGCTCGGGAGACCTTGGTGGCATTTGGGTATTATCTCAGAAGCTTTGCTGCAAAGACCTTCCTATTGCCTGACCTCCCAGAACAAATTACTTTGGCTAAAGAAAATGCGACACAGGGGGATTTATGTTACCTCTTGCTAAAGCTAAATGCCTCACAGAAGCCATTCAAACAGTGGATGAATAAAAAGCTTTACATCAGCGGTGAGCAACAGGTGGCCCAAGGGCCATGTAGGGATTGTTGATCCTTCAAATGCTGCCCACAGGTCCCACCTGCTTTATGACCCGTGATTCCCAGCCATTATTCTCTGATTGCCACACTGAACTTCCCCAGCGGGCCCAGCTCTTATTACATAAATGGATGGGAACACTGAGGGTTTTTTAGGGAAAGTCTGTGAGGTGTTGAGGGCAAGTCGGCATTGAGTTTTGAGGGATGTTTTAGAGTGAGTGCAAGGTTTGTAGTATTCTCTCCTTGATTAAATGTATAGTTTTACCTTATTACTGAGATTAATAGTAGTTGGTGGCTGTGACAGGATGGACCATATATGCCACCCTGTCTGTTGTTGCTGGGCTTACGTTATTCGTTATTCCAAATATGCCTCTCCTGCCACAGTAGGAGGAGCCTCCTGCCACCATTCGACTCCTTTATGGCATCCAGAACCACGTTCCTTCTGGTTAACTGTTGCTGCTAGTTTACTCCCGTGCTGGTACACTTGGGCCGGTAACCCTGACCGCTTACTATGGATCAGGGTGCTGTGGATGGATCCCCCCTGGCCTATCACACTGGCCAGAGCTGCTGGGTAGCGGCAGAGTGGTGGTACTGGAGAACTGGGTCCAAACCTCAGAAACAGCCGGAGGACAGATTAGATTTAGGGTCTAATCTGTAGGTCACAGGATTATAGCAATATTGAAGAAGTTGTCAAGCAGGGTCTTGAAGCAAAGAGTGATGTTTATTTCGCTCAAGTGTCCTGACAAGGACAGTTCCACTGATTAAAGGTAACAGTGGTGAGGTCAGATGAAACATCAGAATTATACATTTCAGTTTATAAGGGCTCTCTTTTTATACAGTTTTAAACACAGCCTCACATGCTATTTTTAGAATCAGGATGCATTTTGTTTACCCAAACATGGATTTACATGTAATGCAATGCAAAGCTAACAATATTTACGCTTATCTGTGATATCCTAAAACCTTGCTGTGATTTCCTGGATTTTAATTTGGACACAGTGGACACCTGACAGCAAGTCTAATTACCACTTCCTTTCCCTTAAGGGGTATTGGACACTCACATCAAAAGGTTTAATCAACACGAGATTAGCATGGGTGCTTTCTTCCAACAGTTGCAGAATACACATTTTCTGCAAAGAAAAGAATTCCCCAAAAAAAGTTGCAAACCCCAAACAAGGCATTTTCTTACACCAAGATATACAAAAGACTTTCTAAACAAAGACTTATTGTATCAGATATATACATCAGAAATAATGCATTTCCTCTGGGAAGGTTAAAACAGAAAAAATAAACTTTCTCCCCTGGTCTCAGAAATAAAGATTTCCTATATCAAAATATACACAATATCAAAAATAAGTGCATGGGCAATTATATAAATAAGCAACCTGCGCTATTTCCTTTAAATTAATTTATACCATAAGCTATTTATAAGTGATCCAGTTACAGTGGCCATTTTGTAGATTAGAGGAACACACATGCCACCCTCTAAAAGTATCAAATAGGGAAACACTGATTTACACCAATTGGAAACAGTTGAGCTATTACAGCAAAAATGTCTGAAACTATTGCCCCAACAGGAATCACCATTGAAAACACCAATCCTGAAACTACAGAAAGATAGTTACACAGGAGGGAAAATTTGGTGATTTTCAACCGCAACAAGTATTGGGAACTCTGATGGAATATGATGGAATATTTAGCCAGTCAAAAAAACTTAAGAAGAGTTTCACTTCATTTTCAAGATTCACTAGAACAACTGTAGGATCTCTAGTAGAGAGGAATTTTATCTCATTCCAAAAGTCCTTGGTTTACCTGAATAGATTATATTTCTACATTATACTTTTAGTCCTACAAGTAGAGGCAGGAGAAATTTTTGTCAAGATTGATATCAAGCATCCTAGTCTAGATGGTATTCCTCCAAGAGTATTTAAAGTATTTAAAGATACATATTCGCAATAAATTAATTCAGCGCTGCTACTCTGTTTTACCTCTCACATAAACCCAATGCATAGTTACAAGTAGAGATGGGCGGGTCCGGTTCCCCGAGAACCGAACCCACCCGAACTTTGCCTATCCGAGTACCGAGCTGAGCAGCTCGGTACTCTCCCGCCCGCTCCGAATCCAAATCGAGGCCGAACGTCATCGTGACGTCGTCGGATCTCGGGGCTTGGTTCTCGCGATACTTCAACTTTATAAATACCCGCCTCCACAGCAATCCATCGCCATTTGACAGAGGGAGAGAGCAGGGTGTAGTCACAGGCTGATTAGAGCAGGGACAGAGAATCCAATATTCTTCTTGCAATTGCTCTAACAAAAATCGCTAGAGAAGAGAGAAAAATAGTAGTTTATTATTTTTTTTTAATATTTGGCCCTCCCCAGTGCTTTTGGGGTGTCCTCCCTAAATGTGCATAAATATTTCTGGCTGTCAAAAGTCATATCTGTCAGCAGTATCTACCAACTAATTTTTAGCACTCCCCAGTGCTTTTGGGGTGTCCCCATTAATTGTGCATAAATATTTCTGGCTGTCAAAAGTCATATCTGTCAGCAGTATCTACCAACTAATTTTTAGCACTCCCCAGTGCTTTTGGGGTGTCCTCCCTAATTGTGCATAAATATTTCTGGCTGTCAAAAGTCATATCTGTCAGCAGTATCTACCAACTAATTTTTAGCACTCTCCAGTGCTTTTGGGGTGTCCCCCATAATTGTGCAAAAATATTTCTGGCTGTCAAAAGTCATATCTGTCAGCAGTATCTACCAACTAATTTTTAGCACTCCCCAGTGCTTTTGGGGTGTCCTCCCTAATTGTGCATAAATATTTCTGTCTGTCAAAAGTCATATCTGTCAACAGTATCTACAAACTAATTTTTAGCACTCCCCAGTGCTTTTGGGGTGTCCTCCCTAATTGTGCATAAATATTTCTGGCTGTCAAAAGTCATATCTGTCAGCAGTATCTACCAACTAATTTTTAGCACTCCCCAGTGCTTTTGGGGTGTCCTCCCTAATTGTGCATAAATATTTCTGGCTGTCAAAAGTCATATCTGTCAGCAGTATCTACCAACTAATTTTTAGCACTCCCCAGTGCTTTTGGGGTGTCCCCCATAATTGTGCATAAATATTTCTGGCTGTCAAAAGTCATATCTGTCAGCAGTATCTACCAACTAATTTTTAGCACTCCCCAGTGCTTTTGGGGTGTCCCTCCCTAATTGTGCATAAATATTTCTGGCTGTCAAAAGTCATATCTGTCAACAGTATCTACCAACTAATTTTTAGCACTCCCCAGTGCTTTTGGGGTGTCCTCCCTAATTGTGCATAAATATTTCTGGCTGTCAAAAGTCATATCTGTCAGCAGTATCTACCAACTAATTGTTAGCACTCCTCAGTGCTTTTGGGGTGTCCCCCATAACTGTGCATAAAAATTTCTGGCTGTCAAAAGTCATATCTGTCAGCAGTATCTACCAACTAATTTTTAGCACTCCCCAGTGCTTTTGGGGTGTCCTCCCTAATTGTGCATAAATAATTCTGGCTGTCAAAAGTCATATCTGTCAACAGTATCTACCTACTAATTTTTAGCACTCCCAGTGCTTTTGGGGTGTCCTCCCTAATTGTGCATAAATATTCTGGCTGTCAAAAGTCATATCTGTCAACAGTATCTACCAACTAATTTTTTAGCACTCCCCAGTGCTTTTGGGGTGTCCTCCCTAATTGTGCATAAATATTTCTGGCTGTCAAAAGTCATATCTGTCAGCAGTATCTACCAACTAATTGTTAGCACTCCTCAGTGCTTTTGGGGTGTCCCCCCATAACTGTGCATAAAAATTTCTGGCTGTCAAAAGTCATATCTGTCAGCAGTATCTACCAACTAATTTTTAGCACTCCCCAGTGCTTTTGGGGTGTCCTCCCTAATTGTGCATAAATAATTCTGGCTGTCAAAAGTCATATCTGTCAACAGTATCTACCAACTAATTTTTAGCACTCCCCAGTGCTTTTGGGGTGACCTCCCTAATTGTGCATAATATTTCTGGCTGTCAAAAGTCATATCTGTCAGCAGTATCTACCAACTAATTTTTAGCACTCCCCAGTGCTTTTGGGGTGTCCTCCCTAATTGTGCATAAATATTTCTGGCTGTCAAAAGTCATATCTGTCAGCAGTATCTACCAACTAATTTTTAGCACTCCCCAGTGCTTTTGGGGTGTCCCCCATAATTGTGCATAAATATTTCTGGCTGTCAAAAGTCATATCTGTCAGCAGTATCTGCCAACTAATTTTTAGCACTCTCCAGTGCTTTTGGGGTGTCCCCCATAATTGTGCATAAATATTTCTGGCTGTCAAAAGTCATATCTGTCAGCAGTATCTACCAACTAATTTTTAGCACTCCCCAGTGCTTTTTGGGGTGTCCTCCCTAATTGTGCATAAATATTTCTGGCTGTCAAAAGTCATATCTGTCAACAGTATCTACCAACTAATTTTTAGCACTCCCCAGTGCTTTTGGGGTGTCCTCCCTAATTGTGCATAAATATTTCTGGCTGTCAAAAGTCATATCTGTCAGCAGTATCTACCAACTAATTGTTAGCACTCCTCAGTGCTTTTGGGGTGTCCCCCATAACTGTGCATAAAAATTTCTGGCTGTCAAAAGTCATATCTGTCAGCAGTATCTACCAACTAATTTTTAGCACTCCCCAGTGCTTTTGGGGTGTCCTCCCTAATTGTGCATAAATAATTCTGGCTGTCAAAAGTCATATCTGTCAACAGTATCTACCAACTAATTTTTAGCACTCCCCAGTGCTTTTGGGGTGTCCTCCCTAATTGTGCATAAATATTTCTGGCTGTCAAAAGTCATATCTGTCAGCAGTATCTACCAACTAATTTTTTAGCACTCCCCAGTGCTTTTGGGGTGTCCTCCCTAATTGTGCATAAATATTTCTGGCTGTCAAAAGTCATATCTGTCAGCAGTATCTACCAACTAATTTTTAGCACTCCCCAGTGCTTTTGGGGTGTCCCCATAATTGTGCATAAATATTTCTGGCTGTCAAAAGTCATATCTGTCAGCAGTATCTACCAACTAATTTTTAGCACTCTCCAGTGCTTTTGGGGTGTCCCCCATAATTGTGCATAAATATTTCTGGCTGTCAAAAGTCATATCTGTCAGCAGTATCTACCAACTAATTTTTAGCACTCCCCAGTGCTTTTGGGGTGTCCTCCCTAATTGTGCATAAATATTTCTGGCTGTCAAAAGTCATATCTGTCAACAGTATCTACCAACTAATTTTTAGCACTCCCCAGTGCTTTTGGGGTGTCCTCCCTAATTGTGCATAAATATTTCTGGCTGTCAAAAGTCATATCTGTCAGCAGTATCTACCAACTAATTGTTAGCACTCCTCAGTGCTTTTGGGGTGTCCCCCATAACTGTGCATAAAAATTTCTGGCTGTCAAAAGTCATATCTGTCAGCAGTATCTACCAACTAATTTTTAGCACTCCCCAGTGCTTTTGGGGTGTCCTCCCTAATTGTGCATAAATATTTCTGGCTGTCAAAAGTCATATCTGTCAGCAGTATCTACCAACTAATTTTTAGCACTCCCCAGTGCTTTTGGGGTGTCCCCCATAATTGTGCATAAATATTTCTGGCTGTCAAAAGTCATATCTGTCAGCAGTATCTACCAACTAATTTTTAGCACTCCCCAGTGCTTTTGGGGTGTCCTCCCTAATTGTGCATTGATATTTCTCGCTGTCAAAAGTCATATCTGTCAGCAGCATCTTACCAAATAATTTTTACCACTACAAGTGCTTTGCGCTCAGAATGGATTGAAAGCAGTCCACATATGATCATAATAAGCAACCAGGTTCTGTCACCAGTCCTGATGTTAGTGTTCCCAGTACGTCATCTGGCCAAGGCGATGTCAAACAACAGAGTGTTTCCAAATCAGTGCAAAAAACAAAAAGCCCCAAAAAATTTACTGTGTTGAAGCGAAAAATAAGTGTTACTGAGCAAAAGTTAAGTGCCGATAAAAAATATTTTGCAAGCATGCCATTCTACACACGCAGTGGCAAAGAGAGAATGAGGCCTTCACCTTTGGCTATTAGTGGCAGATCCCAAAAAATTACCCAGCTTACAATTGGTGCACAACTACTGTTACGCGTCAAAGCCGAGCTGCAAGATAACAGTAAGGCATTAGAGGAGAATATTTGCTCTGATTCACAAATGACAATAATCCCTGTGGAGAGTCCATCCAACAGTGGGATGTCTAATCGTGAGCATTCTGCTGATGTGTGCCTTAATAGCCCGAGTGTAGCCGGTGATACCCAAATTGAGGATGCCACTTTGGAATTAGAAGAGGATGAGGGGGAGATTTGTGTAGGCGACGAGGGCACTAATGAGGATCAGGGCCCCCATCAGGGGGGTATGGGGGGTACTTTTGTACCGGGCCCGAGCTCACCAGGGGGCCCGGTACAAAAGCTCAGCACAGACTTACCTGGGGCCCGCCGCTGGTCTCCGCTATTCTGTCTTCAGCCTGGCTGTCACCGTGACAGCCAGGCACCAGGATCCGATCGCAGGGGTGGAGGAATCATTCCCCCTGCGATCATGTGCTCTGCCTGTGACAGATCACATGATCGCAGGGGCAATGATTCCTCCACCCCTGCGATCGGATCCTGGTGCCTGGCTGTCACGGTGACAGCCAGGCTGAAGACAGAATAGCGGAGACCAGCGGCGGGCCCCAGGTAAGTATGTGTTGCTCATGGAGGGGGGGGGGAGGCGCTCATGGGGGGGGCCCAGGTAGCACGGGGGGCCCGCACTGGGCCCGATTTTTTCTGAAGGCGGCCCTGATGAGGATGTTGATGAGGATTAGGTTGTTTGTGTAAGTCCTGCACCAGTGGCAGCAGTTCTGGCACGTGACAAGAAAAAGGCCATTGTCATGCCTGGGCATAAAACAAAAAAATCCACTTCTTATGTGTGGAATTATTTCTACCCAAATCCAGACAACAATTGTATAGCCATTTGTAGTGTATGTCAAGCCACAGTCAGTCGAGGGAGGGACCTTAACCATCTTGGAACCTCGTCTATGTTACGCCATTTAACGAGAGTTCATGGCAAAGTGTTGGGAAAAGCTGAAATTGCTTCCCAAAAAAATACAAGCACTCCATCATCAGCTAAGACCCTCCGCTCACCGACATACAGACGGCTACAAAATACACCCACCACACCATCCTCATCAATATCCTCAGTAGCGCTCGGAGTTAGCCTGGCATCCCACTTAAGGCTGGATGACTCCGGCACTATTATTGATTCCTCTGAAGAAAGCGTTAGTCCCATTGCTGCTGCTGTTGCTGCTGCTGGGGGTGAATCGTCATCCCAGAGGCAGGTCAAGAAAATGATCAGTCCTACATTTCAGCAATTAACTGTGAAACAATCATTTGCGAGTAGAAGCAAATATGACAGCAGTCACCCAGTCGCCAAGCGAATCACAGACGCCATGGCTGCAATGTTAGTGTTACATCTGCGTCCAATCTCCACAATAAACGCAGCTGGTTTTTCACAGTTAATTGAGGTTTTGTGTCCACGTTACAGAATTCCATCGCGACACCATTTCTCCCGTAAAGCAATTCCACAACTATACCAAAAAGTAAAAATGTAGAGATTGCGCTGAAAAATGCCATTCTGCCCACTGTCCACTTAACCACAGATATGTGGACAAGTGGAAGTGGCCAAACCAAAGACTATATGACTGTGACAGCCCAATAGGTTGGTCATTAACCTTCACCAGCAGGAACAGCAGCAGCATGTACACCACTACGTAACATTTGTCACAGGCAGGCCACTCTTTGTATCACTGGCTTCACTAACAGGCATACGGCTGACAATTTGTTGCAAACTGAGAGATGTGATTGATGCATGGCTTATACAACTCGGACTCTCCCTAGGGTATGTCATTTCTGAAAACGCCAACAATATAGTGCGAGCATTACAGCTGGGTGATTTCCAACATATTCCTTGTTTTGTTCACACCATCAACTTGGTGGTGCAGAGCTTCCTACGAAATAACCGTGAGGTGCAGGAGATGCTTTTGGTGGCCCGTAAAATTTCAGGCCATTTCAGGCATTCAGCCACGGCATGTAGGAGATTACAGCAGCTCCAAGAGCAGTTTAACTTGCCCGGCCACCAACTTAAGCAAGAGGTGGTAACTAGGTGGAATTCCACCCTGAACATGCTTCAGAGGATGGAGGAACAGCGCAAAGCCATCCAAGCATATTGCACAAGCCATGACATTGGAAAAGGAGGGGGGGTGTATTTCACTCTTGCACAGTGGGGAATCCTTTCAGTCCTGTGCAAGGTGCTGAAACCATTTGAAGTTGTGACGTGTGAGGTGAGTGCAGACTCTGCTAGTTTGAGCCAAGTCATTCCTTTCATTAGACTATTGGAAAAGCAGCTTGAGAAAATGAAGGAGGAGCTGAAAGCAAGCAATTCAGCAAAGTATGTTGGCCTTGTCGATCAAGTACTTAATTCGCTTCACAATGATCCTCGAGTTATTAAGATCTTGAACTCGGATCAGTACGTTTTGGCCACTGTGCTTGATCCAAGGTTTAAAACCTACTTTGAGTCTTTACTTGTAAATGAGCGAGATGTGAACTTTTGCAAGGAGCTATTGCTCAGCAAGTTGGCCGCTGAACTGGGCCTCGGCTTGACAACGTGTCCTCCTTCACTTTCTCAAGCTGCTGCTGCTCGTAAAAAATAAAATTTCCCAAAAAAGAAGCAGGAAAGACGCAGGGGGCAGACCAGAACAATTTAACATCTGGGCTGGTTTGAAGGATTTTTCAAAAAAAATTGTCACTTTGCCCATAACTCCATCCAATACGAGTATAAACATGCAAAGGATGGTGGAGGATTACTTTCAAGAGGTAGTTGATATGGAAATGTCAGACAGTCCCTCAGTGTTGGACTGGGGCATGAAGGGCCCACCGGGGGCTGCAACACCATGGGTCTACCAGAAGGGGTGTGGCCAGCCATCAAAGAGGCGGGACCAGAAACTAGAGGGGGAGTGATCAGCCCACAAAGGACAGCTAGCACCCTAGTATAGTATAAAAAGAATGCAGTGTGTACATAAAGAGTACACAGTCTTGACCTGCTCCATAGATTGGGCAGAACAGTCACCAAAAAAAGAAAAAAAAAATCAGGATTTTCCCACTAGACTCAGAACATTTGACAGACTGTCCTACCTGTTCTTGTCACCACCTGTGGCTGCTGGTTTCTTTAGTTCGGCTTGTCTGGATCCTGGAATTTTGGGGGCCCTATCTGGAAAAAAATGAGTACATTTAGAAAATTCCAACCAGTCCCGATCTTAAATCAATAGGACCCACAATTAATACTTAAGCCTTCCTAAAGCCCCAACATTAAAGTAATAGCATTCCCATTTAATAAATTAACCTATTTCCCTCCCTTCAGATAACCCCAGCAATAAATTAATAGCATTTATGTATAAATAAAAATACCTATTTCCCGCAACCGTCACTGCCATTAAATAATTCATATTGACATTTAATAAATAGACCTCATGCTCCTCAAACTCAGCCCCACATTCAATTAATAGTCCCCAAACCACACCATCTTAAATCAATAGTCCCCACTATAAAATTAAATTGCCGCATCACTTCACAAACAAAATAGCACCCATTAGTTAGGCACCAGCTACCACACACACATTACATTGCCACAAGCCCGCTGTGCCATCATACACACATTACTGTGCCCCTTAATCACCATGCTGTGCCTCCTTATGATCAAACTGCACCCTCCATGCTGCTTTTGCTCCCCCCTTCTCCTGGCCCCCCATCATCACCCTGTGTCATGCTGCTTTGGCCCCCCCTTCACACTCTGACATGCTGTGCTCTGTCCCCCTTCACACTCTGCCATGCTGTGCTCTGCCCCCTTCACACTCTGCCATGCTGCTCTGCCCCCCCTTCACACTCTGCCATGCTGCTCTGTCCCCCTCATTCACACTCTGCCATGATGTGCTCTGCCCCCCCCCCTCCCCCCTTCACACTCTGTCATGCTGCCATGGCAGTTCACATGCCCTTATTGCCCCTCATCTTTATTGCCACTTTGTTTCTCTCCCCTCTTCCCCAAAATGACAGGCTGCGCACTTTACTGACCTTATCAGGAATGGCTTCTGCTGCTCCTGCATTGTTCATGTAGCTCCTCTGGGCGGGGACCTCTCCAACTGTGGGCGGTTCTTCTTTCCAAAAGAAAAAATGCTGGGCGCTCATTGACTTCTGTTTTGATCTGCTAAAATTAATAATGCAAATAAACTCTAGTTGTAAGAATATATTGATTGACATGGGATAAATAAAAAGGATCTAGAGGTTTATTACAATAATAAACACAATGAGTAAAACACTACATATCTAAGTCTTATTACAATAAAACAACATTGACATGAGAAATGAAATTAAAATCACCATATAAAATGGAAACATACACAATCGACCATATAGAAACACACTGATATCTCTGTTCCAGTACAGATATCAATCACTGTAAAAAATAGTATATAAAGTCCAAAAACACTCCTAAGGAAAGTGATGTAGTCTTCAGCCGAGAGATGTATAAAATAATTGATAAATAATAAAACCATGGCAAGGAGATCGTGTGTGTCCAGAGTTGCATATACCTATAAAAAAAACTTCTTCTTTCCAGATGAGTCATGTGACATGACTCATCTACCAACGACTGCTGTACAGCTCATGTGCAGAGAGCCACAGTCACGTCTGGGCTCTTTGCACTTCAATCACCAGGCTGTCACCTATTTGGAACCAGCGGGGGCGTGGCTTAACGGGACCAGCGGGGGCGTGGCTTAAAGGGACCAGCGGGGGGCGTGGCTAACCAGCGTCGGGGCCTACCGGTGGATTGTCCGGCTCGCCGGCAGGCCAGTCCGACGCTGCAGTCCCTTTCCTTACTAGGAAGAAAAGCAGGCCATTTGGAAACCCATGTACAAACTTGCTTTGCAATATATAAGCTGCCCACCCTCCAGTGTGTACTCTGAACGAGTGTTCAGCACAGCAGGGAACTTAGTCAGTGATCACCGCAGAAGGTTACTTCCCAAAAATGTGGAGAAAATGATGTTTATAAAAATGAACTACATCTTCGACGAGGAAGGCCTTCACCATCCAAGACATCAAAGCACTGACTGTTCTCTAATGGCGGATTCAAGCGGCAATGAATTGATGACGTACACACTGATGAGGGTGAGGATGAAGCTGAAGATGATGACGATAACATCTTTTTAAAACTTTCTATGTAAGTGTAGGGTGCAATCTACCCCCAAAGAGGAAAGGGACTTGTGGCATTTCCATATCACGTACCGTCTTGAAAGGCTGCTGTTTGGGCAATTTCTCCTTAAGGGTAGGGTGTCATAGACAGAGTGACCCCAAACTGCCTTTGTCCATTTCTCTTAATATTGTACAGTCTATAACGGCTGAATTTTTTGGTATTTTATACAAGTGGAGGGGGGCCTAGAGAGACAGAAATCAAACTGGCTTTCTCCATTTAAATTTATATTGTACAGTCTAAAACGGCTGAATTTTTTTGTATTTTCGACAAGTGGAGGGGGTCCTATAGAACCAGACACCAAACTGGCTTTGTCCATTTCAATTAATATTGTACAGTCTATAATGGCTGAATTTTTTGGTATTTTATACAAGTGGAAGGGGGCCTAGAGAGACAGAAATCAAACTGGCTTTCTCCATGTCAATTAATATTGTACAGTCTATAACGGCTGAATTTTTTTGTATTTTATACAAGTGGAGGGGAGCCTAGAGAGACAGAAACCAATCTGGCTTTCTCCATTTAAATTTATATTGTACAGTCTAAAACGGCTGAATTTTTTTGTATTTTGGACAAGTGGAGGGGGTCCTATAGAGCCAGAAACCAAACTGGCTTTGTCCATTTCAATTAATATTGTACAGTCTATAATGGCTGAATTTTTTGGTTTTTTAAACAAGTGGAGGGGGGCCTATAGAGACAGAAACCAAACTGGCTTTCTCCATTTAAATTAATATTGTACCGTCTATAACGGCTGAAATTTTTTGTATTTTCGACAAGTGGAGGGGGGCCTAGAGAGCCAGAAACCAAACTGGCTTTGTCCATTTCAATTAATATTGTACAGTCTATAATGGCTGAATTTTTTGGTTTTTTAAACAAGTGGAGGGGGGCCTATAGAGACAGAAACCAAACTGGCTTTCTCCATTTAAATTAATATTGTACCGTCTATAACGGCTGAAATTTTTTGTATTTTCGACAAGTGGAGGGGGGCCTAGAGAGCCAGAAACCAAACTGGCTTTGTCCATTTCAATTAATATTGTACAGTCTATAACGGCTAAAATTTTGTTTTTTTTAAAAAGTGGAGGGGGGCCTATAGAGACAGAAAGCAAACTGCCTTTTTCCCTTTCTTTACATATTTAACTATAAGTGTAGGGTGTAATATACATCCAAAGACGATGGCTGCATTGCCAATATGCATAGATGGAGAGGAAGACAATCTGTTTTGTGTGTAGAATAAATGAAGGCCTACCAACGAAGAATTAAACTGTTTTTTGGATGATTTATTACCTCTACAATTAGATTACTTATCTCTAAAACAGTTGGAGCACTAAATTGGGTTATTTTAGGCCCAAAAACATTGATTTTCCAACAAAATAGGATAACAAAACCAAACAAAACCAAAACCAAAACCAAAACACCCAATGGCGGTTTTGCAAAACCAAAACCAAAACACGACGGTAATCCAGATCCAAAACCGGATCCAAAACCAAAACACGGGGGTCAGTGACCATCTCTAGTTACAAGGGACTTAGGTATATTCATACAGATTTAACTCAATAAAATTAGATTAGGGCAAATTGGAAACTCTTGTTAGCTGAGGATTTAGGATCCAGGGGGATGAGGATTTAGGTGTAGAAATACACAGGCAATTTATTGTGATAACAAACTCATTAGAGCTAAATATTTTGTTTGGTTCGGTACATGTCATTAGCTCCATTACATATGTACTTGTCCAATCAGACAATTGTGACAACAACCAATGTGTTTTTTACAACTAACTGACTGGTGCAAAGCAAAGTTTTTACTGTACTAATCACTAGTCAGCCTAGAGGGGTAAAATAAAAAAAAAAGACACCGTAGGCATGTTTTGAGCTGTGAGCCAAAGTGCAGACTTGTGAGTAGGCTAATGTCATACAGATGCTTGAACTGCCTTCATAATTCTGCATTTATATGCTGTTTTCCTGCACATAGTAGGAAGATCTTGACACACAAACTCTGATTTTTGTTCTGGGAATACTGTTGGATCATTCAGCAAGTACATCATTCAATTACGAAAGCTTCCAATTAAAGTAATATAAGCCATACATCATCTACAAGGCCACAGGGCCACCTTTTCCATTGGGCACAATGGGCAGGTGCCCGGGGGCCCCACGGACAAGGGGGCCCCATAGGCAGGGCTCTTAATTAGAATAAATAATCCTGGCAAAAAAAAAAAAAAACCTGCAAAAAAACAACTTTCAAGGGTCACTGAGCAAGTACATCTATCTATCTCTATCTCTATATATCTATATCTATATCTGTATCTCTATACTTCTATATCTATCTATATCTATATCTATATCTATATCTATATCTATATATATATATATATATATATTTATATATATATATATATATATATATATATATATATGTAAGGGCCCCGGTGCACTGCTTTGCCCGGGGGCCCATAATGTTGTTAAGATGGCCCTGCAAGGCCAGTCATTAAAAATGATCAGTTTGGAATTTTTGTAAAAGTGATATGGATAATATTGCAATTGCTACATACATAGTATGTGCATAAAGGGTCAGTTGAGGTCAACAGAGAACAAAGCTCGGTATAGAAAGGAATCATGGTCTACTATAGAAGAAAAATTCAAGACTTCTAGATGGCAGTTCAAATATGTCAATTGTACATCTAGCATTGCGGTCATGGCTAATGGTGATGAGAGTTAGGATGTACAGGTTGATTGTTACGGGGCGGAAGTTGCACCCAATGACAAGTCTACACTACAAACTCTAAGGGCCTGAGTAATTAAGGTTAGTAAGGCAAAAAAAGGAGTAAATGTTCTCCGGGACAAACCATGTTACAATGCAAGGGGTGCAAATGAGTTTATTATTTTGCACATAAGTTAAATATTGCCTGTTTTTTCATCTAGCACACAAATACTTGATAGCTTTATTTTTACACTGAAATGTAAAGTTGGTCTAGGACATGTCCTACCCCAACTATAAATCTGTCCCCACATTTTAAATTTACCTCTCCCTCCAGTGCAACATGGTTTTGCCCAGGTGCAAAGTTACTCCTTTTTTATGCTTTGCTCTCCTTAATGACTCAGGGCCTGATTCATTAAGAAAAGTTAAGTGAAAAAAAGGGGTGCAAACTAGTTTTCCATTTTGCACATAAGTTAAATGCTGTCAGTTTTTTCATGTCACAGTCATAGTTATTACCAATAAGTATTAGACAGAGGAAAAAAGTAGAACAGGATGCACCTAAGAGCACGTTCCCTAAATGCTCACTTAAATGCCTAAATGACAGCTTTAGAGAAAAACATTTCAAGTTTGTTGATTCTACATCATTTCAGGAATCAAGGACTTCTGCAGAAACGAGATTGACGAGTATTTACTATTTTTCATCTAAAGCTTTATAAACTAATATTGTTACTTCATAAGGAGGCGACTCTCTATATCTCTTTGTTCACTGATTCATGCCACAACGGCTATGTGGTTGAATGACAACGACAAGGGACAATGTACATCGTTCACAGGTCACTGGGTCATTCTAGAGTTCTTCAACGTCATCATTATTGTCATCAACATCACTATTAACTTTCACACTTTTAAATCCCTGATGCCCCTTCATGTTATTCAGTTTTGACCAGAAATAACAGGCAGCAAATTAAATCCTGGCTCGCCAAATTGAACATTGGTTGTAGTCAGTGTGTCACGGGCACTAGGAGTCTTTACCCAGGGATCACCAGATGGTAGGCTTACCAGAGCAATGTAGATGGTAATAGGGTACTCTGGTAGCTGGGTGATCACGGAACATGAAATGATGGCCGATGAGATGCTCAGGAAAGTCTATGACTAGCAACACTGGTAATAATGAGGTAATGATACACAAGGAACTGTATGGACAAGGACACGTGAAGGTAGTCAGTGGTCTGCGATAGCAAGTTGTACCACTGCTATAGTGAGGAGGAATGTCCAACAGAAACAAGGAGGTGATGAGAGTCAGCGGTCTGCGGGTAGCAAGTTGTACCGCTGTCTGAGTGAAGGAATGGAATCCAAGTGGAGGTATCCAGGTAGTCAGTGGTCTGCGGTAGCAAGTTGTACCACTGCTATGTGAGAGGATAATGGAACAGGTGATACCAGAAACAGGGATCAGTGGTCTGACATCAGCAAGTTGTACCACTGCATATATATGTGAGGAGGTGCACGGGGGAAGACTGCAACACAGGATATACACAGGCACCTTATACACGATCCACAGTAATATGCACAATATAGGTATATATATATGTAAATGACTGATCAGGTCTGCAATCTAGAAAGTCTCTTGAAGAAGTCCAGCACAATGATAACACAGTCAATGATGGCAATAGACTCAGCGGATAGCAGACTCCAGAGAGAACCAAACACAGTCCAGCAAGATATGCAATACACAGCACAGTCAATGAGAAGTATGCATACCGTGGTTCAGCAGTAGCAGTCAGATGGGATTGCAGCGGTACCTGAGCGGCTGGAGGCCGACTGGATAGGAAGTCCCTGGATAGGAGAAGCAGCGGTCTAGCAGGTGCAGCGCACAGGTGAGTAGACCGACAGGGACACGAATCCACAGGAGTCAGCAACACGTGGAACTGGACTCATAGGAAACCCAGGAGAATGGAGATGATCCAGCAGAGGGTAGTAGAAGAGATACAAATCCAATGCTGACAGGAGGGTAGAGGCCAGTGGAACACGAGAAGGCGTGGAGAGTGGATCAGCAGGAGATGGACGATAGCGCTGACCACAGCGGCAGGACTCAGCGGCACACGGAGGTAACCAGTAGCAACCACAGGAACCAACAGCGATGGGAAACAGGAGTGCAGCGCAGGGCAGGAGCTGTAGATCACGAAGTGTAGCAGATGGTAATGAAAAGCGGCAGTCTCGAGGAAGTCACAGCAAAGATGAGATGAGCGCGTAGTGCACGGAGGCAGCGGATAGTAATCAGCTGGCAGTCACGATGTTGAACACAGGCGAGTTGCAAGCAGGAGACTGTAGTGCACAGAGGCAGCGGATAGAAATCAGCAAACAGACTTGATGAGAAGCAGGTGAGTGAGGTAAAAGCTGGAGTGCACGGAGGCAGCGGATAGCAATGAGCAAACAGTCACATTGATATAAAATAACGTTGAAGTGGTGTAGAAGACTGTAGTGCACGGAGGCAGCGGATAGGAATCAGCAAACAGTCATGATGATAAAGTTGATGGTAGAAGTGGTATGGAACCACAGTAGTAGAAGTGGTTTGGAAACCACAGGAATCAGCAGCACTGAATACACAAGTAATACAGGAACACCTTCAGAGACTCATGAGGAATGAGACTCCAAGATCAGGCAACGTGGTAGTGACCACAGGTGCTTAATATAGGGAGGTTGCCTGATCTGCCAATTAAGTTAAAGGGGTATACACCGAAGTATAGAAAAGGGCTGCGCATGCGCAGACCCTCAGGATGGTGGACGGCCACGGTTCCTAAATGTCCGGGAAGAGGCACTCACGGTCCGGTGAGTGACACAGTGGGTGTAGATGACTGTCAGGGGTAAGCACCTCTAGCTACTCCCTGATTAGATATCTTATCATATATTACAACAGTCATACAATATATCACCTCTATTTTGTCAGGAAACCGCTCCTGAGCCCCTTTATCTGTCACAAACCACCCTCTGCGTACTTGTGACTTGGAAGCTTACTGTAAGGGAACACACAAGATTCCAACCCAAATCTCACACTCACCTCTTCCTCTAAGGCTACAGATTTCGCTGTTTCCTTTTTCCAGCACAGATGCAGGCTTAACACCTCTCCGCAACTGCTACCAGCTACGTATAAGGCTCGTAGCAAATCTATGACTTAATCATCCAATTGTGCACACTCTGTGCCCTGGTAGCTAAACAGTTAACCCTTCACACACTGGTTTTTAAAGAGGTAATCCAGCCAAGCAATCTGTCTCTTCTAAACAGGCAATGAATTGGCTTAGAGCAATAAGGACAGAACTATTAAATTTTAGATTTAATATACAAAAAGTACAACGCTTACAGAGAATAAAAAAACAGTTAGATAAAGATTTGACATACAAGTAAAAAATTGCAAACAGTTATGAAACCAAATGGGATGGAAGTACAGAGCATCACTTACATATAATAATATGTATACCTGGGGCAGGCAGAAAAGATGGACAGTCCTTCAATTAGATTGATCCCCAAGCTGATAGGTTGTCCCTTCAATACACAGGTTTTTAAGCAAAATGAAATGGGATGGTCTTCACAGGGGCAGTGTTTAATGCTAATAGGAGTTTGTGGCCCGTGTCACGTTTTCAATGACCATTTACATGTTGCCTGATTTACTAATCAATTCTACTATGTGATATAACCTTTTTGCAGAGCGTCACATCGATCCAATTTTATCCTTAATAAATCCCCTATGTCCATCTTTTGATATCAAACACACCTAAATACAGTGTATTCGCAGAGCTTACACTCATTTCCTTCATTTCTCTGTCGGGCAGAATTCTTAATTCAACATATGAGCTGCCCTTCATCATGCTATTGCGGGATATGTGGTTGATCACTACTTTTATTGATTTTAAGTGGCATATTTTAAACTGAATTCTTTTTGTCTATATTACATATAGCCTATGTCAGCACATGGCCTCTTTGAGCCAGACCACATGCTGAGCGGTACCTAAACGTCTATTCAGATGTCACAACCAGGCTATATCTCCGCCGGGAGCTCTGTGAAGCTGCCCCAGGTGACACTTCTATCTTCTCACACTGGGATGTGCAAAGCCATCAAATATATTTCCATCAGACTCTCTGTCTTCACATTTTACACTTTTACTAAACTTATCAATGGATTTATTTGATATAACATATTTACACTGCAGTTATGATTTTATCCCTTATAAATAACTGTAAGCTCTCTATGTTCACGCCAATGACCAAAGGCCGACAAGTGACATAATCACACGGCAGTTTACACATTCAAATCATCTATCCACCAATCCATGACTAGTCCAACAGGAGCAGTAGTCAGAACTGTCAAAACCAGAAGACCCCTATCAGCTGAGTGAAACCCTCTATTATTCCATAATGGGTACCCACTTTACCAGACAAGAGTCTGTGTGACTCTGTTTGGCTTGGTACCCTGGTGACTTTAAGTGACATTAGTTTTTTTGGGGGACATATTACAGAGTCTAACAGTACTTAGAGAACCCACCCCTTTAACAAATGTGTAACATTAAAACATATAAAGCAATATGTATATTTGCATAACTCTGGTAATTAGCATTGGCAAGAGGGGATGCCAAACATTCTTTATCTTTACTTTCATCAATCCAGTGTAGTCTTCTGCTGCTGAAGCCTAATCACTTAAAGATTTGACAAGCTATGCGCTCAAAGAACTGCCGCTCACTTGATGTTTTTTATTTTGTGCACCATTCTCATAGGCAAACCGAGGGGGAAGGGGGGGGGGGGGGGTTCCTAGTGCCTGGAAACCCCCTCCAAGCCTGGCGCACTGTATAATTGAGGTGGCTGGACCCTGCCCCCGCTTCACATGGCTCTGCTTGAAAAGGGAGAGCTGTGTGCACCTAACAGTAGTGCACGCAGCACTACATATGTATATTATGGGGATAGGAAGAGTTGGAGAGAGCAGCCAAGCACTGTCTAAAATTATAGTCACGCCCCCATGCATGCTGGTCACGCCCACTGGTGGCGTGGTGTGGAAACCCCCCTCTACAAATCCTGCGTTTGCCCCTGATTCTCTGTAAACTCTAGAGACGGTCGTGCATGAAAAGTTCAGCAGTTTTTGTGAGACTCAAACAACTTCATCTGGCACTAACAAACATTCCACAGTCAAAGTCCCCTAGATCACATTTCTTCCCCTTTCTGGGGGTAAATGTATGAACATGCGGGTTCTTCAACACCCGCGTGTTCAGCGTGTTCGGCGATTAAATTTCAAGCGGCGCTGCATTGTAAAGGAAAGTTTCCCTTTACAATACAGCGCCGCTTGGAATTTAATCGCCGAACACGCTGAACACGCGGGTGTTGAAGAACCCGCATGTTCATACATTTACCCCCTGGTGTTTGATCTGAACCTCTTGGCCATGTCTGCACACATTTATGCAGTAACTTGCAGCCACATTGGCAGATTAGATAGTTGCATTAACGAGGTGTACTTAATAAAGTGGCACCTGAGTGTATATAGACAACACAAATACTGATCTGAATAAACTTATGTTTTCATTTTCTATATTAGCTGTGGTGTACAACAATGGCCCATGGGGGTTATAATATAAAGATAGTGTAGTGATGTTGAGAAACATTAAATTACATAGAGGATAAGCCTCACTTATGAACTGTGTCTCCAAGATTAAATACCTTTATAAGGGGAATATTTGCAGTTGAGTCTGAATGTCTGAGGTTGGTGTGAATAAGATGCTATAGAAGACTAGAGCAGGAGAATGTGAATCTACGCTGGTACAGCGTTACGATTTGTATAATTTTGTTATTATTGTACTTTATTTACATAGGGCCAACTTATTACACAGAATGTTTTTTTATTCACCGCAGTTTAGTTTAGAATCTAAATTTCCTTGAGGACTGGCGGAAACCCCCTGAGCACCTAGCCCCCTGCTACTCCCACCTCATACCTTGTGTGCAGCAAGCAAGAGGCAGCAGTATATGGTCAGGGCTGGTGGGTTGTTCATTTTTAAGGTATTCGTTTTATTTGAGACTCCAGAGGCTCCCACCTCCGGCTGCGTACCATATGCCTTATAAAGGGTAAGTCTTGCTGTTCGTATTCAGTTATTTGGGTACATTTTGTAGCACTTGTCTAATATTATGCTTCAGAAGCCAGTTAACCTACTAGCATATTTTTGATCCATGGGATCGAAGGAAGGCACCTAGTGGAAAGAACATGAATGTGGAGGGAGTATACAAACGCCACATAGATATCAACAGAAGTAATGTAGAGACAGCTATCACTTCCCCAGTCAGGCAGTACAGTGCATGCCTTATATACATATTATCACAGATAGCACATTGTCCGATCTAAATCCCATGCTCACACTCTGTGCGGCCTTTTACCCTTCCCCTTCTTTATGTTTATTACAACTGACATTTTCATTATACTCATATAACATGTAATTAAATTGTGATTATTCCTTTATTAATGCATCAGTTAATCACATACCTGTGCGGTAATGCAGAATAAACCAAGGTTTTTGTGCTGTGTGGGTAAAGTACTATGGTGTTTCTTGTGTTTGTACAAGCGCTGTATATGCCTGCCAGTCTTACTCACTTGTAAAGCACTGTTTTTGTGCTGTGTGAGTAGAGTACTATGGTGTTTCTTGTGGATGTACAAGCACTGTATATGCCTGCCAGACAGTCTTACTCAGTATTAATGGACTGTTTTTGCGCTGTGTGAGTAGAGTACTATTGTTTTTCTTGTGGATGTACAAGCGCTGTATATGCCTGCTAGACAGTCTTACTCAGTATTAATGGACTGTTTTTGTGCTGTGTGAGTAGAGTACTATGGTTTTTCTTGTGGATGTACAAGCGCTGTATATGCCTGCCAGACAGTCTTACTCAGTTGTAATGCACTGTTTTTGTGCTGATTGGGTAGAGCACTATGGTGTTTCTTGTGGATGTTGTGCGCTATATATACCTACCAGACATTCTTACTCAGTTGTAATGCATTCTATATTGGAGCAGACCCGTCACCTAATTATGAATATATTCTGAAATACAGTAAGTATGCAATGTTCGGTGTTATGGAATAATAGTCACCAGCCAGGTAGGTTTAGGATTTGTTGTGTAACTAACAAAGACAACAACAATATAGTTATAATGGGAGCTCTGTCATAACAATTACTCCTCTGTTGACTGAAGTCTTTGAAAAGTGTTTCTGGAGAAAAGGAAAGAGGAATGGAAAAGCTTTTTACTATCCCCGGATGTATAAAACATGTATTCTTGACTTATACATTATATTGACATTTTAGGCCTGATTTGAATAACGTCTAAAAAGCGACGTGTATTCTGTCTAAACAATTTCAAGAGTTGAAAAAATCCATGTGTAGTATGTGGTATAGTCTGGTTGTGGATGTTATAGAGCAATTACTGGAAAAGTTCCAGATTAAATCTTGATAGGTCAATATGTCTTTCACTAAGGTTGTCAGATCAGAAAAGTGAGGACAGATTCATTTTCAAGGGGTGGTTCCAAAATCTAGCATTTGGGCTGCAGCTTTGTATGTCCTGGATCAGGCCTGGCCCTGTGACTCTCCAGCTTCTGTGAGACTACAAGACCCATCATGCTCTGCAAGCAGATAGCCAGTCGATAGCTGTCAGGGCATGCTGGGAATTGTAGTTTCACAACAACTGGAGAGCCACAGGCTGACCAGGCTTGCACTAAATTGGACAATTAGCTGTACTTGCACGAACAGAAAAATCTGCACGGTTAACACTATAGTATATGACCTTTACTAAGTACTTATTTATGAACAAATTATTTCATTTCTCTACAATCAAATGTATTTCATAGTTGCCTACTCTCCCGGAATGTCCGGGAGACTCCTGAATTTTCGAACTCCCGAGAGAGCAGGCAAACATTTCATTTGCTAAACGCATCATCGTGGCCCCGCCTGCTGCGATTGGCCAAAATTGTCTAAGAATAACAGGGGGCGGGGCCTAACAGCGCAACATGTATGGCCACGCCCCCTCGACGGACCCCCATCCCAGACAGCTGCCTTCAAAAGTAGGCAAGTATGATTTATTTACAATTAAAGCACACACAAAACAGTTATTATGCTTCCAATTTAATAATTTTCATTAAGTAAGTGAAATTAAATATTTATTTCTTGCGCATTTCAATTTTTATAATAATTATAATTAATAATAATAATAATAATAATAATAATAATAATAATAATAATCATCATTTTAATAGATCTGATAGAAACTGGAGTTGCATTGCCGGGTTTTCCCCCAAATTTTGCTATGGGGCACAGAGGTGCAGTGTTCCACCCCGATTGTAGGATTATTCCACTTTATTCATACAATTACAATGCACACACTTCAAATCAGATCACTTTCATATGAAAAGTTTCCAATGAAAACTATTGGATTATACATCTATTTGGCCTCCCAGGTATAGTTGTATTAGAAAAACTGTCACTGACAATTCTCACGAGCCATAATAAAATGTTGAATTGTATGACGGGATTATAATGTGTTATCCATTTTAAGATTATGAACACTAAAGTAACTCTAAGAGGGTATTCAATTGTCAGCGAGTTTTTTTTTTTGACCACCTTAAGTCATTTTAACGCTGTTTTTTATCATTTTCCAGCAGGTTAACTTTACCCGCGATTCAATTCCATTTTTAACGCTCAGTTTTTTTCCATGAAACGATCCTCTCGCGCTCCAGTAGAAGGTCTATTGAAAGTATAGGATGTGCGAGAGGCAGCCACGTTAAAAGCTATTCAATTGTTTTTTTAACGCGGCGCGTTAAACAGGCAAATATACTGTTTTATCTCGCACCTCTTTGGGGTGTGTTAAAAATTAAAAACATCTGAAAAGTATTTGAAATCATGTAAAAATGTTGAAAAAAAGTTAAACTTATGTTTATCACTAATGCCTAACACATAACAGTTGATTTTCTTGTGAAAAAATACTAAAATAAAATAAACATAAAAAAAAAAGAAAATCACTAATTAATTATATTTATGTATGTTTTTCGTATGCAAATATGAATGTAGTAATGTATTTTGACATGTTGTAGATGATTCTATGGTAAAAATTAGTTCAATTGAAAAATATGCTAAAGAAAGTACTGTAATGTAGATATTATCAATGTGTAATGCAATCTAATGTATGGAAATGTAAAGCAAAACCTCTTTTTTGTGTTATACATGACCGCGTTAAAACTCCCCTTCACTCCCCTAAAAACTCGCAAACACAATTTTTAACGCACGGGGGCAGCGCTCCCTCTTTTTCAATTGCATTGTATGAGTTTCGCGCTGTGCTAACTAAAAATGGTCGCTATAGCAGTTAAAAACCCGTGGGAGATAATAAAAAACTTGCTGACAATTGAATGCCCCCTTAACAATATTTTTGCATTTGCCTTTCTTCTGATACATCATCGACTTTGTTTACCACTGGTTACAGTTGTTTATATTATTTTATTTTTTTTCCCCAATATTGGTGTACGCATTTCTAAGTGCCATAGTCCTAAATTTTTAAGCTTGTATTGAATTTTAGAGAGTGGTGGCACTTTGTAGATTTAGCACTCTATATATGGGATATAAGCACTTGAGGGGTTTTCAAATTTCTTTACATCTCTACAGCGCCTTGTGCCTTCCACTGTGAGGTTGGCTTCCTATCTCCCATTTGTAATGCAAAACACAGGAATGAAATGTATTCCATGTCTTCACTCTACTAGACAAACACACTGAAATTGATAAACTAATCCATCTTCTGCAAAATTATGCAGACAGTGCATGGGGAATGAATACTTCTATTACTTGGGAGAGTAACGTAAGTAGAGTATTCGTAATCCTTCTTTAAAAATAAAGCTTAAAAGGGAATTTATATAGTTCAATTAATAATAAAGTCGCTTGCAAATTGTTAACCATATTTCTACAGCTTTTTTTATGAATATAGAGTATATCGTACAATTTTCTTTTTCACATTTATAAAGTGTGCTGGAGAATTCTTCCAACCTGTGTCGGCTGAGTTATCTCTTTTACAGCCCTTAGGCTTATTAATTAAAATACAGTGGCTCAGTGGTTAGCACTTCTACCTCACAGCGCTGGGGTCATGAGTTCAATTCCCGACCAAAATAATCACCAATAAACTCTGATGCTTATTACATTTGGGCACCATCATCATTCATTTAACTTTTAGCATTTTCCTCCCAATATACTTACTGTTTCATAAATCATTCGGTATAAGTGATCTCAGTGATTACTGAGGACTACTCAGACCATGGACCCTAGTGTAGAGATATTGTAGCTGTGTCCTTGGCTTCCGCAGTTAAAACTGTGAAATATGAACCATCTGTTTATTATTTAATACAATACGGGCAGCATGGCGGCTTAGTGGTTAGCACTTCTGCCTCACAGCACTGGGGTCATGAGTTCGATTCCCAGCCATGCCCTTATCTGTGTGGAGTTTTTATGTTCTCTCCGTGTTTGCGTGGTTTTCCTCCGGTTGCTCTGGTTTCCTCCCACACTCCAAAAACATACTAGTAGGTTAATTGGCTGCTATTAAATTGACCCTAGTCTCTCTCTCTCTGAATTTAGACTGTAAGCTCCAATGAAGCAGGGACTGATGTGAATGAGTTCTCTGTACAGCACTGCGGAATCAGTGGCGCTATAGAAGTAAATGGTGATGATGATGATACAGCATCACGTGGCAGCTAGCCATGAGCACTGTTCAGCCCACTAATCTGCGGTAAGCCAGCCGCCACCCCTGTTATATGCAGCACTGTCCATCACCTACACACTCACAAACGTGAACAGATCATTGGTTTCCACTCTCTGTGCTGCTGTGAACAAGCTAATGATGCGATTGGATTCAATCTGCTAACACCTCTACTGGCCCACTCAGCACCCCCCTATCTGTGTCTTCACCTTCCATTGATTAGTTTCATCATGTATTTTGTTCTGTAATGTATTATCAATCATTGCTGTCTGTACATTGAATACTACTATAGATTTCTTGCGCAGCACTGCAGCTTTATCAATAAATGGTAATAATAACAATTCAATATCTTCTATCTCTCAAAACTGGGAACATGTAGAGACGAATATTAACTTAAAAAAAAGACACACTTTAAAAATCATCCCAGAGATATTTGTGGAATACCGGTCAATTAGAAATAGATCAATTTTATCCTACTAACAGCGTATAACTTATTCTTTACCATTAAAAACAATGATGGGAAAATTGGTGTGAATATGATACACTCGTAATTGTATTTGTTGGGTACCAGTCATTTCGGGATATGCTGTGTTGTTCATTGCTAGTTATTTCATCTTTGGACATAACATGCTTGTCTTTGCAAGGTAAGATCATAGCTGCCTACTCTCCAGTAGACTCCTGAATTTTTGGGAGCTCTCCCGGACTCCCGAGTCCTAGTGATGACCAATAAAGACAAGCCCACTATTTTGCACCTTGTAATCATGTGGAGCATATTATGTACCATTTTACCGCAAGAAAAAAAAAGAAAACACATTTCACTTAATCATTTCAAAAATTACAGGAAGTATTTCTACTCTGCTCAAATTATAGTGTTACCCTCTGGAAAACAGTTTGCCCTTTCTGCCGAAGAGTTGATGGGCCTGAGTCATTAATGAACGTACTTTCTGATTATGGGCGTATCGTTCACTCGTGCAGAACTAGGACATACGTCCGTCAACGAAGCAAAGTCAGCTTGGTATGCGGATAAGGGGCATTTGGCAGTAGTCAATTTACAGTGAGGGCGCGCCAAGCTCGAGCAGATCAACATCATCATCATCATTTATTTATATAGCGCCAACATATTCCGTAGCGCTTTACAATTGCAGATGCAGCCATGTCCGTATCGAGCGCTGACCATCTCTTGCTTGTCTGTCGTATCTTTTGCACCAGCTACAGGACTAGTCTAAGTCCTGAGTCCCAGTGATGTCAGTATCGTATGCATGCTATAACATGCATCTGCAGTCAGGAGCAAGTGTAAAAATGTCTGTTATGTACAGTAGATATTAAGTACAGCCTAATAAATGTTTTTGCAGTTTAAAAAAATCTAAAAAAAAAAATAATTTTTCTAAAATTTCCATTAATAATCATAAATTACTATATTATTGAAAGTTAACAAAATTGCTCAATACATTTTTCTGTGCATTCTTTTGAGATTTTATGTTCCACATAGGTATTGTACATATCCTGCAGTATCTGGTCTAGTACAGCAGAGTGAACCTACACCCGTAGTCATCACCACATGTATCGTTAGATCATCATCATCATCATCACCATTTATTTATATAGCGCCACTAATTCCGCAGCGCTGTACAGAGAACTCATTCACATCTGTCCCTGCCCCATTGGCGCTTACAATCTAAATTCATACTTGCCAACTCTCCCGGAACGTCCGGGAGACTCCCGCATTTTGCGTGAGTCTCCCGGACTCCCGAGAGAGTGTGGCAATCTCCCTGATCTGCCCAGAAGTGGGCAGAATACGGTTCAAACGCCGCGATTCACCGGGAATCGCAGCGTTTGGCCCCGCCCCCACTGTAAAATGACACGATTAGCGTCATTATGTAATGGGGCGGGGCTAAAATGACGCGATTTTCGGGGCCCCCTCCCCCTACACGCCTACCTCCTACTAGCAGCTCCTGGAAAAAAAAATTAAATGTTGGCAAGTATGTCTAAATTTCCTAACACACACACAGACAGATGGAGACTAGGGTCAATTTGATAGCAGCCAATTAACCTACCAGTATGTTTTTGGAGTTTAGATCCGTCCCTTGTTAACTTCGGGAGTACGGAGAGACTATATACGTGTGGTTTATAACAAACGCACAATGCGCTCAGTATGTGTGCCTTAATGACCCGATATGTTTAACATTGTATTTTGTTAACTATTCTTAACCATATGGATGCATAATTACCAGAATGATGACCAAATCATAGCATCATCAAATGGCCAACATGAATTCAAAACAGTGAGAGGACATTTTACTTAAAATGTAAAAATAAAGATATCTCAACTTAAAAATATTGCTGTGAAAAATGTACATTGTACCAATTTAAAGAAAACAGCAATTTGTAAATACGCCAGGAGATTGAACGTCCCGGCATTGTTTGTTCCCCCTCCGCTCTATACTCAACGCGGCCGCAAGACTCATCTACCTCTCACGCCGCTCCTCCTCTTCCTCCCCTCTCTGCCTTGCCCTACACTGGCTCCCCTTTCCCTACAGAATTTTTTTCAAACTCCTCACCACCACTTACAAGGCTCTCTCCAACTCTACTGCCCCTTATATCTCTAACCTCCTCTCCATTCACACTCCCGCCCGCTCCCTGCGCTCGGCCAATGACCGCCGCCTCTCCTCCACTCTGATCACCTCTTCCCATTCCAGAATCCAGGACTTTTCCCGTGCAGCCCCCCTTCACTGGAATGACCTCCCTCGCTCCATCCGCCTCTCTCCTACTCTGTGCTCCTTCAAACGTGCACTCAAAACTCACCTCTTTCTCAAAGCCTACCAACCATCTACTTAACCCCCATCTCCTCCACTCATTCTCCCCTCTCTCCCATTCCCTCAACTGGCTCCTCTTGTGCCTGGTCTGTTTAACCCTCCCTTAGGATGGAAGCTCGTATGAGCAGGGCCCTCTTCCCTCCTGTCTCCTTACCCGTTCTTCTGCTCCGTGTCTATTGCATCTGCCTGCCTGGAGTTTCTGAAGTATTGGTACTTTTTGTTTATTGTTCTGTACTGTTATACCCTGTATAGTCTACTGTTTGTACCATGTACGGCGCTGCGGAAACCTTGTGGCGCCTAACAAATAAAAGATAATAATAATAATAATAATAATACACAGAATCATTGTATGTAAGCGGTAAAATGCAGCCTTTGCAATATAAGCTGCTAATTGGATGAGTTTTTCAATCTGTGACACATTGCTCTTTAGTAAATTCTGCCACAATGTATTACAAGGCATATTACAATATAATTAACGTCAGATAATCTTCACAGCCTTGTAGACTGAACAGTAATAAAAAACAACAACCTGATACTATGGAAAATATATATAATTAAAAAAAATATTATATTTTGAATAAACATTTGTATTAGGCTAACAATATGCATAAAAATTAGAGATTCTCAGGCTCGGTTCCTCCGAAACCAAACACACCCGAACTTAGGGGATCTATCCCACTTTTTCGGAATCGAAAACAAGGCAAAACTTCATTGTGACGTCGTCGGATCTCGCACATTTTGGAATCTATAAATACCGTCCTCCACGGCGATCAAGCGCCATTTGAGAGAGGGACACAGAAGGGGTAGCATAGAGTGTAGAGTAGTTGGGCAGGCAAAGATATAGAATTGAAAGAGGAGGGGGTAGCAGTGTTAAAGAAAGTAATCAGTGACATTCAGGAGAGCTCCATAGCTCCAGTGTTAAATCTCATTGCAGAAATGAGATTTATACAAATTATAGTGCTTACAGGGTTGATGTAATTCTGCAGTCCAATTCTACAGTGTTATATAGGTAACACACAAAAAGGAGAGCTCCATTGGTAATTCTCATTAAAAAAATACAACTACTAGTCCTTGCAGGCTTTTCTTCTAAATTTGCACAAAGAAAGTGTATGGTGTTATATACACCTAAAGAGGAGAGCTCCATTGCTCCATTGCTAATTGTAATTGCTGAAATACAAATACTAGGCATTGCAGGCTTTTCTTCTGACTTTTCTTTTCTGCCACTGCTGTGTGCCAATGTGTCCTAGATGTGCTAGGAACTGCCGTGTGTTTGTGTCATTGCTCTGTCGCTTACCATCCAGCCAGGTCGCTGCAGTATTTGTCTGAAAGTGTATGAAAATAATATTGTGACCTGTGAGGTGGTCAAAATTGACTGCAAATGACTTGAAATTAGTGTTATTGAGGTTAATAATAATGTAGGATCAAAAACAGAGCAAAATTATGTGATTTTAGCATATTTTAGCAATTTTCTAAAAAAAATATACAAAACCAAAACCAAAACCAAAACACACAAGGGTGGTTTTGCCAAAACCAAAACACAAAACTAATCCAAAACCAAAATCAAAACCACTTCACAGGGGTCAGTGAGCATCTCTAATAAAAATGTAGATGCATAATAAAAATGGTATATACAAAAATGCTTTTTTTAAACATCACTATACGGTTATACTTCTGTCATGCAGACTGTAATTGTTAATAAATGGAAGATACCTTATAGCAGAGGTAAGAAACCCGTGGCTCTCTGGCAGCTGTGGGACTTGTGGAACTACAAGTTCCAGTAAGCCTAACCAGACGGTAGCACAAGAAATAGAGAACCACAGGTTATATAACTCTGGTTGGCAGTGCATGCTGGGACTTGTAGTTTAAACCTGTAGAGCTACAGAGGATCTACCTGTGACTGTCAGTGCCTGCAGGAGAGCCAGAGGTTGTCTAAGCCTGGTTTATAGAAACACAAACTACTTATTTCTTTATTATTGACTTTGAAAATGACCTTCACCTGTCCTTCAAACTGCAAAAAAACCACTGTGCACAGAACACAGCAGGGAAATGTGACTGGAGAAAAGAAAGGTCATTATACAAAGAAGAGATGAAAGGACTGTATTTTTTCCATATATTTGCATCCGTATAGAACAGGGTTATATGCAATAGAAATGGGAAGATTATAGCTCAAAGTATAGCAGATGTAAAATGTATATCTTCAGAAACATCTCTGAGGAATACAATGGGGAAGAGATTGTGTTTTATCCCTTTCAGTAGTCTTCAATGATTCAAGGTGAATTATTGCATTATTGATCTGCAAATTACAGCCACCAGCTTCGTCTTTACCACACTGTGTGACAAGCTTCCTTTTACTCTATGTTATCCTATATGGATTTATGTAAAGGAAGTTAATATTAATGGAGGGTTTTAAAATTAATGTACAATTATTTTATGCCTCATTCTTAATTTCTTTAACATATATTATTACATTTATATATATTTTACTTTTCCAATTCTACTGTTATTGTGGCATTTTTTTCCCCATCGTTTTGATTTGTTCTGAAATTAAGCATTCAGAAACCACCTCTAAAAATCCTGTGTTTGTCCCTGATATATGTGGTGTTAGCAGAGGTAACTGTCAATCACTTGTAGTTCTCCACTATTCATGTTTGTTTGCTGACTGACAGTTACCTCTGCTCCAAACACAGATGCTGCTGATTCATTCATTTAAACTGGGAGGAGAAATAGTAATTTGATTCACAAAACACAGTATGCTTGTGCTCCATACTTTTCATTAATCTGACATGCATAGTATATTCTCTCATCTGGTAGCAGATAAATATATTGAAGGTCATTTCAGTATTATACTTTGGGAAACATAATTGACGTGATGCGGCAGAAAGTGGTCGATTAACGAAATCCCCTGGACATAGAAGGACACATCTATAGTACATATACTGTACACACCACAAAGCACTAAAACATGTCATATATTCAATATACAAGAGCCCATAGTGTATTATAAATGCCACTCAGTTCTATACATCAGAACCAAAAGTGGGCCAATGAAATTTTGATAAAGACATTTTTTTTCTTACACAATGGAGATGTTTGTTGGCAGATCCAGATTAAAGTTGGCATCTTGCCCTGTGCTGGGTGACATTGCGGCCAGCATCGGAGAATCGCAATAGGTAAGTATAGGCATAGATATGCCGTTTATTAAGCAGATTTCTATTATTGCGAGGAAGGCATTTAGGTGGAGGTACACTTTATAAGACCTCCAGTGAGGGGGGAGGAGTGGTGTTTTTGTGTTACAGTCCCCTCTATTCGCTACATGGGGTGGGATAAAATAATGAGGGGACCTAAAGACGAAAACTAAGGAGGGTAGTGGTAGCAACTCTTGGGGGTAAATGTATCAAGCTGCGAGATTCTGGCTGGTTTAAAAAGTGGAGATGTTGCCTATAGCAACCAATAAGATTATAGCTATCATTTTGTTGAATGAACTAAATAAATAACTAGAATCTGATTGGTTGCTATAGGCAACATTCAAACCGCCAGAAACTCGCAGCTTGATACATTTACCCCTTAGGGGCGTATTCAATTGTTGCTCCGGCCGCCGGAAGAACGAGCGCGTTAAAACTATTACCGTTTATACGGTAATTACTCGCTGAATTTCATGCTGCGAGATGAAATTCAGCGAGTAAACTACCGTATTAACGGCTTTTACGCGCAAGTTTACCGTATAAACGGTAATAGTTTTAACGCGCTCATTTTTTTGCGGTCCGGAGCAACAATTGAATACCCCCCTTAGTGTCTTTTTGTTAACGTGGATACCCTGGAGAGGTTGGTGGGCTAGGTAATCTTTTTCACTAATCCAATAATGCATAGAGGAGTCTGTGTTGGGTAAAAGAAACCTGCAGAATATGATTCTATGATGGTGGTGCGTTGTTCATGGGACCAGTGTTATCATCTTGATGCCTTTGATTACTGTTGGACCTTTATTATTTTCATATCCATTATAGAGCACATTCTAGAAGTTAAGGACACCTGGGGATAAATGTATCAAGCTGAGAGTTTTCTAGCGGGTTTGAAAAGTGGAGATGTTGCCTATAGCAACCAATCAGATTCTAGCTATCATTTTGTAGAATGTAATAAATAAATGATAGCTAGAATCTGATTGGTTTTTCAAACCCGTTGAAAAACTCTCAGCTTGATACATTTACCCCCTAATTGGACAGCAGCTTAGTTCTAAACTTTCTGTCGAAATGGAAAATTTAGAAGTGGCGCTATGTAAAATGTAAGTGAAGGGAATTTGATAGTGTTACAATCAAAGCGGTAGGAGAAGTGGCGGTATGGCATACCATCGCATACCGGTCTGCTTTGCCCCCACTTCTCTAAGTACATAATTTACCTGCTTAGAATAACCTGAGAAAGGAATGGCCGTATTAATATGGAAACACAGAGGCCAAGCTAACTCAGTATACCATGTGTTAATAAAATCCTATATCTATACATATATGAAACCATCTGTAACAGAATGTATTCTGTATTCCTAATCCTACATCTTCCATTTTTGCTAGAATTTGCTTACGCTGGTGTTTTTCTATCAGTCCAGCTCCAATAAGCAACTAATTTCAGATTTATGTGCAGGAAATGCCTCTTTCTTATTGTGAAAATACTAATTGGATTTCAAAAATCTTGGCAAGACATCTCCGGCTCATTACAGCCACCACTAAATTTGCATAGTGATTACACATGTTGACACAGGACAGGGATTTGGACATTTTACACCAGGGGATGCTGTGTAGGAAGAGTCAGATTTGTATCTGGTGTAATGTCACTGTTTTAGTCTATACATTAACAACAACAATTAATGCATGATCATAGAAATACATCTAGTGATATTCACAAGAACACAAGGTCATATACGTCTGTCTATATGAAGCAATCCACTGTTCACACTAAGAGGTGCACTGTAAATGGAAATTATAATGCTAATGTTCAATGCACGAGGAATGATTCACGGCACAGGACTGCTGTCAATCACAGATTCACAATGTAGCTATCGCTGCGTAAACTTAGATTAAGCTTTTAACCTTTTCATTTCCAGATCCCTCACTTTAAAGGGATTATTTGCCCATGCTCTTTGTAACAGCAAAAAAGTACAGGTTTGTTTTGCCAGCAGGGCTGCCGAGAGCTGGTATAATTGTGGCCTCTTGGGGTGGGTGAGGGGTGGGGTAGTGGGGCATGTGGAGCCCAGGTGAGTGTGACCACACGTACCAAAAGGATCTCACAATCTCAGTCAATCTCAGTCAATCTCACAATGACAATCTCAGTCATTCCTGACACGTCCTGCTCCACATGTATGTATACAATTCACCCTCTGCTTTGGGCCTCTGTGATTTGCGGCACAATTGGGGCCAACTCTGCATCAAGCCCAAAATGATTGGGAACGGCACCAGAGAATATGCTAGATCAGAGTGTAGTGTATACACCATGTGGGGGACGGGGCAGATATCTAGGGTACAGTAGCTAGAGAATGTGATAAGCTTTTCAGAATGTAATACTCTTGAGGGACCACTTTCTTGGAAAAGGTTTGGCAAGACAATATGGGGATTCGTGACAGTTCGGATGACATCATCTGTGTATAGTGCAATTTTATGGTCACGGAAGTCTGTGTTTAGTCCCGTGATATCTGGGCTGCTAAAGCCTCCATAATTAAGGAAAAGAATAGGGGTGATAGTGGGCAACCCTGGCAGGTGTTAAAATAGTGAATGGGGCTGAGGTGAAACCGTTTGCTAGTACAGCAGCTGCAGGATTGTGGTACAGGCCACAATACCTCTGCAGTAGGCTCCCTGTATCCCCATGTTCACTAAGGTGCGCTACATGAATGGCCAGGCCACTCTGTCAAATGCCTTTTCTCCGTCTGCGCCAAAAACAGAGCAGGGAGAGCCGAACGGGAACCAAAATGTATTAAGTTAATAAGCCTTCTGATATTATCTGAGGCCTGTCTATTGGGCACAAACCACACCTTGTCCGGATGGACCAACGAGGGCCTAGTGGCAAGTATTTTCATGAAAAGTTTTAAATCTGTGTTTAGGAGCGAGGTCGCTCTATAACTGCCAGGGTCTGTGGGGTCCCGATCTGGTTCAGGGATCACTCCTATCCCCAGTCTGGTGGTAGCTCGGTTGAATTTCTCATTGGCAAGCATGGCATTAAACAGGCCTAGAAGCATGGGGACCAGGGACCCCATGAATTTCTTGTACTAAAGGGTGGGGAATCTGTCAGGCCCAGGGGGCAGAGCATCGCTTGAGCATTTTAATAGCATTAGCTATTTACTTTAATGTAATTTCCACGTTTAGGGATTTCAGTTAGGTAAGGTTGGGATGGTGACATGTGAAAAGATATGCATTAAGATTGGTTTTATGCCGAGTGGGGTCACTTGTCGCTGATAGAGGGATAACTTTGAAGGTTAGTGGACAGCCTGAAGTAGGGAGAGCATTCCAGAGGATCGGTGCAGCACGGGAGAAGTTTGCAGACTGTAAAGGTGGGTGGTGTAGAGGAATGATAAAGGTTTAAGCACCTGGTGTATCAAAGAGCATTTAAAGAAGTGTATGGAGATAAGGCAAGAGGGATAGGCAGGCGCAGAACTTCAGATGCTTTACTGGTGAGAACCAGAATTTACGGTAGGGTCTCAATATAACAATAAGTAGCTGTAACAGAACAATGTACTTCAGAGCTCTAGCTATTGTAGCTTACAAAACAAATATAAAATTCAGTAGTAATAGTTTTATCAGACAAAGGGAAATCTTATCTGTTGTAGCGACCTTTAGAAGAATTAGTTTAACCTACAATGCTCAGCTACATAAATATTTGTACTGTAACCTCTGACATCCAATGTATTCTAATCAATTTTAAAAGCGTTGTGGATGTTTTTCTACTATGCAGGTAAAACAAAAGAATACGCATTATAGAAATGCAAAGTCATCTTCAAAGTTCAGTCATAACATAGCGAAAATGTTCTCGCTGTAGAGTGTGATTCATAGACCGTCTTTCCAATTGTCCCATTAACTCCCAACGTTCTCTTGCAATCTACAGGACATTCAAACATTATTAGATATCTAGAACCATGTGTATTAATTTAGTAATTTTAAATATCATATAGTGAATAATCTGCCTAAAGAACCTAATGTGTACAATCTGACTTCCTGCAATCCACTACCCCTTCCCACAAACAGTTAAGTAAAACAGACCCTGTTACAATGCCAACCACTGGGGTGGCATAGAAGCCTAGGAGTAAAATGCCCCCGGGAAGAGTAAAAAATCATTTAAAGAGAAACCCCAGCAAAAACAGACGTAGTGTGAAATATTGTGGACTCGAGAGAAGCTAATTTAGCAGTGCAAGGGTTAATCATAGAGACCCTGGATAACGCAGATTTCACCGTAAATTATTATAACCTTTTATGGGGTGTATTCAGTACAATATATTGTTTTTATTAATAGATGGTAGACCTCAAATATATGTAAAATAAATAAAAAAACAATATTATTTCTTTGCTTATTTACTTATTTAATATAAACTTGAGGCTGATATCAAAATTGTCTCCAGCCCAACAGCTGCGGTGCGACAGTTTGCATGACATTTTTCTGCGCCACTAAATATCTCCCCCAATCCACACCCCCTGCATTTTATTATAAATGATCGACTTGCGAGTTTGGACTCTCCTGACCACCAGAGGAGGAGAATGTGCTGTGTTCTGATTGGTGGAGCTCATGATACAGGGGAGCCGGGAAGAGCAGGGGGATATCAGGGGAATCGCTTCAATAAAATAACAGTCTATTTGCTGCATTGCAAAGTGATACTACCACTGGCCTAGTAGAGTATAGGGACAGTAGTCTTGTGAGGATAAATACTACACACAGAGGGCTCCAGAGCACCACAACTTATTGGCCACAGTTCCAGGACCCTTGAACTGGTAATTTTGGTGTAGATGCCCTTTATGCCACTTGACTTTGGTTCTGCCTATAAGGTTACAGGTTGTACCCATTTTCCTGAGACAATTTCCATTTTTTAGGGTTCTGTCCTATGGCCCCAACTAATCCACTGTACCTCACAATGACCTGGTACATTTGTCATGCTAATTAAGGGTTTATAAGACAGTTGTTGTATATTAAAATATATTCTTATTGTAATGCATGTACGTGCTATTTCTCTTATTATGTATGCTGGATATACTGTCCTCTTAATTATGGTCTTATTCGAAGAAATATTGCATCTTGTTGGGAATAATATACAAGTGTAAAATGTTGATCATTATAATCTATAATAACTATGTCATTAACTGAGAATTGTGCACATACACAAGTGGACTTATGGGATTTGGCGTACTAGAAGCTCGCTTTATATTCATGGAAGTTAATAGAATTTATGCTACAGATTTATGTTAACCTTGCATGACCCGACAGGAGATCTTCATAAATAAGAAACCAGCTGTTATCATAAGTGAGTGGAAAGTGGGGGAGTAGATTTTATGGGACAGACACGTTTGTTTACCTCTACTTTGCATGTTCACCTCCATCGAGTAGCTGTCAAAATTCCTTTTTATATAAATATAGGATGTAGCTGGTAGTTTAAAAAAATCTGTTTATTAAAATGTAAAAATTGAAATCATTACAATTTTAAGATATGTTAAACTGTAAGAGAACTAAACAAAAGGCATTAGCACTAACTCACCCCGCGGTCTTCCCTTCAGTCTACTCTTCCTCTATAACATTGTGGGTGACTTAGCTGGATATATCTCATACTTTCCAACTTTTCCTCGTTGGCTTCCAGGAGATTCTGGGGGCAGGTGGGCGTATGGGGGCGGGGCTTGATGAATCGCACCATTTTGCCCCTCCCCATAAACAATTTTGGCCATTTACAGCAGGAGCAGGGCTACGAAGACACAATATTTGAGTCATTAAGCCCCCCCAACTTATCTACGGGGGTGGGAGCCAGGAGGTTGCCCTGCTCTCCCGGGAGGTCTCCCAGAAATGCGGGAGTCTCCCGGACATTCCAGGAGAGTAGGCAACTATGCGTTAAAGAAAAGCAGCTAATGAATCTCTAGAGACTGAAGCGTCTTTTACATTTCTGTCTCCATTACTGAAGTCATGTTGTCTTACCTGTCAGTCTTTGATTAAATCTTGGTCTCCATGAAAATGGCCACCTCCATAGTCATCAATACATGGACATAGGACACAATTTCTGAACTGTGTCATCATGCCACACATGCGAAGTCTACCACGTCTTGTACTGGCTCAGCATCAGGGAGAATGCCAGACTCTTCAGGGTGTGAGGGAGATCACCCCTATTTCAGGGAGTCTCCCTGACATTCAGGGAGAGTTGGCAAGTATGTTGTATCTTAATAATTTGCAACCTTATATTGTTGTCAAGTGACTGTCATCATCATCATCAACTATTTATATAGTGCCACTAATTCTGCAGCGCTGTACAGAAAACTCACTCACATCAGTCTCTTCCCCATTGGAGCTTACAGTCTAAATTCCAAAGAGGCTGATGCCATTATGGATGGAGCAGAAAAAGCAGTGTGAGCCCACCTTCCCAAAGACTATCAGACCTGTGCTGAAAAGAGCTGGACAATTCCCAACCCCCACTGTGGGGGCCGGGGTAATAAGCAAGAACGTGATCTCTGGAGTGGTAGCTTTGCAATTTCTGTGGTTCCACCATAATGGGTGGGGGTCCATGATTCCAAATTAGCTTTTTTTTTAGTATAAAAAACAGTTTTGAAATAAACGTCAAGTGATAAAATATACTCTCCAAACCCTTGTCCACCACTTCTTTAAAAAAGACAGAACACATCAGAACAAGAGAAAAAGAAAACAATTATATTTTTATTATTTCCACTTTAAATAGTACCAGCCCTCTGATATCAGGATAGTGCAGGGGTCAGGAACCTGCTAAAGACTCACTTTGTGCCTCCACGCTGCACTTTAGCAGACAAAAATATTTCTGCAATAGAAAGCTTCACAGACACGAAAGCAAAACTGGTCCCATCAAAAGAATAGGACAAGAACCAAATCTCCACCAGCCTTCAGCAGAGAGGCTCATATCCTAATCTAAGACTAAAAGATCTTAATAGGTATAGTTTGGAGCAGAGAAGGGAACGGGGGACATGATAGAAACTTTCAAATATATTGTGGGTTTTAACAAGGTACAGGAGGGAAACATACTACAAAGAAGGAGAAGTATTAGAACACGAGGACATGCACTGACACTGGGGGGAAGTAGGTTCAGAGGAAATGTGAGGAAAAACTACTTCACAGAAAGGGTAGTGCATAAGTGGTATAGCCTCCCATTAGAGGTGGTAGAGGCTAATACATTAGTGCACTTTAAACATGTTTGGGATAGACCTAAGGATATCCTTACAAAGAACTAAGGATCAAATAGGGTTTGAGGTTATCATAGATTAAAAAAATAAGCAGACTGGATATATCAAAGTGGTTCTTATCTGCTGTCAAATTCTATGTTTCTTTGTATCCCACAGTACTACGAGCAACATTGTAAAAAGCTTCACACACACAAGTGATACATGTACAGTCCCAATGCCTCCTCATTCTTATGTTCTATTTAAGCCATGAATGAGACTAATCTGATAAGTATTTTAGCAAAAGAACAGAAATCCTTTAGTTAATATAAAGGGGTGATAGTAGCCATAAGGTTGGACTTTGCCATTTCCACTTTTACAGAAAACCCCTAAAGATTGTTCAACCTGAGGTCAGAGAGTAGACGGCACCTCAATGTGCGCTGCTCGGATCACCCCGTGCACTGGTGCAAAACCAAAGCGTTTTGCGGTGCTCATTGGGTGTGCTTTGTAAATCCACTATGCTTAGGCAACAGCTGCATTTAAATAGGAAAGTTAGGGGCAAATGAGCAGTGAATCATCAGTTCCGATATAATGATGGGTTAAGGGGGAGAGCGGTCCAAAGAGACACAGGTAGGGGGAAATTAGACACAAAGTAACTTTGCACTGAATGAATTATACAGACACGTGCACAAACAAACACGTGTTAAGCTCACAAGGAGTCATAATACCACTTCAGACTAGCCACAAATACTGTGCATATGTATACCCCTATTAGTAGGGAACAATAATGACAGCATTTTGGACAAACATTTTTGCACTGCCTGTGCGCAAATTTGTATTTGTTCATTGACTTATTGTATTTACCAACATGTGCAAAACTTCCACCGAACCTCAGCAACCAATCAGCACACCAAGCGGTAAATTATCAAGCTGCGACATTCCGGAGGGTTTTGAAAGTGGAGATGTTGCCTATAGCAACCAATCAGATTCTAGTTATTATTTATTTAGTGCACTCTACAAAATGACAGCTGGGGCTAGATTTACTAAGCTGCGGGTTTGAAAAAGTGGGGATGTTGCCTATAGCAACCAATCAGGTTCTAGCTGTCATTTTGTAGAAGGTACTAAATAAATGAAAGCTAGAATCTGATTGGTTGCTATAGGCAACATCCCCACTTTTTCAAACCCGCAGCTTAGTAAATCTAGCCCCTAGAATCTGATTGGTTGCTATAGGCAACATCTCCACTTTTCAAACCCTCCAGAAACTCGCAGCTTGATAAACTTACCCCCAAGTCCTAGTGTGCCAAAGTAATTCTTGTGTGGCTTTGCATGGCACATTGATTATTTGTGAGTAATCACGTGGTTTGTTAAACATACCGAGAGGGGGATGATTTTCCATAATTTAGTGCAATTCAATAAAAAAGTCGTAGCAGTGAGCAGAAATAATCACTATTCCACTGCGGTATATATTATAACTAAAACACTGCAGTAGTAGAAAATGACATAGTAAATTGGGATTAAGTGAGGAGCACACATATATGAAAGCATTTGCATCTGCACCACTTAAGGGCGATTCTTATACTACAATATGCAATTTCAGTAATGAAAAATGACATTGACTTGTGGATGATAAATTAGAAATCTTCCAGCAGACTGTTACATCCCATCGTTCCTTGTCACCAGGCAATAGATATAGTGTTATTACATTGTTGTCTTGCCTTCCAATGAATATGTAAGTATGTTAAGATATGCTGAATTTAATGTAAGATTAATGCTTGTACAATGACTCATGTTCTCTCCCGCTACATCCAATTCCAAAGTGGGACTGAGGGCTGGTTGTTTAGTTAATCAGCACTATTACTGTAAGATCACTGATACGGCACTTGACTTTCTATAAATAGAGTACATGCAAGTTTGCTAAATGCCACAAGTGGTTAGCCATAACAAATATACCAAAATATATTTATATATATAAATCACACACACACGCACACACACACGTGCTGATAGACTCTGTAATCATGAGTTCAATCTGCCTTCTGACAATTTTGTTAGCATAATGCTGTCATTAGTATACAGCCACTGTGAGATCTGCTATTTATCCAGCCCTCACTGACAGCTAAAACAAAATTTAGGGGTCAACGTACCAACTCAAAAGAGAAGGCAACTATGGAAGACAGTAAAAATGCACCACTTGTATTATGCATTCCATATTTATCATACAACACAGAGCCCCATAGTATGGATGAAAACTTTAAGGAAGTTTATAAATGTGAAAATGGAAAATGTATTTTTAGAGGTCTTGGTAAAAATGACATATGGTAAGTAGCTGATATTACATTATTATTACTATATCTAATGTTCTTGGGTAGCACAGTGGTAAGCATTACTGCCTCACAGCGTGGGGGTCATGGTTTCAATTCCAACCATAGCATCATCGGTGCGAAGTTTGTATGTTCTCCCCGTGTTTGCGTGGGTTTCCTCCAACAGTCTCAAAACATACCGGTAGATGGACCATAGTATGGTAGAGACTTCAGACTGTAAGCCCCAATGGGGCAGAGTCTGCTGTGAATAATTAAATATACTCAGTAGAGCGCTATATAATATTTTGGAGCTATATCAATAATAATATTCTCAAAGGAAATAACCACTATAGTTTGTGTTACTCTTACTGCTAACATATTGTTACTCACATTGATAGCCAATGAACCATTAAAATCATTAAGTAGACAGCAATGAACTTTACACAATATATTACATCTGCAGTTGCTTCTCATATCCTGCAGATGTCCCTGTTGCACATGCTGTCTATAGAGCTGTTTGTTAGTCACTGACTAAATGCAACATAAAAAACAGCATATCATGTAAAAGTGTTGTCATAACTGTTCAACTAAATCACAATAGCCATTCATGTTTAATTCCATACAGATAACTGCATATAATCATATTTACACACATATATATATATATATATATATATATATATATATATATATATATATATACAGTAAAGTGATCTAGAATGTAATACATATATAGTTATACATATATTGTATATTGTTATCTCTCTGCATTTCTTTTTGTCAAAAATACCCATCACTATATCCACATTTCAGCTTAATGCATGGATTGGTAGTAGACTCCAACAGACATCAGCATTAGTTACACCCTCTAACCAGCAGCAATGTTTAGAAAAGTTACACCGCTGCATTGAAACCTGTTAGCTAACAGCCATGTGAGGCTGTGACTATTTACACTGCTGCATTTGTATGACCTCACCAAGCTCTCATTGGACAGATGTATACAAAAAAAAGTATCACAGCTTAAATCTCTCATGTTCCAATAGCCGCACTGCATGCCTAAAGTAGGACCATGCAAACTGTAAGCAAACATACAGTAGAGGCGCTACTGAGGAAATAGTCAGTACAAGCTTATACAAGCTTTTTTGTCATTAAATGAATAATATTTGTTTTTTTTGTTTACCTAGCTTAGATCAGAGGTAGGCAGCATATGGCTCTCCATCTGTTGTGGGACTGCAAGATTTTTTGCTGCTCCATTTCTGGGTGGTAGGTTGTGCTGGAACTTTTAGTTCTACAAAAACTGGACAACCACAGGTAGCCTATGCCTGTTCTATGTGAAATATTGCATGCTTAATTCAGCTAAGCCATGCAGGCACATTTGGAGCCTTATCAGCATTCTGACAAATTTAGATTTAAATAATAAACGACTGTGAATTATGAGAAATACCTGATGACTTTTAATAATAAAAAAAGACTATTACACCTTCAGATTTTAAAAACCAGCATGGAAAGGGGGTGTCTACGTTTTAGACATCCTAATTGTCTATCAAACACTGTGTATTGTAAAATAATACTAATATACTTCTAAAGTGAGGCATCACACCTGCTTACCTGTAATACAACTATTACATTTCTTCGATGTATCCTAGATAACTGCAACCATCACAACCCAACTGTCAGTCACTGATTAAAATGCATTAACTAATGTGTACATTGCTGAATACCATGGTTGGCTTTAGTGATGCACCCTGACTAGCTGTCTGCCCGTGAGAATATTGCAGAACAGTATTGCAGAGACCATGGATAAAATAACCTTACCTGAATTTCTTAGCTTTCTGTTCTTCAGGACAGAGATGATAACCAACAGACTGCCCAGAATATCCACTACCGTGGTGAAAATCAGGACGCTGGACAGCGCAGTCACCAGCCACGCAGCCCTGGGGGCGGCAGAATCAAACAACTCTCCCCTCTCCAAAACGCAGCAGTTCCTGGGTATAGACGCATTCTGTAACATGTCTAACGCAGTCCTGGTCTTTCCTCGCATCTCACGTCCCTAACATTTAGCGCTGGGAGGTGAAGTCCCTCTCACCTTGCAAAGTGTGGAGCAGGTACTGATATCTTGGTGCTCAGTGGAAGGTAAACGGGGATAGAGGTAGGGTGGCAAATGTTTAAATGATCAACAGACTCCACATGACAAGTTAAGGGGAGGGGAACTAGGGGTGGGGGGGGGGGGGACTTCTTGCTTAGTATTCGGGGCGTCAGAGTGTAAATGCACTGGGTGGATAAGGAGTAAAAACTACAGTCATCAAAAGTCATCTGCCAGCCAGGGAAGGGAGGACAGGAACGCAGACTCCAGGGAGATATAAACGTGACATAGAGAATGTGATGCAGCAGCCTCTGTGTAAGAGGACAGTCACAGGTTAAACAGAAGTGAATTTAAGCAGCATTACTGGCACTGTGCTTACAAGGCGAAGACATTGGACAACAGAGCAACTGCTGTCTCTTAAAGTACTGTCAGGTTTTGGAGAAATTCTGATCTGAATGATAAAATGCAAGAAATAAGTTTGTTCTGCCACACAAACCACTGGCCATCTCCTAGAGCCACCGGCAACTGAGTGAGATGAGAGGAGGGCAGGGTACAGGCTCCCTGCCTAAGCTGTGTGCCAGACACCTACATTCTATACTAACAGTCAGCACAGGAGTTTCCTAAGCCAAGAGAGAGCATTTAGGAGGACAGGGGTGTCATGGAGCACAGCTCTAAACTGGAATTGGTGGATTGATTTAAAAGAGCTTTTGACTGAGAGGTAGGAATGTGCTTGGAAAAGGAGTTTTATTTGTTGAGTGCAAGCAAATATCATGGGCTGTATATAGATAGATAGATAGATAGATAGATAGATAGATAGATAGATAGATAGATAGATATCCCTCTCTATGTGGCTCGTTGTATTTAAACAGGGAACAATACATGTTAGGCTGACCAACTCGTACCAACATCTTCCCTCTAGCCTCTCTCTCTCTCTCTCCATCATACTATAACACATCTTCATTCACCTCTTAGTGTGTGTGTATATGTATATATATATATATATATATATATATATATATATATATAAAGTGGATGGAGATATGTAAGGGTATGATAGTCACACCTGCTCAGCGAGAAGAGGGAAGGGGGAGGTGGTGGCTGTCCAGCATAGGCAGAGATCAGCAAGCGCGTGTTCATGTAGTTATAAACAGACAAGGACCCGCACAGAGACACATTATGCTCATCAGAGCCTCATCAATTGCTGGTGCCTGCGGGTTGGTGCAAATACACAATGATGATGAAGATTGTCGCATCTAGGGAGTAGCTTCTGATTGGCTGATTGTGAATTCGCCTATGGAGCAGATAGGGGCTTTCTTAAGGTGCTCTGAGGGAATCTACTTTGGGGAGACCAAGCAGAAACTGCAACCCAGGATGAATCTACACAGGTACACAATAAAGAAGACTCTAGACACCCCCGTTGGTAAACACTTCTCTGGACCAGGACACAGTATGACAGATTTAAAAGTCTGAAAAGTTTTATAAAAATGACAGGGAGAGACAAGTCTGGGAATTCAAGCTGATAAGAACATTCCAGCTATTGACTCAAGGATTCAACCTAACACTTGGATTTATGACCCACTACTTGGACACACTTCACACCCCACAGCAGAGTGACTGCAGATCTCTGAACTCATAGGACTTTCACTCTTCCATCCATAATGAAAACCTCTGTTTTATTACTTAGCTTATCTTAATGATGTATTCCTCTCCATCCCCTGTACAAATTGCTTGATGTAACATCTCTTAAATGTTGTGCCCTTTTCTCAGTCATTCATTTGTAAACTTCCCTGATGAAGGGGCTCTGTGCTCTGAAAGCTAGAAAATATAAAACTTTCTTTTGGTTAGCCAATAAAGGTATCACTTCTATAATACTTTTGTCTTTTTTGACACAAAAGTATTCAACATCACATAGACTTTTCTGGCTGACACAGTACTGCAGTACAAAAACATACTAGTAGGTTAATTGGCTGCTATCAAAATTGACCCTAGTGTCTACCTGTCTCCCTCTCTGTCTGTCTGTGTGTGTGAGTGTCTATATTAGGGAATTTAGACTGTAAGCTCCAATGGGGCAGGGACAGATGTGAATGAGTTCTCTGTACAGCGCTGCAGAATCAGTGGAGCTATATAAATAAATGGTGATGATGATGATGATGCAGTAAACATTTTTTTTATTATTTTGCTACACATTCATTGATTGTGCATATATTACAGGATTTTGTGGGCGTATTTTAAAAAAAGATTGGGCCCAACAAATGGGTGTAAATGCGTAATTTTTACAGGCGTCATATTTGGGAGTCATTACGCCCAACATGGTCCAACTCAACATCAGGCCCTGAATGTCAAGATGTGGTACATGATGGAATGTCACTGTCTGCAGAGTGAGTGCTACACCAGTGTGCATAATGTATCTTGTGTGAAATCGCACTGCGCCTGCCCAGGAAGCGGTCACGTGAATATGTGCCCATGCAGATTTGGTTGATTTTGCCAGTTACTCCAGCCTGTGCCCGGAGAGGTGGGATGGAGGTGCGCTAACATATTCCAAGTACAATAAGGTTGAGTTAGAGTGGTTGCGAATGGAAGTAAATATGCCTGAGGAAGCCGTAATATTTGAGGGTGGTCTGGGCAGGTGAAGATAGAGGATGATGATGACATTCTAGAGCACTAGTGAACCGCTTCTGATTGGCTGTTTGGGGAGTTGTTTCTGCTGTGTTAGAGATGTCAAATAGTGAATGCGTTTGTTGCACATAAAGCAAAATGATAAAAACATGGGCGCAAGTGGAACGTAAGTTTCATTGGCGTGTGCCTGGCATAAACCGGTGTGACCTGCACATAGCTTGTGGTGCGTAGATTTCCGCTTATGGGCATAAATGCGTTTTTTTAACATCCAGCTTTTTTTTTTTTTAAATAACTTTTGCCCAATTTTCCACTCTACATCCGGTCCTTCGTATCCACTCTGACACTGGGTGAAAACAATGCTCAATATCATAACACAATCAGCCAAGATACATAAGAGCATAAGAGCAATTCTAAAGATGGCGGAAATGACCCGGTTTTGCTAATTGAGGTATTTCAGTGCAACTATAATTGCTGCTATACCAGTGGTACGCATTGATCTAGAAGGGGGGTGAACAGCGTAGTACACTTAATGATACAATAATTTACAAACAAGATATCACTATGGTAACCATATCGACAGTAATAGAAACTGAAAACATTTAAAAACATTACCAATAACAGTGTACGTCAAAGAAATGGATCAAATACCAATACCAGAGATAAAGTAAAAAAATAAAGTTTATTTAAAAATGTATTTTATTCTTCTCTTAATTAAGTGAATATTCCTGGAGCTACAGCCTTAGTGTTCTGCTGTACATGGCCTAGTTACCATCTATCTCTCCATCCATCCATCTATCTCTCCATCCATCCATCCATATATCTAATCTATATAGCTATCTACCTAGGGCCAGATTTGTCCAATAGGCTAACTAGGCTGCAATCTAGGGCATGAGGCTTTTGTGAGGATGCAATATTTTTAAGGGTGCAAAATTGTGACAGATAACAGAAATTAATTTTAATAGAATAGTTGTTCTCCGAAGTAAAAGGAAAACATGAAAGAAAAATACAGTAATGTTTTAATCTTGACATATTCCCATGGTAAAGCCTGAAGACAATGAGTCATCATTGGGCGGGCGCTTGAGAGACAGTGGCGGTGACAGGTGCGACAGCCCCTCACTCTCCACCTTCATGCAGTCACCCTAGGTAGCGCTCGTTCACGTCTACATCCCACTATACAATCCTGATTTTAATGATAATGTAATAATTTAATCTTAATAATATTTAGTTAACAATCTGTCAGTCTGTCTAACCGTCTGTCTGTCTGTCTGTCTGTCTGTCTATCCGTCTGTCTGTCTGTCTGTATATCTCATATTTTTATGTAATCTTATCTATCTATCTATCTGTCTAACTGTCTATTTATCTATCTATCTATCTATCTATCTATCTATCTATCTATCTATTTGTAATCTTCTATCTATCTATCTATCTATCTATCTATCTATCTATCTCATATCTGATTGCAATCTCTTATCTATCTATCTATCTCATATCAATCAATCTATCTATCTATCTATCTATCTATCTATCTCATATCGATCTATCTCATATCTATCTATCTATCTATCTATCTATTTATTTCATATCTATTTGTAATCTCGTATCTATCTATCTATCTTTTTGTAATCATCTATCTATCTATTTGTAATCTCCTATTTATCTAGCTATCTATCTATCTATCTATTTGTAATCTTCTATCTATCTATCTATCTATCTATCTATCTGTAATCTCAAATCTATATATCTATTTGTAATCATCTATCTATCTATCTATCTATTTATTTGCAATCTCTTATCTATCTATCTATCTATTTGTAATCTCTTATCTATCTATCTATATATATATATCTATCTATCTTATATCTATTTGTAATCTCTTATCTATCTATCTATCTATCTATACATCTATCTATCTATCTATCTATCTATCTATCTATCTATCTATCTATCTATCTATCTATCCATCTATCTATCTATTTGTAATCTTCTATCTATCTATCTATCTATCTATCTATCTATCTATCTATCTATCTATCTATCTGTAATCTCAAATCTATCTATCTATCTAGTTGTAATCATTTATCTATCTATCTATCTATCTATTTGTAATCTCTTATCTATCTATCTATCTATCTATCTATTTGTAATCTCTTATCTATCTATCTATCTATCTATATATCTATATATCTATTTGTAAACTCTTATCTATCTATCTATTTATCTATCTATCTATCTATCTGTATATCTCATATCTATGTGTAATCTCTTATCTATCTATCTATATATCTATCTATCTCATATCTATTTGTAATCTCTTATCTATCTATCTATCTATCTATCTATCTATCTATCTATCTATCTATCTATCTATCTGTCTAACTGTCTATCTATCTATCTATTTGTAATCTTCTATCTATCTATCTATCTATCTATCTATCTATCTATCTATCTCATATCTATGTGTAATCTCATATCTATCTATCTATCTATCTATTTATTTCATATCTATTTGTAATCTCGTATCTATCTATCTATCTATTTTTTTGTAATCATCTATCTATCTGTAATCTCCTATTTATCTAGCTATCTGTCTATCTATCTATTTGTAATCTTCTATCTATCTATCTTTCTATCTATCTATCTATCTATTTGTAATCTCAAATCTATATATCTATTTGTAATCATCTATCTATCTATCTATTTGCAATCTCTTATCTATCTATCTATTTGTAATCTCTTATCTATCTATATATCTATCTATATTATATCTATTTGTAATCTCTTATCTATCTATCTATCTATACATCTATCTATCTATACATCTATCTATCTATCTATCTATCTATCTATCTATCTATCTATCTATCTATCTATCTATCTATCCATCTATCTATCTATTTGTAATCTTCTATCTATCTATCTATCTATCTATCTATCTATCTATCTATCTATCTGTAATCTCAAATATATCTATCTATCTAGTTGTAATCATTTATCTATCTATCTATCTATCTATCTATCTATCTATCTATTTGTAATCTCTTATCTATCTATCTATCTATTTGTAATCTCTTATCTATCTATCTATCTATCTATCTATCTATCTATCTATCTATCTATCTATCTATCTATATATCTATATATCTATCTCATATCTATTTGTAATCTCTTATCTATCTATCTATCTATTTATCTATCTATCTGTATATCTCATATCTATGTGTAATATCTTATCTATCTATCTATCTATCTATCTATCTATCTATCTATCTATCTATCTATCTATCTATCTATCTATCTATCTCATATCGATCTATCTCATATCAATCTATCTATCTATCTATCTATTTCATATCTATTTGTAATCTCGTATCTATCTATCTATCTCATATCTATTTGTAATCTCTTATCTATCTATCTATCTCATATCGCTCTATCTCATATCGATCTATCTATCTATCTATCTTTCTATCTATTTTATACATATTTGTAATCTCGTATCTATCTACCTATCTATCTATCTATCTATCTATCTATATATCTCTTTGTAATCTGAAATCTATCTATTTGTAATAATCTATCTATCTATCTATCTATCTATCTATCTAATGGTTACATAAAACAATAATAATCTGAAGTTTGCTCCGGTTGGCAGTCATAAAGAGGATGGAATTGAATGTTGGGTTTCTTCACAGTTTGTGTTTTATAATTACACGCTGAAAGTATTACTTTTGTGGTGTGGCACAGTTATAGTAGAAGGTTAATACAGATTGGAAACAAGAATGAATTACCGGTAAATCCTTTAACAGCAAAGTGAAAGAGAATGTTTCATACACTATGAGGACACTACGGCACCTCATCCAGTCATATGACAGGACCTTTAAATCATTTTTACTGCCTTCATTACCAGAGTGTTTTACTGTCAACTCCCTTTGCTGCAGGTGTATAGAAATTGCTATGTTGTGATGCAGTCATGATTGATTAATGACCACTCTTACATCATCTTTAAATATTGCATACTGACCAAGAGAAATGCATTAAGAGTTAGCCGTAGGGTAACAACATTCATTTTGATATAATTTACAGGTATCGTTCTTTCCTATTCTCTGGAATGTCGCACACAACTGATGTTCAATGGACTAATATATTTATATCAAGCTTGAATCTGAACGTTGTTAAATTTGCTGTATCACAGTTACTACAATGTGTCAGGTAATAGACGGCACACGCAGTAAAAGTCGGGGTATGTTATATTATCAATGGAACCAGACATGAGTGAATTTGCATCTGGCATGCGTAAGAAAAAGCTATGTGCTATAGGTCTAAAAATTCACTATGTTTTCCATTCAGATCCTGTCAGTTGAATGAATCTCTGAACCAGTGGGGCACAATGATGAAGGGACATGTAACACGGATGCATATGTAAGTGTACACATGCCCACGGGTGGCTATGTGGAATCAGTCATAACTTAGAGACAAAAGCTAAGCACCCTGGCTAATCCTAAATTTCTTGGGCACCATTTTTAAAGAACACGACTTACATGACAGTGTGCAGTTGTGCATATGTATATGGATCATGTTACATACACCTAAAGAACATTTCCAGAATACGCACATATCTCACACAAGACACCGCAAAAACTGTAATTCATGCACTCATCATCTCCCGCATTGACTATTGCAATTCCCTTCTTACTGGTCTTCCCAAAGTCAGACTCGAACCCCTACAATCTATTTTGCACGCAGCGGCTAGATTGATTTCCCTTGTAAACCGTTATTCCTCTGCTGAGCCACTCTGTCAGTCTCTACATTGGCTGCCTGTATTTCAACGAATCCAATATAAAATTCTTCTACTAACATACACGGCCATCAAGAAAATTGCACCGACATACATTTCCTCACTTGTCTCAAAATATCTCCCTACTTGACACCTCCGCTCTGCACAAGATCTACGTCTCTCTTCCACTCTCATCACATCCTCCCATTCTCGGTTACAGGACTTTTTCCGGGCTGCACCCACTTTGTGGAATTCCCTCCCTCGCACAGTAAGACTTTCCTCTAGTCTTCAAACCTTCAAGCATTCTCTGAAAACCCACCTCTTCAGACAAACTTATGATATTCCTCAACCACAATCTTAATCTCCCTAGATTACCCTATTACCACCCTCTACACAGCTAACGCAAGACAACAACCCTCTCACCAACATTGCCACACACACAGCCCAGTCAATACTTTTACCTTTGCATTCTATCTGGTCCATTGTGCAATATGATGTAGCACATGCCCTTGTGTTTCTAACTCCCATTGTCCCATAGATTGTAAGCTTTCGAGCAGGGTTCTCTTACCTCTCTGTCTGTATGTATTACCCAGTATTGTCTTATTAATGTTTGTTCCCAATTGTAAAGCGCTACAGAATTTGCTGGCGCTATATAAATAAATGTTGCTGATGATGATGATGGATTCATGTATACACCAGTGCTTGCCAACATTCAGCAGATTCATGTACCATCTTGTGTCTGCCATCATTGAGGTTTAGATGGTGGCGCTCAATGAGTCATGTATTGCCAAAGAAAAAGAATCACCAATAAACTCTGATGCTTATTACATTTGGGCACACCCATCATTCATTTAACTTTTAGCATTTTTCTCGCAATATACTTCCTGTTTCATAAATCATTCGGTATAAGTGATCTCAGTGATTACTGAGGACTACTCAGACCATGGACCCTAGTGTAGGAATATGGTAGCTGTGTCCTTGGCTTCGGCATTTAAAACTGTGAAATATGAACCACCTGTTTATTATTTAATACAATTCGGGCAGCGCGGTGGCTTAGTGGTTAGCACTTCTGCCTCACTGCACTGGGGTCATGAGTTCAATTCCGAGCCATGCCCTTATCTATGTGGAGTTTGTGTGCTCTCCCTGTGTTTGCGTGGGTTTCCTCCGGGTGCTCTGGTTTCCTCCCACACTCCAAAAACAGACTATTATTATTATCTTTGACTTATAAGGCGCCACAAAGGGTCCGCAGCGCCATACATTACATATACAGAAAACAGAGAACCAAGACACAACACGATACAGAAAGAACAAAATTCATACAAGCCCAGGTGACAGAGTAAAGCAAATCAGATTATATTTGGGACAGTGAAAGGGATGGTAGAAATCAGCGATAAGAAGGCTGAAGCTTAAAAAACAGGGAAAACAGGGCTAGCGAAGCAGGCCAAGAGGTACAGAGGGTGAAGGAACAGTAGTAGGAGCACACAAGAAAAGAGGGCCCTGCTCATGAGAGCTAACTACCTAAAGGGAAGGGGGAGACAAAAAAAGGGTGGTACTAACTGGGGGAGAGACCCGGGACAAGGAAGTTAGGAGAAGGACTGATAGACTTGAATAAAGAAATGAGTCTTAAGGGCACGCTTGAAGCATTTGAGAGTAGATGCTAACCTGATGGAATGTGGAAGATCGTTCCACAGCAGGGGAGCAGCCCGGGAAAAGTCCTGAACACGAGAGTGAGAGGAGGTTATCAGTGAAGTAGTGAGGCAGCGGTCACAGGCGGAGCGGAGTGGGCGGGTAGGAGTGTAGGAAGAGATGAGATTGGAGATGTAGGGAGGGGAAGATTGACTAAGAGCTTTAAAGGTGAGGGTGAGGAGTTTAAATTTAATTCTGTATGGCATGGGGAGCCATTGTAGTGACTGTTGGAGGGAGACAGCAGAGATAGAGCGGCGGGAGAGAAAAATGAGGCGGGCAGCAGAATTGAGGATAGAATTAAGAGGGTCAAGGCGAGAATCAGGTAGGCCAGAGAGAAGGAGGTTACAAAGATTTACAAAGAAAAAAACATGTGCTTATGGGGCACTCGAGGAATAGTAGAGTGATATAAAATATACTTGAAAGTTTATTGGTATACATTACAAATAATGACACATAATATAATCATGTTTTAGAGTAGCGAAATATTAAAAAATGTAAATGAAATGAACATCCAAAATGGACAATAACTGATAAAACCAACAGAAATGCTGCCAGAACGCGCCGTCCCTCCTATAATCAAACATATGTTTCTCTATAGGTGCTGAGTTTATACTAAATACAATTTTATCATATGTTTATTGTATACAGAAAGGGTTAATACCCTAAGTTAATAATACTAAATCAATTAGTCAATAAAATTGGTAAATCGTGGGGACTATGATAGCTAGAGGAAGCTGAGGTATTATAAGGATTGACAAAAATATTGCTAACAATATAGCTAAAGATGAGGAGCTCCCTAAGTAGCTAACTGCTATATCAAAGCAGCAGAGCGGAATGTTATGAGTATCAGCTATAATAAGTGGATACAACTGTTGTGAATAAATGAGTCTGCTGTATTCCCTCACTTATAGAGGTGCTATATAGCTTCAGTGGGTCTCTTGTATATAGTATTTTCCTCTATCTCTAAATAGAATGCAAATTCGGAGCTACAATTACCCTAAGTGCAAACTGTTAGAGAAAACTTTCCCTTATTCTGTTTAGTCCCTTAAGCAGCTATAGTTTAGAAAATCCTTATAGTAGGTAGAGAGACGGCGCATGTGAAGGCGACGCGCGTTTCACTAGACTAAGCTTTTTCAAGGCAAAACTGGTGAAACGCGCGTCGGCTACCTCAGCTTCCTCTAGCTGTCTTAGTCCCCACGCTTTACCAATTTTATTGACTAATTGATTTAGTATTATTAACTTAGGGTATTAACCCTTTCTGTATACAATAAACATATGATAAAATTGTATTTAGTATAAACTAAGCACCTATAGAGAAACATATGTTTAATCATAGGAGGGATGGCGCGTTCTGGCAGTATTTCTGCTGTTTTTATCAGTTATTGTCAATTTTGGTTGTTCATTTCATTTACATTTTTTAATATTTCACTACTCTAAAACATGATTATATTATGTGTCATTATTTTTAATGTATACCAATAAACTTTCAAGTATATTTTATATCACTCTACTATTCCTCGAGTGCCCCATAAGCTCATGTCTGTTCTTTGTAAATCTTTATATCTAGTACTTTGTGTGGGTGCACCATTTCTAGGTTAATGGATCTATAATTTAAATACTATAAATGCGTTCAATTTATCCCATTTCCTAGAAAATGTAGGATTTTCCTGGTGCGATATATTTGTTTTCTCAGAAGGAGGTTACAGTTGTCAAGGCGAGAGATAACAAGCGAGTGAACAAGGGTTTTCGTATGTTATTAACAGAAATAGAGAGGGGGGAGGTGGGAGAGTCCTGGAAGGGGGGAAGACTATAAGCTCGATCTTGGAAGTATTGAGTTTAAGGAAGCGTTGGGACACTACTAACTAGTAGGTTAATTGGCTGCTATTAAATTGACCCTAGTGTTTGTGTGTTAGGTAGTGTAGACTGTAAGCTCCATCAGTGTAGGGACATATGTGAGGGAGTTTTCTGTACAGCGATGCGGAATTAGTGACGGTATATAAATGGCTGATGATGTAATACACCACTACAAATGCTAAATAAATGGTATATGTTCAGTTACATACAGGTCTGAGACATATGCTAAAAGCTGAAGTGTAAAATATAATTTAACTTACATGCTTTGAGTTGTCTTCCACAGCAACAGCAGAAGTCTGACAAGGAGTCTGCAATCCAATCAGGATAGGTTACAGAACATCAACTGGGAACTTCTTTTAAAGGCAAAGGGCAGTGTTGCCTGTCTGTCAAACCAAGCCTGTGGGAGGAGTCTCATGTATAAAAACCTGAACTGAGCATGTGTGATTTGCAACCGATGCCAGTTAGTGGCTGGTTGGTAGTTAGGGAGCTGCCGTATAGCCAGACGTAAGTTGCATGGTGTCGTCCTGATGTTTGATGTTTTATTGTGATATAACAATAAACCACCATTTTGATTTGCAACAAGAAGTTGTCTGTGTTGCTGATATCTGCAGGGTGCTCTTGGAGCAAGTGGTGTCATAAGCTGTAGCCAGAAAACCAATCCAACAACCCTTTACCTCTTCCGTGGAACTCTTATTTCCTCTGTTTTCTCACATTTGGGCCCTCTGGCTATGGGTGTTACCCTCCCCGGGGCCTGGAAGAAATTGACAGGGCTTTCTAGCAAGCCGCTGGCACTGGCTGCATTGAGTCATACCGATATACCGGCCCACTTCCACCACTGATTACCACGCAAGCCCACCCAGACTAGGACCATTTTCATCAGATGCCCATTACCTTACAAGTATGGTTTTGGACTGTAAGCAGAAAACAACACACACAGGAGAACATATAAGCCCCACACAAATAGTGCCCTGGTCAGAATAGAAGCTAAGGCCCAATACTGTCAGGCACAAATGTTATTTCCCATATGGGTATTAAGATGCATATGGTATGTTCCAAGTATAACAAAAGGGGTACCTGGCAGGCTTAATCTGTATTAAACGATGTCCCCTTTTGTCACAACATAAATGAGAATATTATAACCTTTTTTAAACATAAAGCATAAAATCCAGCGCTACCCATTTTTTTTTTTATTGAAAGCCTGGGAACAGAGCTTTCATGCCCTAGTGCTCAAAAAAAGAAGTGAAAACTTAAAAACGTGCACAAGGGTGCGGTACATGGTCCTCCTTTAAAAAGGACCCCCTTCGTCACAAGGCTAGGTGGGCCCCTTTAGCTCCTGGGATCCACTTTAGCTTCATCCAGGGTTCGACAACTGGCCCACAATGGGGTTCAGGGGGGCCAGAACCTAAAGACAACACAGCCTCCCCTAGATCTTCAAGGAGTAGAGCCCAAAAACATGTGAAAGTGACGAACAAAAACTGTAATAAATAGAAAAATAAAAAAAGTGCCAAGTGGTTACGGCCCCAACCTCATGGCTGGGCTATTATAAAATATTTCCTGCCCAGCCATAAGGCCGGGGCAAAAGGAAGGTGTATACCTAAAATGAAAGTGGTATAATGTGCTAAGGGCCAACAAAAGCACGTGTTTAAGGTGAACACTCCCTGGGTCGCCACTCCGGAGGCACATTAGTCTCGGGCTTTCAACGCAACATACACGGCCTCTGGCCAGAGGACCAAGTACAGCTTGGCCACAACTGCACTTGAAATAGCCAAAAGGCCTAGAAGTGCAGCGCTACCCTTACAATAGCAGATGGCAATCAGGACAACAGTATTACAGTTATGTACAGCTGCACCCCCAAAGTGGAGTAGCCAAATCGCTTCCAGCTACACTGTGCTGCTGTTAGCATTGTGGTAATCTGATTGGCTAAAAAAACAGCATAGATAGATATATCTGAACAATATAATCATCATCATCATCATCAACATTTATTTATATAGCGCCAGCAAATTCCAAAGCGCTTTACAATTGGGAACAAACACTGATAAGACAATACTGGGTAATACATACAGACAGAGAGGTAAGAGAACACTGCTCTCAAGCTTACAATCTATTGGACAATGGGAGTTAGAAACACAATGGCATGTGCTACATCATATTGCACAATGGACCAGCTAGAACGCAAAGGTAAAAGTATTGAGTGGGCTGTGTGTGTTGCAATGTTGGTCAGAAGGTTGTTGTCTTGTGTTAGCTGTGTAGAGGGTGGTAATAGGGTAATCTAGGGAGATTAAGATTGTGGTTGAGGAATATCATAACCTTGTCCGAAGAGGTGGGTTTTCAGTGAACGCTTGAAGGTTTGAAGACTAGAGGAAAGTCTTATTGTGCGTGGGAGGGAATTCCACAAATTGGGTGCAGCCCGGAAAAAATCCTGTAACCGAGAATGGAAGGATGTGATGAGAGTGGAGGAGAGACGTAGATCTTGTGCAGAACGGAGGTGTCGAGTAGGGAGATATTTTGAGATAAGTGAGGAGATGTATGTCGGTGTAATTTTGTTGATGGCCTTGTATGTTAGAAGAACAATTTTATATAATAAGTTCCAACCCTCCCTATCACAACTGATACCATCCTAAATTACCCCCGAGTCTGCTGAACACTACCCAAGACCTCTAATTTTCCATGAATTTGCATCGCATCACACGAATCCTCAATTATGTCCCCATACAATTACATAGCCTGATGTGGCATTATGCATTCATGTTTGCAGCTAGTTGGCCCCCTGTCCATCACGGGCCCCTGTGCAGCTGGTTAGCACATGCATATATTTGTAGGTATTGACAAACGCCTCAATCTTTTAATACTGCCTGAAAAATGAACATTTATGTCCCAACATCTTGCAACATCTCATCTGCTATCATTATACATATAAATAAAATCAATGTCATGCCCTGAAACGCGTTGACACATATCTGCAAATATAAAAACTAATGGACATCGCCTACTAAGTGCTAAACTATTGACATAGATTTTTACGGCCATTACCCAAACATCCAGTAGGAAACATTTCCTATATTGTTACAGGTTTGAAAGTGCCTAAATTGTGCTGGACGGATTGACAGAAGGTTGAATTGTACTTCACATGATGTATCGGAGGCATTGTTGGATAATGGAATCTCAGTCAATAGCTAAAAAAAGCAGAGAAACATATTTCCCTGGTTAGATTATAGATTCCTATCAATTCTATTGTCCTATCCATCAGTCACATTTGTTTTATTGTGCTTTACAGATTTGCTCTTGGTCTCTCGGCTCAATTTAAACTCATTTTGTGATTGCTACTGTTCTGCAATCAGAAAACGGACTTAATCCCGAGCAATTATCTTGAGATTAAGGACGCCTTTCCATAATTACTCACAGTTATAAACTTAATTGTCAGCCAAAGGTTATCTTTAAACATAATTGTGGATTATACTTTATTTCTATAAATAAAGCACCATTTATTTAGCGAAGTTTAGTGTCCGAGAGTGCTCTTTTGACATCACAAAAATCTATTACAGGACACTGGGCCTGTTTCCTAAAATAGGCCCAAAAACTTGCAAAATATGAGATATAACTCTACAGATATTTAAATATATTGACATGGGTGGAGAACAAAATGACCAAGTACTTTATATTACATTTTAATGAAATGAGAAATTCTTTGTTCCACATAGGGAAAAATGCTCAAATCTATTTTTGTAAAAGTTAATTTTGTTGCAGATTAATGATTCATTGAGCTGTGAATATCTTAGGGTTTTACAAAGAGCAGAGCATTGCTACACCGCAATATATTCTACTCCATAGGTAGAAGTGATCTATTACGTGACTATTGCTTATCACAAATGAACGAGTCAATTGACTGAATATTATTGTACAGACTCTTCCAATATCCCCTTGATAAATGTTATTATTAGTGCATGAGCATCTCAAACCAGGAGCTTTCGACACAGGAATAAAATCTATAACCGTGTCCGGGGCCGTCTGTCTCCTCTGAATATATAAGATAAATTAAATTAGGCAGTGTGTAAAAGCAGAGATGTACTTATAATGAGGCAGACCAAGGCAGCTGTCTAGGGAATTCATAATAAATGCAAATTATTATGCTGTTAAAGTATAAATTAGTGCTTACTTCTTTGCTAGCTCTAGCATGGTGTAACAATATTTTTCTTTTAATAGTGTACACCACATGAATACTAGTGTGTCTGATAGTGTTTATGTGCCTGGTGTCAAGGGGCCACGTCGTCTGTTGCCTCAGGGAGGAGAACGGTTTGGCAAGTTGAAATAGATTTGTTTCTCTATAGGCTCCAAATGAATTAATCTACACACAGAGCTGTAGCTCAGCAGGTGAATGCGGTGCCATCGCCCAGGGCACAAGCCCAAGGGGGGTGCAGCAGCCGCCCGCTATCTGCCTCTGTGACTACAAGGGACCGATCTCAGATTCAGACTGCCGGCTGCCCGGTGTATCCAAGATGGTGCCTGGCACCCGGCTCCTCCTACGATCTAACTCTGCCCTCTGTCCCTGCAGCTTCTGATGTCATGACGCTGCTAGGGAGCAGAGCAGCAGAGAAGAGCTGGGTGCGCTCAGCGAGGGCTGGACAGTTAGAAACAGAAGATAGAAGATAGAAGGTAGGGGGGATGTGTGCTGCTATGATGGGGGGGGTGTATGTTATATGCTGCCATGTGTGAGGGGAGGAGGGGGTGGTGTATGCTGCATGCTGCTATGATGGAGGAGGGGGGAGGGTTGGGTGTGTGTTGCATACTGCTGGGTGTGAGGGGGGAATATGCTGTTATGTGAAAGGGGAGGAGGGTGGGGTTGGTGTATGTTATATGCTGATATTAGGTGTGATGGGAGGAGGAGGGTATTAATAAAATGTGTGATATGAGGGTAGGGAGGGGGGTGTCTTAGTACGTGGGCGGGAGGTAGGCTATTAATTTAATGGTGGAATTTAGGTGGGGGCTAATTATTTAATGGGTGCTATTTTATTTGTGGTGTGATGGTGGGGCAATTTAATTTATTGAAGGGACTTTTTAACTTAATCGTGGGATCTATTAATTTAAGGTGGGGTAAGTTGACGGGACCTTTAATGCTGTGCATTAAAGGTGACGGGACCTTTAATGCCTGCAAAGACTGTACAGTAAATAGAAATGCCCAAAGCAGCTTTTGTGTTTGGGTGTATATTATTCCCATACACTAATAGTGAAATTGAAAAAAAAAAGCAGCCTGCAAAGACTGTACGATAAATAGAAATGCCCAAAGCAGCTTTTGTGTTTGGGTGTATATTATTTCCATACACTAATAGTGAAATAGAAAAAAAGCAGCCTGCAAAGAATGTACGATAAATAGAAATGCCCCAAGCCCCTTTTCTGTTTGGGGGTAGATTACACCCTACACTTATAGTGAAAGTTTCAAAAAGATGTTGTCGTCATCATCTTCAGCATCATCCTCACCTTCATCAGTGTGTACATCATCATCACAGACTATTAATTTATCTCCGCTGGAATCCGCCATTAGAGAAGTGTCAGTACTTGGATGTATTTTCCGGTAAAGGCCTTCCTCGTGGAAGATGTAGTTCATTTTGATGAACATCATCTTTTCCACATTTTTAGGAAGTAACCTCCTATGTCAATCACTGACAAGGTTCCCGGCTGGGTTGAATACTCATTCTAAATACACACTGGAGGGTGGGCAACTTTGGTATTGCAAAGTAAGTTTGTACAGCAATTTCCAAACGGCTTTTTTTTCCTCCCAGTATGAAAAGGGACTGTCATTCATTTCAATCTCAATTAACTCTTGAAAATAATCCTCCACAATCCTTTGCATGTTAATAGTAGGATTGGATGGAGTTATGGCAGAGGTCACTCTTTTTTGGGTAAAATCTTTCAAACCAGCCCAGATGTCAAACTGTTGTGGTCCGCCCCCTGCATCTTCCCTGCTTGTCTTTGGAAAGTACAATTTTTTCCAGCAGCAGCTGCCTAAGAAACTAAAGGAGGAGACATCGTCAAACCAAGGCCCATTTCAGCAGACAACTTGCTGACCAATAGCTCCTTGCAACTGTTCAGATCTCGGTCATTTGGAAGCATAGAATCGATGTAGGTCTTAAACCTCGGATCAAGCACAGTTGCCAAAACATAGTGATTCGACTTCAAGATTTTAATAACTCTTGGATCATTGCAAAGCTAATTAAGTACTTGATCTACAAGGCCAATATACTTTGCGGAATTGCTTTCTTTCATCTCCTCCTTTAGTTTGTCAAGCTGCTTTTCCAAAATTTGAATTAAGGGAATGACTTGGCTCAAGCATGCAGAGTCTGAACTCACTTCACATGTCACAACTTCAAATGGTTTCAGCACCTTGCACAGCACAGAAAGGATTCCCCATTGTGCAAGACATGAATACAATCCCCCCTCCTTTCTCAGTGTCATGGCTTGTGCAATACACTTGGATGGCTTTGTGCTGTTCCTCCATCCTCTGAAGCATGTTCAGGGTGGAATTCCACCTTGTTAACACCTCTTGCTTAAGCTGGTGGCAGGGCAAATTAAATTGTTCTTGGAGCTGCTGCAATCTCCTACATGCTAAATGCCGGAAATGCCCCGAATTTTTACGGGCCACTGAAAGCATCTCCTGCACCTTGCGGTTATTTCTCAGGAAGCTCTGCACCACCAAGTTTATTGTGTGAGAAAAACAGAGAATGTGATGGAATTCACCCAGCTGTAATGCTCGCACAATATTGTTGGCGTTATCAGAAATAACATATCCTGGGGAGAGGCCAAGTGGTATAAGCCATGAATCAATGACATCCCTTAATTTTCGTAACAAATTATGAGCTGTATGCTTGTTAGTGAAGCCGGTGATACAAAGAGTGGCCTGCCTGTGATAAAGGTTACGTAGTGGTGTACATGCTGCTGCTGTTCCTGCTGGTGAATGTGAATGACCAACCCAGTGGGCTGTCACAGTCATATAGTCTTTGGTTTGGCCACATCCATTTGTCCACATATCTGTGGTTAAGTGTACAGTGGGTAGAATGGCATTTTTGAGCCCAATTAGTACATTTTGGTACAGTTGCAAAACAGCTTTTCATGAAAAATTGTGTTGATGGAATTTTGTAACGGGGACACAAAACATCAATTAACTGTGAAAAACCTGCTGCATTTATAGTGGATATTGGACGCAGATCTAACACTAGCATAGTCGCCATGGCCTCTGTGATCCGCATTGCGACTGGATGGCTGCTGTGATATTTGATTCCTCTAGCAAAAGATTAATTCACAGTTAATTGTTGTAAAGTACTAGTGCTCTTCTTCATCGGCTTCTTATGGGAGGAAGATTCACCTCCAGCAGCATCAACAGCAGCAGCAGTGGGACTAATGCTCAAACATTCTTCAGAGGAATCAATTATAGTGCAGGAGTCATCAACACCTTGCCATGAACTCTCGTCAAATGGTGTAACATGGATGAGGTTCCAAGATGGTTAAGGTCCCTCCCTCGACTGACTATGGCTTGACATACACTACAAATGGCTATACAATTGTTGTCAGGATTTGGGTAGAAATAACTCTGCCCAGGCATGACAATGGCCGTCTTCTTGTCACGTGCCAGAACTGCAGCCACTGGTGCAGGACTTACACAAATAACCTCATCCTTATCAACATCCTCATTAGCGCCCTCGTCGCCTGCACAAATCTCCCCCTCATTCTCTTCTAATTCCAAAGTGGCATCCTCAATTTGGGTATCACCGGCTACACTCGGGCTATTAAGGCACACATCAGCAGAACTGCTGAAAGGGCCCTTCTTTATGGGTACACAAACAGAATGCTCACGATTAGACATCCCACTGTTGGATGGACTCTCCACAGGGATTGTTGTCATTTGTGAATCAGAGCAAACATTCTCCTCTAATGCCTTACTGTTATCTTGCAGTTCGGCTTTGACGCGTAACAGTAGTTGTGCACCAATTGTAGGCTGGGTAACTTTTTGGGATCTGCCACTAATAGCCAAAGGTGAAGGCCTCATTCTCTCTTTGCCACTGCGTGTGTAGAATGGCATGTTTGCAATTTTTTTTTATTGGCACTTAACTTTTGCTCAGTAACACTTCTTTTTCGCTTCAACACAGTAAACATTTTTTGGGTTTTTGTTTTTTGCACTGATTTGGAAACACTCTGTTGTTTGACATCGCCTTGGCCAGATGACGTACTGGGAACACTAACATCAGGACTGGTGACAGAACCTGGTTGCTCATTCTGATCATATGTGTACTGCTTTCAATCCATTCTGAGCGCAAAGCACTTGTAATGGTAAAAATTATTTGGTAAGATGCTGCTGACAGATATGACTTTTGACAGCCAGAAATATTTATGCACAATTAGGAGGGACACCCCAAAAGCACCGGGGAGTGCTAAAAATTAGTTGGTAGATACTGCTGACAGATATGACTTTTCACAGCCAGAAATATTTATGCACAATTGGGGAGGACACCCTAAAAGCACTGGGGAGTGCTAAAAATTAGTTGGTAGATACTGCTGACAGATATGACTTTTGACAACCAGAAATATTTATGCACAATTAGGGGACACCCCAAAAAGCACTGGGGAGTGCTAAAAATTAGTTGGTAGATACTGCTGACAGATATGACTTTTGACAGACAGAAATATTTATGCACAATTATGGGGGACACCCCAAAAGCACTGAGGAGTGCTAAAAATTATTTGGTAGATACTGCTGACAGATATGACTTTTGACAGTCAGAAATATTTATGCACAATTATGGGGGACACCCCAAAAGCACTGAGAAGTGCTAAAAATTAGTTGGTATATACTGCTGACAGATATGACTTTTGACAGCCAGAAATATTTATGCACAATTATGGGGGACACCCCAAAAGCACTGAGGAGTGCTAAAAATTATTTGGTAGATACTGCTGACAGATATGACTTTTGACAGCCAGAAATATTTATGCACAATTATGGGGGACACCCCAAAAGCACTGGGGAGTGCCAAATATTTTAAAAAAAAAATTAACCTCTATTCTCCTCTCTTCTTTAGCTATTTTTGTTAGAGCAATTGCAAGAAGAATATTGGATTCTCTGTCCCTGCTCTAATCAGCCTGTGACTACACCCTGCTCTCTCCCTCTGTCAAATGGCGATGGATTGCTGTGGAGGCGTGTATCTATAATCTTGAAGTATCGTGAGAACCGAGCCCCGAGATCCGACGACGTCACGATGACATTCTGCCTCGATTTGGATTCGGAGCGGGCGGGAGAGTACTGAGCTACTCAGCTCGCTACTCGGATAGGCAAAGTTCGGGTGGGTTCGGTTTTCGGGGAACCGGACCCACCCATTTCTAACAATCAGAGTGGTCACGATTACACATACCACTCGTGGATGCACTCTCCTCAGGGATTGGTGTCATTTCTGATTCTAAGCATACATTTTCCTCTAATGTCTTACTGTTTTCTTGCAGCTCGGCTTTCACACGTAACAGTAGTTGTGCACCACTTTTGGACTCCGAATTACTTGGTCTTGCTTGGTCCCGAGTGACCTTACAAGAAGAAGCCTCAGTAACATTTTTAGATCTCGCACTAATAGAAATAGGTGAAGGCCTCATTCTTTCTTTGCAACTGCGTGTGTATAATGACATGTTGGCAATTTTTTTTTTATCGGCAGTTAACTTTTTCTTTATTACACCTCTTTTTCTCATAAACACGGTAAAAGGTTTTTTTTTGTGTGGTTTTTTCCCAGACTTAAAAAGACTTTGTACTTTTACATAGGCTTTACCATATGACGTACAGGGAAGACTACCATCAGGACTGGTGGCAGCAGCTGCTTGCTGCTCCTGCTCATATGTGGACTGCTGTGAGACCCCGAACACTCGTAGTGCAAATTCAGAAATATATAGTGCTGGTATATTAGAATGTCAGCAGGGAGAAAATAGTTTTTTTAGAAGGGGGGAATATGTCACACCCCAAACACTTGTAGTACAAATTCAGAAATATATAGTGCTGGTATATTATAATTTCAGCACCAGAAAATAGCTTTTTTAGAAGGGGAGAATATGTTACACCCCAAACACTTGTAGTGCAAATTCAGAAATATATAGTGCTGGTATATTATAAATTTCAGCAGGCAGAAAATAGTTTCTTTAGAAGGAGGGAATATGACACTTTGTAGTGTAAATTAGGAAAAATGCCTCCTCTATACTCCTCTCTTCCTGCTCTATTCCTGTGACCTAACCCTTCTCTCTCCCTCTCTCAAATGTCACTGGATCGCTGTGGAGGCGGGAATTTATTCATTCTAAAAATCACGAGATCCGAGATCCGACGATGTCACAATGACGTTTTGCCTCATTTTGGAATCCGAATAGGCGGGAGAGTAGGTGGGAATAAGCGGGAGAGAATACTCTTGGTACTTGGATCCCTGAAGTTCGGACAGGTTCGGTTTCAAGGAAACCGAGCCCGCCTATCTATAATAACATCCCAATAATTGTATTTCATGGGGAAAAAAAATGTAAACAAAAAACAAATTTTTTTTATATTTTTTAATTAATAATCATTAATTTCTATATTATTAACATGTAGCACTAATTGAATAGCTTTGTTTTGGGTTTTTTCTGTGTGTTCTTTTGTGAGTTTATATTCCACATAGATATTGGACATATCCTGCAGAGTCTCATGTAGTGGAGCAGAGCGCACCTAGACCCGTATTCATCACCACACGTATCTTCAGATCCGCTCCTTGTAGAATTCGGACATATGCGCACCCGATTTACATACGTTGTTTAAAAAACACACATTACGTTCAGTATTCTTCCCTTAATGAATCTGGCTCACTGTGTGTACATTTTAAGATTATTGTTACCAACCTCTATAACATTGCCCTCTATCACAAGGGATTGACCATTTTTTTGGACAACTCCTGCTCTTAATGTCTCAATCCCCATATCTACTATATAAATGCCTAGTGGCGTGTGTGAAAAAAAAAAAAAAACAACCTGCAGCGCCACCTGCTGGGCAGAGTTATACACTGACCTATATTTTTCTTGAAGGAGAAGTGACAGTTGGGAGTGGTTGGTGGTTGCCGGGGGTGACAGTGGGGAGTTTTTAACACATTAAGTAGCTTGATGAAGGATGTGGCGATGAAGATGAAGGATGAGGTGATGGAGAAAAATGATGAGGTGGTGACATGTGGACAAAACCACGTTAAAAAAGGGAGCTTGCGTCGGGAAGTAACGCTCTTCCCCTGAGGAGGCCTGGGCTAGGCCCAAATGCATGACAAGAACCTTTTTAACACCTTAAGTAGCTTGATTTGACTAGAATGCATGAGTATCATGCACGGGTTAACTTGTAACTAATATTTTACATGAGGCTTTCTCCTCCGTCACCCTCGCTGCGACCTGACACATTGCTAATGTGAATGCAGCCACTGCATCTCAGTGTCAAATGTGCGGAGGTCCGCTTTATGAGGCATCCTGGCAGGTGTGCAAGCTGAACCTGTAAGTCCAAATATACAGCATTTGGCAGAGCACAGGAGACAACAGGGTAAGATGCCCGTCACTCATCCGCAAGAGCAGCACGGTGGCTATGTGGTTAGCACCTCTGCCTCACAGCACTGGGGTCATGAGTTCAATTTCCAATCATGGCCTTATCTGTGTGGAGTTTGTATGTATGTTCTCTCCGCGTTTGTGTGGGTTTCCTCCAGGTGCTCCGGTTTCCTCCAACACTCCAAAAATATACTAGTAGGTTAATTGGCTGCTAACAAATTGACCTTAGTCTGTGTGTGTGTGTGTATGTTAGGGAATTTAGACTGTAAGCCCAATGGAGCAGGGATCGATGTGAGTGAGTTCTCTGTACAGCGCTGTGGAATTAGTTGTGCTATATAAATAAATGATGATGAAGAGCTGTGAGGAGGAATTCGATATGGGTGGGAGCATAGCACAGACTAACAGCTTGATTTTGGGGTTGAGACTGCAATTATGTGCTCAATCCTATAGGAATGAGGGTACAGAGTAACCCTTTTCTTTTTTAGTTAAATGCATAGTGCACAGGGCATTATGTAATAAAGAAGTAAAAAGCCAACATAGAGCTTTGTGATAAATTCTCATTAAATTAAAGTAGATGCTTAAAATGGCTAATACCAACAGACAAAACAGTCCATTATGATCTATTTGCCTTCATGACTGTTTTATCTGTACAGTAATTGAAACAGGGCAGCCAACTTCTAATATGGACGATTTATAACCAAAAGGGACTCAAAGTATTAGTTTTTCCACATATAAAGATTGATCTTCCTCTGTCTGAAAGGCATTTGAAAGAGAGGAGCTCTTGTAAAATACATCGATACTTGTGATATAAGAATTCAACTTTGTTGGCTAAAGGTGAGAATTGTAGTTAGTGTAATATAACTATACTTACAGACAAAACGCTCAGGGTTCCTGTCTTTAAATGACTGATTTTAAGTTAGAGTTGCAATTTTATTATAATGTATATGAATAATGGAGTTGAAATACTGTGTTCAACCTCACCTACAATTCTCACTGCAGAAGTTTATTCTTTTCTATCATCAAAAGCACCAAAAATACATCCAGTAGGAATGCATTCTCCAAGGACATAGCTGACAGCTGTAAAATAAGTTCAATTAAAAAGAAGAGGGTGCTCAGTGGCTTGTAGAACGACTTGATTTATTCGTTTGTCCATATCCAATAAAACAACAAAGGGTATGGAAGGGTTTTGCCTACAGCTGTTTCATATACAATACATACATGGCAGAACGAGCTAGGACTAACGAAACTCCATTAAAATTATATACGTCATGGTATAAATCAATGTTCGCAAGCTTACGTCACTAACCGTGTCTCAAACTATAATAACCACACAAAAAAATAGCAATTACAAACCTATACCGGAGTTCAAATATATCAAAGTACTAAAAAATGCATCAAATCATTCCAGAAATACTGTAAATTCGTTCTTATTAAACTCGATGGACTGAGGGTATTAACCCATGTTATTAAATGAGCCATATAGGGATTACATTTCTATCTACACTATGGGAAAGAGGTATGTAAGGAAGCAAGAAGTCATGACTACAATAAGGGGAACACAGTGAGTCACCAGGCCCCCAGGCAAAGGGGCTGTCAGGCGCTGTCCCCGCACTGTACATAGGTGCCGGGGACGAACGCCTGTCCTCCATTATGGGCTGTGCCCCGTTGCCTGACTATGGAACGCACTTTCGAAATTGGGCCCTAAGCTGCGCGCGCCTGTGCAGTGAAGTCGCCTCCCGTTGCCAGGCAACGGAGCGCTCTCCTCTTCATTCATCAGGTACATCTGACAGACAAAATTTCCTGCCTCCAATCAGGGGCTGCCCTCCGCTATTTTAGGCTCTTCCTAATTCCATTCTGGGGCCAGAGTATTGGTTCACCAGCTTCAGCGTTCTTGTCTCCTGTTCCCGCTATTGTTGTGTTGGTCCTGACTCCTGGCTTGTTCCTGACTATTCTCTTGTCCTGCGTTTTGGTACTGCTCGCTTGTCTGGACTCTGACCTCTGGCTTGTCTCTGACCATTCTTCTGGATCCTCCCTGTGTACCACGCCATCGTTTGGTATCTGGCCCGGACCGCACAACCATTCCCGTACTATCCACTGCACTGGTGACTAACTTGGAGAACCGCGTCCTTCGCTCTTCACTCAGCCAAGTCCATACCTCCTTGCGGGGGTCCCTGGTGAATACCGGGGGGGGTGCATTAGACTCTGCGCCAGTCAGTGGCATCTGTCATTAACGTGACAGGGGCACAGTGACGACACTGTAGCCTCCTGGACAGAGCACAGACGCGGCTTAATGGTAAGTAGTTTGACTAAAACTAAATCCACCTGACCAGATGGAAGGATTTTTCGAACTGAAATAAGGAAAAAAATAGGGCAGTTAGATTGTTTAAATTAGAAGAGATTAAAATCTTGTTTTAGTAACCACAGGGAATATATGTAAAAAGTAAATTAGGTTAATTAATACAGAGAATGAAAGACTTCCAGTAACCGGCTAGTAGACAACTCTCAAAACTTCAAATACACGAGAAAATAAATAGAATGATTTATAGGAAGAAAGTCGACTTGTATGCAATTTATTTCTTGCTGCCTTTAGAAATATATCATTATTACCCTATATGTTTTGTTAATTAATATTTTGTTAATTTGTAATAAAGTTTTACAAAAAAAAATAACCATTTGTACAGTCAGCAACAAGATAGTATTTAAGGGGCATGCTGATTAGATTCATATTGTTATGACATTGAGTGTCAGGGGTGATTGAGATGGAAACAGTGGGGGAAGTGGGCTGGTATACAGGGGTACGTCATACCGCCACTTCTCTTACTGTCTTCATTGTAAAATTCAAATCCCATTCAATTACATTTTCCATATACATTTTCTCAGAACTGCGAGCAAAAATCTGCGTTGAAATGACCATACTAACGGTAATAATGAGCGGGCCTCATTACTTTCACGAGTAACACGGCCAATTGAATCCCCCCCCCCTACTTTTCACTTTAGAAAGGAAATTTAGAAGTGGCAGTATGGAAAATGTAATTACAATTGCCAATTGAATTCCCCCCTAAGACTCTGATAGTTTATTTAAATTGCAACAATCTCACTTGGAAGTTCAGAGGCTGTAACCGATAATATAGATCCTTGTCCCAGCTATTAGTTTGCCTGGAGATCTATTACACGTGGACGGTCTTTTAAACTTTCAAAGGCTATAGACGCTTGTATGATTCCTACTTGTGGCTTGCGGTATGCCCCATGGTCTTGCTTTGCGCCATGGAATTAATGTTATATATAAATTCTAGACTTGTGAGTCCTCAATTTGTGAGGTTTATTCATTTATTTTAAAGTATGGTTTCAGCCTTGCTGTCCTCTGATTATAAAAGTCCTGTAGTAGTGTTTGATATATATAAAGTGCGATACAAGAGACTTGCCAGGAACTAGACCTCACAGACGTTTTCTCGTTTGGCAGCTGGGTTTGGGCCTATAAAAACAGAGCAAGGGTTACTTGCTGATCCTGTTTAGGCAAGGCACACTTACCTGCTCCTCGCTGACCGCCGCGCTCCGTCTGGCCACACAGCATCTTCTTCTCGGGTCTGCGCATGCGCAGACTCAATCCTTCAATCCTCTTATGTCTTCTGCCTCTCTCCTACTGGCTACTCAGCTTTGGCTCCAAAGTTTAAAAGGCACTTCCCCCTGCAGCTCAGTGCCTGTTTACCAAGTTACCTGCTAGGTAATAGACGTACTAGACGTGACTCTATCTCTCCTGCTGTAAACCAGTTGTCTGCAAAGCTCACGCTCCATTGTGTAATTCGCCACTATCCCTGTGGTAACCAGTTGTCTGCAGAGCTGACACTTCATATATCCTGCTGTAAACCTGTTGTTTGCAGAGCTCACGCTCCATCGTGTACTTCCCCACTATCCCTGTGGTAACCAGTTGTCCGCAGAGTTGACACTTCATATCTTCTGGTGTAAACCTGTTGTCTGCCGAGCTGACGCTCCATTGTGTACTTTGCCACTATCCCAGTGATAACCAGTTGTCCGCAGAGCTGACACTTCATCTCTCCTACTGTAACCTGTTGTCTGCAGAACTGACACTTCATTTCTCCTGCTATAACCTGTTGTCCGCAGAACTGCCACTTCATTGTGTACTTCGCCACTATCCCAGTGGTAAACCTGTGGTCCGCAGAGCTGACACTTCATCACTCCTTTTGTAACTTTTCATCTGCAGAGTTTCTCCTCTCTACATTCCCCTATAGGTCTCGCCTGACACTTCCAGTAAGGGCCGCGACCTGCGGTGCGGACGCAGCTGAGGCCAAACCACCTTGCGGAAGTCCATGATGATTACCTCCCGCCCCTGCGCCTTGCTGGAAGTAGAGCTAAATTAGTCAGATCTAAGATCCAATCCTTCTGAACCGTGACAGATGTCTTGATGAACACTGATGCTGTGCAGATGCTGGAGGGAATACCTGTGCTTATAAGAGCCAGTCAGTGCATGGATCCCTTGCCAGATTATTGAGTCTCTCTGACCATTGTTCAGTGACCCTGTTACCTGTATCCTGATACTACTCTGTACCGACTACTACTGCTGCTAGCTGCTGTTCTGACCATGCTTTGTTAGACTATGATTTTAAGTCTGTGTGCAATTGGACATCTTGATACTACACACAGCTGTGCCAGTAGTGCCTCTATATAACACCTAAGGCTGAAGCCTATATTTATTGATCTGTGCTCCATTTCTGCGTCGGTGATGAACAGTTCCAAATGCTGCTATCAAGCACTGAGCTATTAATGTCTTCTGTTTCTGCACTGGCTGTATCTGTATCCAGCTGCTACTATGTAGCACTGAACTGTAGTCATGTTCCGTTCCTGCATTTTGGTGTCCAGTTCCACCTGCTGCGATGAAGCACTGAGCTCTTACCATGCTCCGTTCCTTCATTGTGGTGTCCAGTTCCACCTAATGCTTTAAAGCACTGTACTACTGCCAAGGTCCGTTCCTGCAATGGTGGTGTCCACTTCCACTTCTACTATCTAACGTTGTACTTCTAAGTGTACTCCGTTCCTGTATCTGCTGTGTCTACATCTGCTGAACTTTGGGGATCAATGTTATTAAGGAGACGTGAGTGCCTTACCTGTCTTCACTCCGTGGTTGTCGCTGTGCCCCCATCTACAGTGTCCCTGCTGTATTGAATTACAGCTGCTTGGATTGTTCTTGCCATTCTGGTTCCTTCAGTCTAGCTCATAATGGCTGTCAATGCTGAACTGCCTTCAGCTTGTCCACTTCATTGCCGGTCAGTGGTTGAAGTGGTAATTTAGAAGGGGCGGTGTAGAAACTTAAAAGTGTCAGTATGAAAAATGTAAGTGAATGGAATTTGATAATTTTACAGAGGAGTCAGTAGGAGAAGTGACAGGGTGGCATATCACCGTTTACACCCCCACTACTACCACTGTTGCCGATAATTACTGATCCGATCGGGAGCCATGGCGCTGAGGTGCATCTTGTACATTTCATAGCCAGTGATTTCTTATTCCAATGATGGATAGATTCTATTGTTAGTAATGGTGCTGCACCCTCCAGCAGCATTTCAGGTTACATCTACATTGGGATTTATGATTACCATTCAGGGACTGCGAGTGCATTGTGTTTGACTCAGTACTAACATCAACTTATGTGTTGACCAGGATGAACTTGTCTTTCTTATGTGCTACTAGGTACATAAAATCAAAATACTGAAGCTTACTATTAATTATATGCTGCCTATCAAGAATATGAACTCTACTTTTCTACTTCTTGGAAAGTGTCAAGTTATTATCTAAGCATTGTGATTCAACTATACTTCAGGCCTAGCTGCAGTCCTGTTTTTATTCTCAAAGGAGTATCGGAGGTGACCTGCCATTGAAAGAATGAGCTTTTATCATTTTAAACCTGTGACCTCTTGGTATTGTACTACTTGGTGCCAGAGGTCGAGGTTACCAGCAACCGGGGTCTAATCCTGCTTGAGTTCAAAATAGTTCCTGACTGATGAACGAGTTGATTTAATTAATAACTTAATTTGTGATTAAAGCGAGATTATATTTATAGTTAACATAAATGCAGCAAGACTGTAAGATTTTGCAAGTTAAGAAAGAAATAAGGGATCTTTGTCATTCCAAGGTACTAATGAGATATACATAAATGAATGTTTGCAACCCCAATGTATTTATTATTATTATTATTATTATCGTTTATTTGTAAGGCGCCACAAGGTTTCCGCAGCGCCGTACATGGTACAAACAGTAGACTATACAGGGTGAGACAGTACAGAACAATAAACACAAAGTACCAGAATTTCAGAAACTCCAGGCAGGCAGATACAGTAGAGACAGAGCGGAAGAACAGGTATTGAGACAGGAGGGAGCTTACATCCTAAGGGAGGGTAATGTAATGTAATGTAAGGTAATGTAATGTTGAATTTTAGACATAGAGAGAATATAAGAGAATATTTGTACATTCTTGGATATATTGTATTTTGTTCTGTCACATAAGAAGTATATATTTATAAATTTGACCAGATGAGTAAGTAGGTTTAATAATAATCTGGGCACTGTGGTGTTTATTCTCCTAGACCAGTCCAAATTGGTTGCTTAGTTTGATTGATATATGGGATGCACTCAACCGCCTCTTCTGACACTGGAGTATATGTGAATTTGGAATGAGATTTTGTTGAAGTAGGTATGAGTGTGCTCAAACAGGACATCTGTATTTTGGTAACGGTTATGCATTGCCAATAAAGAAGAAGTAATGTCCCCAAAAAGGGTTTATTGAATAACTTTGTTTTCAGTCAATATTGTGTCAGTTTTCTCAGACTCTGGGGAATGGTGGATGGGGTATTGCATTAGGGACTTTGAAAATACTGAAATGTAGAATCAATGCCTGGCATCAATTGATTATAAACCAGGGACAGTCATCCATGAAATGTACAACTTTTAGGATTTTCTATTGTACATAGGACTTTAGGATTTGATTTTAGATGTTTCTTTTTACTTACACAACACATGATTACATGAACAGTAAAATTTCAAGCAGAATACCAGAGTAGTGGATTAAGCTAGGACGGGATGAAAGGATCCAGTAGTGAATGAATGACTGGAGGAACTGAGACTGGTTCTTGTTGGTTGGGAAATTAGCCAATTAGAACTTCTCACAGTATTTGCTGTTTTGTGGTCCAGCCTACACAGCAAAAAGTACTCAAAATCCAACAACTCACTTTTTGAATATGGAGAAATAACACTGGCAAGAAAGGTCATAATAAAGTCTATGGACTGTAAAGAACTTCTGGGGGGGTCAATAGATACCAGCAATAATGATCAGATCGGCGAAGGGAAAGCACGTTTTTCCAATTAAGGAATCAAATGTAGACAGGCCACATGAGCTACTCATTCCAAAATTCATGGAATAATCTACATAAAATAAGACTCCTACTACTACTCCTCCTCCTCAGGATAGCTTTGCATGTCAATAGTTGCATCAAAATTTTAAAGCTCAGCCATGTTTCTGTAAGAATTATGGGCCTGATTCATTAAGGATCTTAACTTGAGAAACTTCTTATTTCAGCCTCCTGGACAAAACAATGTTACAATGCAAGGGGTGCAAACTAGTTTTCTGTTTTGCAAATAAGTTAAATACTGACTGTTTTTTCATGTAGCACACAAATACTTGATAGCTTATTTGTACACTGAAATTTAAAGTTAATATAGGACATGCCCTACCCCAACTATAAATCTGTCGCCACATTTTAAATTTAGCTTCCCCTCCAATGTAACATGGTTTTGCCAAGGTGCAAAGTTACTCATTGTTTATGCTTTAATTTCCTTAATGTATCAGGCCCGAGGTGTCAATAAGTAAATAGCCAATTGCAGTGGCTTTCTCCCACTCCAGCCAATCATATGCAAGCTGCAGCTGTTCCCGCATGGCCCAGTTTAATTCAATCACATCGCTAGAACTCATTGTTCTGTCATGATTTTTTATTTTTATCCTACTGGATTACCTCAGAGAGGATTCCATATGGATTTAGGAGAATATTAAAATGTTAAAATAGGCATCTGGGAGAACCTTTATTTAAATTTAATAATACAACAATAGGTGTTTTTTTACCATTAGGAACATTTGTGGAACTATATGTTCCAGCAGACCTGGTTGGCGCTTGCAGTTCCACATGCTCCTGAATGATGTTATATAGAGTAAATTCATTCTCACCATTAAAGAAAATACATAGGATACAATATACAGTAATAAAGTAAGGGCTATGGGCAGTGCAAAATTAGATTGGGTGGATCACAATCTTAGGTCTCTAGAGGATAACAGTTTGGTCCCAGGAACCTGCAGACCTGGATACATATTGAAGTTTTAAAACTCACCTAGTAGAGCCCCAGCCACAAGGTAACAAGAAATGTGTTGGGCCTACGTTACTTAGAATAACATCATCGGGTGTTCAAATTAGAAGGGACCTATCAATGTTTAGGTAACCTAGAAAATATATTATTTTTACTATGTTAACTGTTGTCTGAATTATAATGTGTCATTATGCTTGCTTCTAATAAGTTAGATTGATACAGCACGGTGGCTAGGTGGTTAGCACTTCTGCCTCACAGCACTGGGGTCATGAGTTCAATTCCTGACCATGGCCTTATCTGTGTGGAGTTTGTATGTTCTCCCCATGTTTGCGTGGGTTTCCTCCAGGTGCTCCGGTTTCCTCCCATATTCCAAAAAAACATACTGATAGGTTAATACCTCATGTTTTCATTTTGCTAGACACACACAGATATGCAGTGTGAAGGATAAGTGCTGACAACTGTCTTTTTGTTTTGTATACATATATGGGCATTTATATTGCCACGCAGCTGGTACCACATACAATATGGGATATACCGAGCGGAGCGCGGGCTTATTGCCAAGCAGCTGGTACCATATATAATGTGGGATATACCGAGCGCGGGCTTATTTTTCTCTGGTTTTGTTTTAAAATATTGCCTTTTTGTCATAGCAGCTGTCCATCAAGCCTATTTAAGGCACATTTGGGTGTGGCTGACAAGCCAGCCCTTGCTAGATGTAAACCCCTATACCTGGGAAGTGAGTGCATCTGATTTTAACTGCATTTTAATAGTGTTTAAAGCATATAGGTCAGTGTAGGACCTGCATATAATGAGGTACCCTTGACGTTGGGATGCAGGCTTAAGTCTTTTGATCAAAATATGGACTAATATCTCATGTTTTCATTTTGCTAGACACACACAGATATGCAGTTTACAGGATAAGCGCTGACAACTGTGTTTTTGTTTTGTATATATATGGGCATTTATATTGTCACGCAGCTGGTACCACATGCAATATGGGATATACCGAGCGCGGGCTTATTGCCAAGCAGCTGGTACCATATATAATGTGGGATATACCGAGCGCGGGCATTTTTTTCTTTGATAGGTTAATTGGCTGCTGTCAAATTGACCCTAGTCTGTGTGTGTATGTATTAGGGAATTTAGACTGTAAGCTCCAATGGGACAGGGACTGATGTAAGTGAGTTCACTGTACAGCGCTGCGGAATTAGTGGCACTATATAAATGAATGGTGATGATGATGATGATGATAATTGATACAACTAAGATCGGCTTAATTTTTAATTTGCGTGCAATACATGTTTTATTCACTTTTCAAATCATACATCACTTTGGCATTTGGTCATTGCCGTTTAATTTTGGGTATGAGTGCAATTAACTGGACACGTGTGGGTTGTGCAGAGAAATTTTGTTTCTCCGGTAACATGGATGCAGGCTATTTATACTAAAGCTAATGATTTCCTTTTGGGTTCCATAAAAAAACTTCCACTACATATGTTAAACAGGTGCTGGTTTAAATTCCAATGTTGTAGAGTTTCCCTGAGAAAACTCAGGACTGTCCTGGGAAACTCAGACACATTGGAAATCTACATAAGGATCACAATGTTGTTACAATGACAAAGGCCTCAGCCATGCCCCAAGTCCCCATTTGTCATGAAAGGTTCTTTCAACGGATAGTGCTGGTCACAATCTTATTAATTGCATCACCTCCATAAAGGCTGGGTGGGATCAGAAAGAGCTACAGAGCTTTTTAATGCTGGTAGACTCAGGGGTGGGATCCTGTTTATATAGCCCCTCCCCATAGGAGCACCAGTCCTTTGCTGACCAATCTGGGGCTGGCTTTCAGTGTGGCTGAGGGATCCCATGAATGTGGTCTCCTGTTAGAGTGATTAACCAGCCCAGGCTGACTAGTACTAGTGCTAGTTGAGGATTTGGGCATATAAAAGTTTTTTAATATTTATTACATTTATGTTTATTTTGAATAGTGCACTGTGCATGCAAACCACTTTATTACAGGTAGCAATTTTGTGTGAATTGCATTGCATTGCATTTGGTGAGTGGTATTAAAATTATAAGACAAAACCAGTGGTTGAAGTGAGGGTGTATACGGCGGTATGCCACACCGCCACTTCTCCTACTGCTTTCATTGTAATACAATCACACAATCTCTATCAGTCTCCAGAGAAGATGTACATTTCTAGGTGCATAGGTGGATTTCAAGCAATTTAATAAAACGAGCTTCATAAACACATACACACATGCACAAGTGACACATCAGAGATACTTTTAGATTGCTGAAGCTGATCTCTAGTGCAAAGAGGTATGCACATTGATGTGACCCGGGTGGATCATCAACGCAAATGGGAGCAAAACCAAAGTATTTTGCAGTGTGCTTTGAGTTCGCTTCATAAATGGCCTCCAGTACTCCAGTATACTTTGTTTACTGGCCAGCAAATTGGAGGTGTTACTTATATTCTAATCACAAATTCAGGGTCTTCTTTGTTCACTTGCCTGCAGAATAGGGGTTGTTTTGTACATTACTATCGACAGTAGCCAGCAGGGAAGGCTATTGCATCAATATTGGTACTGCTTTGTATGCTGGCCACCAAATTGGAGGTCTGCTTTATATACTAGTCACAAAACCAGCATGTGATTTGTGTACTATCCATTAGAATACACCTAATATTGTACAATTACCATAAGTATAACATCAGAATTGTCTGTTTGTAGAATAAAAATTAAACACTTGTTTCTGGGTTTTAGGAAGAGGTAGCTTCCAGTCAATGGATTAGCTATACTGAATCTACTTTAAAGTCTGTGGAATGTTTATATTTGGAGCAGCTTGGTATCAACTAAAGTTGTGTATATTACATATAGACCTAGGACCCCAGCCACAGGAACTTCAGGTAAGATTAGCACCCTCCAGATGTTATGCCTATAGAGGACAATGTGATCATTCCCAGGTTTTTATAATATTTCTTGCAGGTAAGGAACATCAAAGCAGATCATTTTATAATATGTATCTTAGAGGACTACCCTATATATTTATAATCCAGGAACCGAACCTCATAAAATATGTCAACCATAGCTAGCACCCGAAGGGAGAACATAGAAGAATTGCATATCTTCCTAGGGAATTTAAATTTCATAATGATGTTTCATATGTGCCTGTGTGGACAAGCCTGCTCTTTTGATTGGGTGTATATTTATAGGCTATGCCAGAGAAAATATATTTATAAATGTCCCGAATAGAAATGTGTTTTGAACAAAGGTCAAAAAATAATCAGGATACACACAGACTTTCTTTTAGTGACCTCACAATGAAGGGGGTCTAGTGGACAGGAGAGAATGAGAGAGAGTTCAAAAAATAAATTTGGTATAACCACTGCTCTATCTGCAATTTGTATATGGAAAATTCAGAACGAATACACAGGTCAGTTAAATGTAACTTTTCTGAGAGCATTAGAACTCAATTGCTATTAAATCTATTTTTTTTAAATTGTTCAGACAATAATGTAGTAAAGCGTGTTGTGCCATTTAAGATGATATAAAAAATATATTTGCATTTGTGTGTACCTATACGATTCTCATGTGCATAGAAGTGATTTGCAAAATGCATTTTCTTTCCAGAATTGTTTGAAAGGATAGGAAACATGTTATTATGCATGAATTCCAACCTGCTGCAATATGTATAGAACTCATTACATCTGTACATTGATAAGTAGTGATATAGCTAAAACAAGATATTTGTGCAAGGCATTTTACTCCCAATAAATAAGAGGCACTCTAAGTGAAGTGCATATATCATTCATCAGTTTTGGAGCATTTTGTGGTTTTCAATTTAATTCCCTAAACAAGATGCAGGAAGGAACCTCATAGGAGACTACTGAATAAAATGTCTTAAAGAATCTTTCTTGGATATCAAATTATATAAAATAACTTTATGAAGAATTCGGCGTTGCCTGTGTTTAAATCTTCAAGTTATTAAGTTAACAATGAGTTGGATGTAGCTGTCAACATTTTAAAAATAATTAGTAACTTAGAAGCTCTTCCAACACACCCATTAGGTGGCTGCCCAGTGTCATTTTGGTTTTTATACTGAATGTTATCCAAATCCGTTCAGTGGCAGACCCACAACAGGCTCCCAGGTCAAAGTTCTGACCAGCATGCACCAAAGGGAGGTCTGACCAGGACCTCAACCCCCTAGTAAGACTTTTGGGAACTAATGTTACCAGTCTGTGAAGTTTTCGTCCAAATCCATCAAGTGGAAGGCTCAGAACAGGCTCCTCGGGTCAAAGTTCTGCCCAACATACACAAACAGGAGATCCGACCGGCACACTAAATCCACTAAAACCTGCTTAGGATCCAACTGGACCACCTTGCATTGATTTCATCCCAATTGGTGCAGGGGTGTCCGAATGTATAACCGAACAGACAAACAAACTAAATCCATCCAGTGGAAGGTCCAGAACAGGCCCCCCAGGTCAAAGTTATGGCCCGAATACACCAATGGGAGGTCCGACCAGGACTTCAACCCCTTAATATGTCTTATTGGATCCAATATTACCAGTCTGTGAAGTTGTCATCCAAATCCATGCAGTGGAAGGCTCAGAACAGGCTCCCTGGGTCAAAGTTCTGCTCAATGTACACCAATGGGAGGTCCGACCAGTACCATAAACCCCCTAAAACCTGCCTAGGATCCAACTGGACCACCTCGTGTTGGTTTAATCCTAATCAGTGCAGGGTAGTCCGAATGCATAACCAGACAGACAAAAAAAAACAAATCCATCCAGTAGAAGGCCCAGAACAGAAGAATAAAACAAAAGAAAACATCCACAGACAAACAATCGCAAGTATGACTCAATCAAAGCCAGGAAGATTTTCCATATAAGTACATTGCACATATGTGCTAAACTCGCTGAGGAGTACGAATCAATAAATATCCATGCAAATGCCTGCATAATTTACCCATGAGTCATAGTGGCACAACTAGATATTGCAAGCAAGACAGAGAATGTGTGACATTTGAAATTTAACATTTGACATTTGACCTGGGGATCTGTAGACTTATGCACTCTGAACCCTCTGACTTGGGGAAACAAGTGCGTATGGAGAATCAAGCCACTTATATCATATGGCATAAAAAATGTTTAGGGCCTGCCTGCTGGTATACACAAACCTCTCATGCCCTATTGTACTGTTGACCAGTGCTTTCTAATTTTGTAACGTGGGGTTCTCTGGAGCTAGTCAGAGTCTCACTATGCTGTCTTTAGCTAACATATACAATTGAGAAATATAAAGCTATGTCAGCTTGTTACCTTTCCCTTCAAGCGCAATTTAAATATACATGTGGCCGGTGGCCGAAGAGGAACCTCAATTCCTGCTTTTTGGATACAGTGAGTGACCCTACGCCAAAAAGTTTGTATATGGGGACACTCCCAAAGCAGATGCCTAAAACTACCAATTTCTGAGTTGCATTTCGGGCAATTAAGAGTATTATCAGGGCGAAATTTTGCCAATCTAATAGTGGTCAGATAAGCCCTATGTAAAATAAAAACTTGTATTTGTTGGATCTTTAAGGATGCTGCGTATCCACAGAACTATCTGTCATCATCGGCTATTTATATAGCGCTACTAATTCCGCAGTGCTGTACAGAGAACTCACTGACATCAGTCCCTGCCCCATAGGAGCTTACAATCTAAATTCCCTAACATACACACACAGAGAGAGACTAGGGTCAATTTGATAGCAGCCAGTTAACCTACCAGTATGTTTTTGGAGTGTGGGAGGAAACCAGAGAACCCGGAGGAAACCCAGGCAAACCATACATACTCCACACATATAAAGCCTTGGTCGGGAATCGAACTCATGACCCCAGTGCTGTAAGGCAGGAGTGTTAACCACTAAGCCACTCTGCTGCTATCTAGAGCCTTCCCCCAGTGCTTACCTGTATCTATTTCCCACTGGTTTCTCAGACCATCTAAGTCACGCAACGTAGATTCATAAAGGAGGTGTGAATACATATGTGAAATCAAACCCTTGTGGCCAAAGGTCTATAGTTGCTTTTTTCAGTGGAGCTATAACAATTACCAGTGGTTTCCCCTTAAGTTGTGTTGTTATAGCATGCCGCAGTTGGAGGTAAGAGAAGAACATTGTTCTGGGTACGGAGAATTCCCTAGACAACTGATCAAAGGATTTGAGAACATCCACATCCTATAATTGACCAAGAACCTTTACAACATATCGGGACCACCACCTGGACCCTTCCACGGTATCCAATTCCTTTAACTTCTCTGTCCCCCATATGGGCGTGCATGGGTCAGTGTCGCTATATCCCACCATTTTATTACTAATTGTCCAAATCTTAATTGCTTGTATCAGCAGTGGAGAAGCCCGTGAATTAATTTGTCCGAACGGCAGTGACTGTAAAGGCGATATTTGGCATTGAATTGACGCACTAATTCCCTATGTAGGTCATGATAATCGGGATCAGAAACCCACGCCTTGAGATGGGCTAGCTGAGAGGCAACATAAAATAGTTTCAGGCTAGGAAGCGCAAGACCACCAGAGGATCAAGACCTACACAGTAAGCTAAGCTTGACCTTAGTCCCCCCACCTCCCCAAACCAGAGAGACCAAGTATTGGTCTATGCTACGAAAGATAGAGGGTGGGATATATATGGGTGATTGCCGGAGTATATATAAAAATTTTGGCTGTACCACCATTTTAATCAAATTTATCCTGCCAGAGACAGAGAGCAGGAGCTATCTCCAAATATGAGTTTTCGATTTAAGATATTCGATTTGGGGTTGTAAGTTCCACTTTACATATTCTGAAGGGGTATTGGTTATCCATATACCCAGATATTTGAATTTGGGTGTTCATTTCAATTGAAGATCTTTCAATGGTTACATGTGGCCTTCCCAACCCAATGGAAACACGCTGGATTTGTCCCAATTGAGTTTTAACCCGGAGAAACCCACAAACCTGTCAACTACCCACAAGAGAGCTCATAGAGAGACATCATGGTCCGAAAGTAACAGCAACATATCGCCGGCGTATAGCGCCACCTTATTCTCCCTGTGTGCTGATTTAAGTCCTGCAATTTGTTTATTATGAAGAGTAAGACAAGCAAGAGGCTCTATTGCCAGTGCAAACAGCGCCGAGGACAATGGGCAGCCCTGTCTAGTGCCCCGCTCCAGGTGGAATGGCTGAGAGAGACAACCATTAACGCACGCACGTGCTAATGGATGAGAATATAGGAGCTTAATCCAGTTTATGAATTTTGGACCCAACCCAAAGCAAGAAAGCACCTCTCACAGGTACGGCCATTTCACAGAGTTGAATGCCTTGGCCGCGTCCAAGGACACCAAAACTTTGGTCCCTGAAGGAGGAGACTGCACCTTCAGAATAAAGAGTAATCTCCTAAGATTAATAGATGTTGACTTGTCTGGCATAAATCCCATTTGATAAGGGTGTATCAATTCCAACACCACACTGTTCAACCTCAGAGCCAGTAATGTAGCCAAAATCTTTACATCAGTTGTCAGCAATGAGATGGGGCAATAAGACTCGGGATATAATGAATGTTTTTCTGACAACACAATCACTATTGCTTCAGCCATGGAAGGGGAGAGAAAACCCACCCCACAAAGCTTGCTAAATGTGTCCAAGAACCTGGATACATAAAGGGGACAATGTTTTTATACAGTTCTAGAGGTATGCCATCCACCCCAGGGGCCTTACCATTGGAGAATGACATGATAGCCAATTCTAAGGTGAAAGGTATACTCCTTACTATCTATGGAAAGCACGGAGAGAGATGCAGTTCCTAAGTATGTCTTCAAGGCATCCAAATTATACTGAACCTGGGACTTGTATCTGCTAGCATAATATTTATAAAAAACCTCAACAATATCTGGCATCAGAAACTGCTTAACTCCACAATCGTCACAAATGACCGATACAGCTGCATCAGCTTTCTCAACCTTCGCCAAGTAAGCCAGTAAACTTTCATTTCTGTCACCCTGAGCATATTGTACATGTTTTGCGAAAAAGGATTTTACATTTGGATTTGTCAAAAAAATAGTGAACCCATTCCCTTTGTGCTAATTGCCATGCTCGCCTTCCAGATTCATTTCTATTCTGTATATACTGCACTTCCAATAATTTACAGATTTTCTCCAAATTCTTTTCTCTATGTCTAAATTGCTTTTTTGTTTCTGCCACACCAATAATCAGTGTCCCCCTCAAAAAGGCCTTAAAGGCATCCCAGACTATTGGAGGCCTTGCTATCTCAGCATTAACCACAAAGGCTCCCTCCCACTGAGTCACTAATATTGCTCCCATTCCCATCAGAGAAAGCCAAAAGGTATTCAGTTTCCAGAAGGATTGACCCTTATTAATAGCAAAGTCAATAGACAGGAGGAGAGGCGAGTGGTCAGAAATCCCTCGGGCCTTGTATTCTATTACAGTAACAGCCGGCACCAGAGAGCAGGACAAGAGAGCTAGACCAATTCTTAAGAATTAAAAAAAAATAAAGTATACCTTAATCCCTAACTACAATTAAGTTAGTATACTCAGCGAGCCAGCACACGACCACCAGTCGAGCCTGGACTACTCAGGACAGCCTGGGTCCAACAAGGCAAGCAGATCAGAGGGAAAGACACAGTAAGAGAAATAAGAGAAGGAAAAAAGGGGAGGAAAGAAAAAAAAAATAAAAAGGGGCAAACTGAGACCAAGATCGGCCTTAAAGCCATGGGCTCTCCAGCCCATTACTTCTTTTAGTGGCATTTGCAAAACAATATACCTTATCAACACGTATCAAACAGCATTTAGAAAATGAACATTAACGATTCCTTGTGTCGAAGTCAGCAAATTGGATAAAGTCATTTCAATTAATATCTAGTAAACTTGATCATCTTTGTCTGAAAATTATGCGAATAGCACGCTATGGCGTGGAGAAGCGTATCCACGCGCCAATAACAGGTTTTACACCTTTACACGCATTCACACGAACATAAACATTTGTAATTAGTACACATTAATTGTAGTTGATACCCATAGTAATTAATGTTGAATAGTATTACGGTTAATACTATGGGGCATATTCAATCCATGGCGGAAACGCCAAAAATCTTGCAGCGTGCGCACTATTACCGTTATGACGGTAATAGCGCACGTGTTTGTGTGTGTGTGTGTGTGTTAGCGAATTTAGACTGTAAGCTCCAATGGGGCAGGGACTGATGTGAATGAGTGCTCTGTTCAGCGATGTGGAATCAGTGGTGCTATATAAATAAATGGTGATGATGATGATGATTTGAAAACTGGGTTCCCCCTTAATTTACAGTAACAGGATGTGATTTTGACGCTCCATTAAACCAGGTGCTCTGTTGTGTTGCCGGTCAGACCATAGTTTTAGCTTTTACAAATACTCCATTAATATAAGCACAAGAGACACATTCTCCCTTTGCCCATAATATACAAGAATATTCAATGGCAAATGTGCTCACAGCCCTGAAAACCACCTGAAATCTCTCCAAGTGAAGAGAAGGATGAGGAAAATGAAAAAAATCACCAACAATTATTTAAATCCTGTGTATTTAGCTCATGCTTGTAATTTAATAGCTCTCTTATGCTGTCCTGTAAGATCACATTCCTATTTCCGGTAATTTAAATTCAGACAGTTTTAACAACATGATTTGGGGTTCTGAAGTAACATTCCCATCTTCAAAGTGAGAGCTGTCTACAGTCTGTACTTTCCTTTTAACAAGTAAAGGAGCAGTTTTTCTCGTCCCTTGTCTAACCCCCTCCCATCCATCTCAAAGGATTAACTTTCCATATACACAATCTTTTGCACGCAATGTGACCATTAAATTAATATTTGCTTGTGCATTAATGTCCATCATAAAAGTAAAGTTTAATGGACAAGGGGAAAGAATCCTTCAGGAAGCTCATCTGTATAGATGTGGATTTGGCAGCTTTCAGCACTGTATCCATAGTGAACATGTCCATTCAGCACCAGTAATGCTCAGTTCAACACTCTGAAACAGATCCATCAATCAAATGTGTGTCAGCGATCCTTCTCTTCGCGTGATCTGACACACAGCGACCGGTAGGAAGATGTGTATGATGTCACCCCGGCATGCAGAGAGGAATTTCCTTGTCACCAGCGTCCCGTTTCAAAGAGGCTCTCCCTATTCCGTCCAAGACGATTGAATGTTTAAATTATTAAAGAACAATAAATATAAAAAATATATTAGCCACCGATCTTCATGGACCTTTTTAAGTGTGGACGTCTTGAGCTGTAGCGCCATCAGGCCCATTGTTAATCCAGCCTTGGGTATAAGATGAAGCCAAAATGTACTCTATCCATAGTAAATGTTTATTTCCTGACTAATACAGTATGTTTAATCACTTTAATAAGGTTAAAGTTCAAATGTGAATTATCTAGTTGGCTACAGTTTGGTTCTAGCCTTACCCACTTTAAATTTGCTGCAACACATCACCGAGAAAAATTACACTAGGGCCTTATACAAAAGTAAAGTGATTCAACAATTTCTAGAAGTTATCAACACAATACACATTTTATGGGCTCATCCAATGTTCATTCGAATGCAGCCTATCAGTTCAGTAGAAACCAGCGACAGTACATAGACAATATTCAAAAGGCTCCTTTTGGTTCCTAGTACCACTCTTATAACTCTAGTTTAGCCCACAACATCATCATCATCATCATTTATTTATATAGCGCCACTAATTCCGCAGTGCTGTACAGAGAACTCACTCACATCAGTCCCTGCCCCATTTGGGCTTACAGACTAAATTCCCTAACACACACACACAGACACACACACACAGAGAGACAGACAGACTAGGGTCAATGTGATAGCAGCTGTCACGGGCACTAGGAGTCTTTGCCCAGGATATCACCAGATGTAGTCTTACCAGAGTAGTGTATGCACACAGTGGTCCTCTGATAGCAGGGTGACTAGCGGAACAGGAGAATCAGCAGATGGTGAGAGGATGCTAGAGGAAAGTCCATGACTAGCAGCAACAGGTTATGGGTTACACAATATGAACACGAGGATCTTGATGGATGTGAAGACGTGAGGAAAGTCAGTGGTCTGCGTACAGCAAGTTGTACCACTGCTATAGTGAGAGGAATGTCCAGGGATAGATAGGAGGTAGTGAAGTCAGTGGTCTGCGTACAGCAAGTTGTACCGCTGCTTGTAGTGATGGAACTGGTTCCAGGTGCAAGTAGGTAACGGGGAAGTCAGTGGTCTGCGTATAGCAAGTTGTACCACTGCTTATAGTGAGGAAACTTGTAACTGGTGCCAATAGGAAACAGGGAGTCAGTGGTCTGCGTTCAGCAAGTTGTACCACTGCTATAGGTGAGGATAGGCACTAGTGTAGATGAGTGAAACATCGAAGGTAACACGGAGAGCACAAGGAACTTGATCCCAAATGGTATATCCAATACAATAGCAAATGACAAGCGCTGCCTGAGAGATACAAAGTCACTACTGAGATCCATGCCAAATGAGACAAATAGCATCTATATCTTTGTAAGATAGAGGACTCCGTAGATGAGCAGGACACAGTCCAAGCGAATATGCAATAAACTGGTAAAGTCAATAGAAGGTAAGCATACCGCGATTCAGTTGAGCAGGCTGTCACGAGAGAAACACAGGGATAGCTGAGCGGCTGAACGCCGACACGAGTAGAGACCACAGGAGAGTGGTAGCGGTAATCCGTGTCTGTGTAGCACACAGGCAGAGAACTTGACACGAGTGGAACAATGATGATTCTTGCAGAAATCAACAGGAACTGAAGACACGATGAAACACAGGAGAGTTGAAGCGGTCTGGAAACCGGCAATGCAGTAGTCAGGAATCTGCTGGGGCTGAAGACACGATGAAACACAGGCGAGTTGAAGCGGTCTGGAAACCGGCAATGCAGTAGTCAGGAATCAGCTGGAACTGAAGACACGATGAAACACAGGAGAGTTGAAGCGGTCTGGAAACCGGCAATGCAGCAGTCAGGAATCAGCTGGGGCTGAAGACACGATGAAACACAGGCGAGTTGAAGCGGTCTGGAAACCGGCAATGCAGTAGTCAGGAATCAGCTGGAACTGAAGACACGATGAAACACAGGAGAGTTGAAGCGGTCTGGAAACCGGCAATGCAATAGTCAGGAATCAGCTGGAACTGAAGACACGATGAAACACAGGAGAGTTGAAGCAGTCTGGAAACCGACAATGCAATAGTCAGGAATCAGCTGGAACTGAAGACACGAGGAGAAACACAGGAACACCTTCAGAGACTCACAGGGAATGAGACTCCAAGATCAGGCAACAAGGTAATGAACACAGTTGCTTTAAATAGGGGGTGTTGCCTGATCAGCCAATTAACTAAAAGGAAAAGGTCTGAAGAGTTCATAGGGGCTGCGCATGCGCAGATCATCAGGATGGCGGGCGGCCACGGTTCCTAATAACGGGAGAAGAGGCACTCACGGTCCGGTGAGTGACAGTACCCCCTCTTTTAAAGGTGGGCACAGAACACATGGAACCGGGTTTGCCCGGAAATTTGAAATAGAACTTTTTTAGAAGAGCTGGGGTGTTGAGATCCTCAGCCCTAATCCATGAACGCTCTTCAGAGCCAAAGCCCTTCCAATGAATGAGGAAACGAAGAACAGCTCGCAAAATTTTTGCATCCAATATATGTGTGATTTCAAAGTCCTCCTCTTGAAGAGCTTGAACTGGCCGAGGTGCTGAAGGAGGAGCAGAGAAACGGTTGATGATGAGAGGTTTGAGCAATGACACATGGAAGGCATTGGAAATACGAAGGTTCTTAGGAAGTAGAAGTTTGAAACAAACTGGGTTTATCACTTGAATGATCCTATATGGACCAATAAAACGAGGAGCGAACTTCATAGATGGGACCTTCAACCGAATATTTTTTGTTGATAACCGTACACGATCTCCAATTTTAAGTGGTGGAATAGCCCGTCTCTTTTTATCTGCAAAGGACTTATATCTGGCAGATGTCTTCTTTAAACAGGTTTTGACCTGAGACCAAATATTTTTGAAGGTCTGACAAACAGTCTCTACAGCAGGAACTTGGGTGGGCGGGAGGGCAGGAAATTCCGGAAAAGACGGATGGTGACCGTAAACCACAAAAAACGGAGTTTTAGAAGATGACTCATGATACATGTTGTTATGGGCGAATTCAGCCCATGGGAGCAAATCTACCCAGTGTCACGGGCACTAGGAGTCTTTACCCAGGGATCACCAGGTGATAGGCTTACCAGAGCAGTATAGGTGGTAATATGGTACTCTGGTAGCAGGGTGATCACGGAACAGGAAATAGCAGCTGATGAGATGCTCAGGAAAGTCTATGACTAGCAGCACTGGCAATATGGAAGTGGTAATACACGAGGAACTGTATGGACAAAGGACACGTGAAAGTAGTCAGTGGTCTGCGGTAGCAAGTTGTACCACTGCTATAGTGAGGAGGAATGTCCAACAGAAACGAGGGAGTGATGAGAGTCAGCGGTCTGCGGGTAGCAAGTTGTACCGCTGTCTGAGTGAAGGAATGGAATCCAAGTGGAGGTATCCGGGTAGTCAGTGGTCTGCGATAGCAAGTTGTACCACTGCTAAGTGAGAGGATAATGGAACAGGTGATACTGGAAACAGGGATCAGTGGTCTGCCTTCAGCAAGTTGTACCACTGAATATATATGTGAGGAGGTGCACGGGGAGAAACTGCAACACAAGATATACACGGGCACCTTGACTTTGAACCACAGTAATATGCACAATATTAATGTATAGATAACTGAGCAATACTGCCAATATAGAAAAGTCTCTTGAAGTAGTCCAGCATAAGTTAACACAGTCAATGATGGCAATAGACTCAGCGGATAGCACACTCCAGAGGAGAACCAACACAGTCCAGCAAGGTATGCAATACACAGCACAGTCAATGAGAAGCAGGCATACCGTGGTTCAGGAGAAGGCAGCCAGACAGGAGTGCAGAGATACCTGAACGGCAGGAGGCCGGCAGGATGCGAAGTCCCTGGATGGGTGAAGCGGTGGTCTAGTAGGTGCAGCGCACAGGTAGGTAGACCAGCAGGGAAACACAGGAAAGCGTGGAGAGCGGATCAGCAGTAGATGAATAAGTCGCGCTGAGGAGTAGTAACAGCGGGTCTCTGCGGGAACACGGAGGTAGCCAATAGCAACCAGCAGGTGCAGTAACGATGGGACACAGGAGAGCAGAGTTGAACTGGAACTGTTGATCACGGAGAATAGCGGGTAGCACCATAGGCAGTAGACTCAGGGAAACACGGGAGAGTTGACAAGAACTGAAGACTGAAGCGCCCAGAGGCAGCGGATAGGAATCAGCCAAACAGTCACAATGAAACACAAACGGGTTGCAGGTTGAAGACTGTAGTGCACGGAGGCAGCGGATAGGAATCAGCAGCAGTCACGATGATGAAACACAGACGAGTTGCAGGTTGAAGACTGTAGTGCACAGAGGCAGCGGATAAGAATCAGCAGCAGTCACGATGATGAAACACAGACGAGTTGCAGGATGAAGACTGTAGTGCACGGAGGCAGCGGATAGGAATCAGCTGGCAGTCACAATCAGGAACAGGTGAATGGAAGTGAATAGGAGACTGAAGTGCACGGAGGCAGCGGATAGGAATCAGCTAACAGTCCCAATAATACATAGTAGAGTTGAAGTGGTTAGAAGACTGTAGTGCACGGAGGCAGCGGATAGGAATCAGCTCACAGTCACGATGATATAGTTGATGGTAGAAGTGGTATGGGAACCACAGGAGTAGAAGTGGTTTGGAAACCACAGAGGTAGAAGTGGTTTGGAAACCACAGGAATCAGCTGGGCTGAATAAACGAGGAAACACAGGAACACCTTCAGAGACTCATGGGGAATGAGACTCCAAGATCAGGCAACGTGGTGTTGACCACAGGTGCTTAATATAGGGAGGTTGCCTGATCTGCCAATTAAGTTAAAGTAACATACACTGAAGGTTTGGAAAGGGCTGCGCATGCGCAGTCCCTCAGGATAGAGGACGTCCACGGTTCCTAATAGTCCGGGAAGAAGCACTCACAGTCCGGTGAGTGACAGTACCCCCCCTTTTACAGGTGGGCACAGAACGCCTGGAACCGGGCTTGTCCGGATTTTTGGAATAAAACTTCTTCAGAAGGGCAGGAGCATTAAGATCTTCAGCTTTGATCCATGAACGCTCTTCAGGACCAAAGCCCTTCCAATGAACGAGGAAACGGAGGACTCCTCGCGAAATTTTTGCATCCAATACCTCAGTAATCTCGAAATCCTCCTCCTGATGAACTTGAACTGGCTGCGGTGCTGAGGGAGGAGTCGAGAAACGATTGATAATAAGAGGTTTGAGTAAGGACACATGGAAGGCATTGGAAATCCGAAGATTCTTAGGAAGAAGAAGTTTAACACATACTGGATTGATAACTTGAATGATCCTATATGGACCAATAAAACGAGGGGCGAATTTCATAGATGGAACCTTCAAACGAATATTTTTGGTAGATAACCAAACCCGATCTCCAATTTTTAGTGGTGGAATAGCCCGCCTCTTCTTATCTGCGAAAGACTTATATTTGTTAGATGTCTTCTTTAAACAGGTTTTGACCTGAGACCAGATATTTTTGAAGGTCTGACAAGCAGTCTCCACAGCAGGAACTTGGGTGGGTGGGAGGGCAGGAAATTCCGGAAAAGACGGATGGTGACCGTAGACCACAAAGAATGGAGTTTTGGATGATGACTCATGGTACATGTTGTTATGGGCGAATTCAGCCCAAGGGAGCAATTCTACCCAGTTGTCTTGGTTGGCTGAAGAAAACATCCTAATAAAAGTCTCAAGATCTTGATTGACTCGTTCCGTTTGTCCGTTAGATTGCGGATGGTAAGACGATGAGAGAGCTAATCGTATGCCCAAAGTTTTACAAAGGGCCCGCCAGAATCTGGAAACGAATTGTACTCCTCTATCTGACACAATCTCAGACGGACATCCATGGATGCGGAAGATTTCTTTAATGAAGTGTTCAGCCAAAGTAGACGAAGAAGGTAAACCGGACAGAGGGACGAAATGAGCCATCTTCGAAAATCTGTCTACCACTACCCAAATAGTATTGTGATTCTTACTTGGTGGCAAATCAGTAACGAAATCCATACTAATATGGGTCCAAGGTTTGGACGGAATGGGTAGTGGTCGCAGCAACCCTGCTGGAGTTCTGCGGGAGGATTTGAACTGAGAACATAAATCACAGGAAGCAATAAACTCTTTGACGTCTCTCCTCATTGAAGGCCACCAGTAACTTCGAGAGAGCATCTCAAAGGTCTTATGTTCACCGGCGTGTCCAGAAAAACGAGAGGCATGGTACCACGAAAGGATTTTCCTCCTCAGGGTAGGAGGCACGAGGGTCTTCCCAAATGGTAGCATTTTGGTGGATGAAGCAGCCAGAGAAATACATTTGGGGTCTAGAATGGCATGGTTGGGAACCTCTTCTACATCAGAGGACGTCACAAAAGCTCGAGATAGAGCGTCAGCTTTCTTGTTCTTAGCGGCTGGTTTGAAGGTTATAATTAATTCAAAACGGGAAAAGAAAAGAGACCATCTTGCTTGACGAGGGTTCAAGCATTGAGCAGATTGCAAATATGACAAGTTCTTATGATCTGTGAAGATCGTCACCGGATGACGAGCTCCTTCCAACAAGTATCTCCATTCCTCTAATGCAGCTTTGATGGCCAGCAACTCCTTGTCCCCGATAGTGTAATTTCTCTCGGCGGGCAGAAGACCCCGAGAGTAGAAGGCACAAGGATGTAATTTTTGTTGCTCCGAGCGTTGGGAGAGAATGGCTCCTAAGCCCACATTAGAGGCATCTACTTCTAGGAAGAAGGGAAGTGTCACATCAGGCTGTCGAAGAATGGGAGCAGACGAGAAGGACTCTTTGAGAATTTGGAAGGCTTGGAGAGCCTCAGATGACCATTGCTTAGTATTAGCCCCTTTACGAGTCAGGGCCACAATAGGAGATGCAATGGACGAGAAGTCTTGAATGAAGCGTCTATAGTAATTGGCAAAACCTAAAAAACGCTGGATGGCACGAAGAGTAGTTGGCTGAGGCCAATGTAGTACAGCATTTACTTTGTCTGGATCCATCTTCAGGCCAACTCCGGAAACTATATACCCCAAGAATGGAATCTGGGGTAATTCGAATGAACATTTTTCCAATTTACAGAACAATGAGTTTTTCCGCAGTCTGGAGAGGACCTCTGCCACATGTTGGTGATGAGAAGGCAGGTCCTGTGAGAAGATCAATATGTCGTCCAGGTAGACAACGACACATACATATAATAAGTCCCGAAAGATCTCATTGATGAAACCTTGGAAAACAGCGGGGGCATTACACAGCCCGAAGGGCATTACTAAATATTCGTAATGCCCATCTCTGGTGTTAAACGCGGTCTTCCATTCATCACCGGAACGGATTCTAATTAAATTGTAGGCACCACGAAGATCCAACTTAGTAAATATCCGAGCTCCCTTGATGCGATCAAATAGCTCAGTGATCAGCGGAATGGGATACCGATTCTTGATAGTAATGGCGTTGAGTCCACGAAAATCTATACAAGGGCGTAATGATCCATCCTTCTTTTTGACGAAGAAGAACCCAGCTCCAGCGGGAGAGGTGGAAGGTCGAATGAAGCCACGCTGGAGATTCTCCTGTATGTACTCAGATGTAGCTTGAGTTTCAGGCAACGAGAGAGGATAGACCCGGCCCCTGGGAGGAGTCTTGCCAGGTAGAAGGTCGATCGGACAATCCCAAGAACGATGAGGAGGAAGACGTTCAGACTGAGCTTTATCAAACACATCGGCAAATAAAGCATACTGAGGAGGGAGTCCCGGGGAGGAAGATGTGATGGAAGATTGCTGTACTTTAAGAGGAGTCACTTGAGAAAGACAACGATGGTGACATTCAGACCCCCAAGACGTAACTTGAGGAGTGCGCCAGTCAATCTGGGGAGAGTGACACTGAAGCCATGGAAGGCCTAAGACAATCGGACTTGTCGTAACTGGAAGAATTAAAAACGAAATTTCTTCATGGTGTAGTACACCAATCTGAAGGGTTACTGGAGACGTACTCTGGGTGATGAGACCATTGATGAGACGTGATCCATCTATAGCCGTCACAGTAATGGGTGTTTTTAAAGTGATCACTGGTAGGGACCATTGATTCACTAGTGATTTAGAAATGAAATTTCCTGCTGCTCCGGAATCAATCAATGCCTGTGACTCAAAGGATTTGGTAGCAAGGGAGATAGTCACATCAAAGGCGCAGACTTTAGATTTCATAGACAATGGAGAGGACTCCAGGGACCCTAACTTCACCTCTCCAGAACTAGTTAGGGCCTGGCATTTCCCGATCTCTTAGGGCAAGAGCTGAGCGTATGCGTGGAATCAGCACAATAGATACAGAGTCTATTCTTTACTCTTCGTTTCCTCTCCTCTGAAGATAATTTGGAACGTCCTATCTCCATGGGAATCACAGAGGATGGAGCTGGACGAAATTGAGGATTTGAACGAAGAGGTGCTTTAACAGCCGTTGTTTTCTCAGACTCTCTTTCACGAAATCTCATATCTACACGGTGGCAAAGAGAGATCAAATCTTCTAGTGACGAAGGAAGCTCTTGGGTAGTCAGTGCATCTTTAATTTTATCGGAGAGCCCCTGCCAGAAGGCGGCAACTAATGCTTCAGTATTCCACTGAAGTTCAGAGGCTAAGATCCTAAATTGAATGACATACTGTCCTACTGTATTGGAGCCTTGTCGTAAACGAAGAATGCTGGAAGCAGCGGAGGTCACACGACCTGGTTCATCGAACACACTTCGGAACGTGGAAATGAATTTGGCACTATCTTGTAGAATTGGATCGTTTCTTTCCCACAGAGGGGAGGCCCAAGCCAGGGCTTGTCCGGAAAACAATGAGATAAGATAGGCCACTCTGGAACGATGGGTAGAAAAATTTTGAGGTTGGAGTTCAAAATGGACTGAACATTGGTTAAGGAAACCTCTACAAGTTTTGGGGTCCCCGTCATATTTTGACGGAGTAGGCAGGTGAAGCGTAGGAGCTGTAGACACCTGGGATGGCACTGGGGAAACGGAGGAAAGCACAGGAGCTTCAATATTAGCTGTAACAGTCTGTCCAGATGTTCCTTGGGAGGTTAACGATTGGTAACATTGAAGTAACAGCTGTTGGCGAGCATCCTGTTGCTCCACACGGCTGACCAGATGCTGCAGCATCTCCTTAGCGGTAGGTTCCGTATCTGGGTCTGTCATGGCCTGATCTTACTGTCACGGGCACTAGGAGTCTTTACCCAGGGATCACCAGGTGATAGGCTTACCAGAGCAGTATAGGTGGTAATATGGTACTCTGGTAGCAGGGTGATCACGGAACAGGAAATAGCAGCTGATGAGATGCTCAGGAAAGTCTATGACTAGCAGCACTGGCAATATGGAAGTGGTAATACACGAGGAACTGTATGGACAAAGGACACGTGAAAGTAGTCAGTGGTCTGCGGTAGCAAGTTGTACCACTGCTATAGTGAGGAGGAATGTCCAACAGAAACGAGGGAGTGATGAGAGTCAGCGGTCTGCGGGTAGCAAGTTGTACCGCTGTCTGAGTGAAGGAATGGAATCCAAGTGGAGGTATCCGGGTAGTCAGTGGTCTGCGATAGCAAGTTGTACCACTGCTAAGTGAGAGGATAATGGAACAGGTGATACTGGAAACAGGGATCAGTGGTCTGCCTTCAGCAAGTTGTACCACTGAATATATATGTGAGGAGGTGCACGGGGAGAAACTGCAACACAAGATATACACGGGCACCTTGACTTTGAACCACAGTAATATGCACAATATTAATGTATAGATAACTGAGCAATACTGCCAATATAGAAAAGTCTCTTGAAGTAGTCCAGCATAAGTTAACACAGTCAATGATGGCAATAGACTCAGCGGATAGCACACTCCAGAGGAGAACCAACACAGTCCAGCAAGGTATGCAATACACAGCACAGTCAATGAGAAGCAGGCATACCGTGGTTCAGGAGAAGGCAGCCAGACAGGAGTGCAGAGATACCTGAACGGCAGGAGGCCGGCAGGATGCGAAGTCCCTGGATGGGTGAAGCGGTGGTCTAGTAGGTGCAGCGCACAGGTAGGTAGACCAGCAGGGAAACACAGGAAAGCGTGGAGAGCGGATCAGCAGTAGATGAATAAGTCGCGCTGAGGAGTAGTAACAGCGGGTCTCTGCGGGAACACGGAGGTAGCCAATAGCAACCAGCAGGTGCAGTAACGATGGGACACAGGAGAGCAGAGTTGAACTGGAACTGTTGATCACGGAGAATAGCGGGTAGCACCATAGGCAGTAGACTCAGGGAAACACGGGAGAGTTGACAAGAACTGAAGACTGAAGCGCCCAGAGGCAGCGGATAGGAATCAGCCAAACAGTCACAATGAAACACAAACGGGTTGCAGGTTGAAGACTGTAGTGCACGGAGGCAGCGGATAGGAATCAGCAGCAGTCACGATGATGAAACACAGACGAGTTGCAGGTTGAAGACTGTAGTGCACAGAGGCAGCGGATAAGAATCAGCAGCAGTCACGATGATGAAACACAGACGAGTTGCAGGATGAAGACTGTAGTGCACGGAGGCAGCGGATAGGAATCAGCTGGCAGTCACAATCAGGAACAGGTGAATGGAAGTGAATAGGAGACTGAAGTGCACGGAGGCAGCGGATAGGAATCAGCTAACAGTCCCAATAATACATAGTAGAGTTGAAGTGGTTAGAAGACTGTAGTGCACGGAGGCAGCGGATAGGAATCAGCTCACAGTCACGATGATATAGTTGATGGTAGAAGTGGTATGGGAACCACAGGAGTAGAAGTGGTTTGGAAACCACAGAGGTAGAAGTGGTTTGGAAACCACAGGAATCAGCTGGGCTGAATAAACGAGGAAACACAGGAACACCTTCAGAGACTCATGGGGAATGAGACTCCAAGATCAGGCAACGTGGTGTTGACCACAGGTGCTTAATATAGGGAGGTTGCCTGATCTGCCAATTAAGTTAAAGGAACATACACTGAAGGTTTGGAAAGGGCTGCGCATGCGCAGTCCCTCAGGATAGAGGACGTCCACGGTTCCTAATAGTCCGGGAAGAAGCACTCACAGTCCGGTGAGTGACACCCAGTTATCCTGGTTGGCTGAAGAGGACATCCTTATGAAAGTCTCAAGATCTTGATTGACCCTCTCGGTCTGTCCGTTTGATTGGGGATGGTAGGAAGATGAGAGTGATAATCGAATACCCAAGGTCTTACAAAGGGCTCGCCAGAATCTGGAAACGAACTGCACCCCTCTATCTGAAACGATCTCTGAAGGACATCCATGAATACGGAAAATCTCTTTAATGAAATGATCAGCCAGGGTAGATGAAGAAGGTAAACCGGTCAAAGGAACAAAATGTGCCATCTTCGAAAATCTATCTACCACTACCCAAATTGTATTACACTTTTTACTAGGAGGAAGATCCGTAACAAAGTCCATACTAATATGGGTCCAAGGCTTGGAAGGAATGGGTAGTGGTTGAAGTAGACCCGCCGGTGTTCTAAGGGGAGTCTTGAACTGGGAACACAATTCACAGGCAGCCACAAAATCTTTGACATCTTTCCTCATGGAGGGCCACCAGGAACTACGGGAAAGAATTTCGAAAGTCTTGCGTTCACCAGCATGTCCAGAAAAACGTGAAGAATGAAACCACGACAGAATTTTCTTCCTAAGGGATGGAGGCACGAGAGTTCTCCCAAATGGCAGCACCTTAGTGGATGAAGCGGCCAGAGAAACACATTTGGGATTTAATGTTGAGTGGTTAGGACCATCTTCAACGTCTGAGGACGTCACGAATGCCCGAGATAGGGCGTCTGCTTTCTTATTTTTAGCAGCTGGTTTAAAAGTTATAATGAGTTCAAAACGAGAAAAGAAAAGAGACCATCTTGCTTGACGAGGATTCAAGCATTGAGCAGACTGTAAATATGACAAATTTTTATGATCTGTAAAAATTGTCACAGGATGGCGAGCTCCCTCCAGCAAATATCTCCACTCCTCTAATGCTGCTTTTATAGCCAGCAACTCCTTGTCCCCAATGGTATAATTTTTCTCTGCAGGTAGAAGGCCCCGAGAATAAAAGGCACAAGGATGGAATTTTTGTTGCTCCGATCTTTGGGATAGAATGGCTCCTAAGCCAACATTAGAGGCGTCTACCTCTAGGAAGAAGGGAAGCGTCACATCAGGCTGTCGAAGAATAGGAGCGGAGGATAAGGACTCTTTGAGAAACTGGAAAGCTTGAAGGGCCTCGGAGGACCATTGTTTCGTATTAGCCCCTTTATGGGTTAGGGCCACAATAGGAGATGCAATCGAGGAAAAATCTTGGATGAAGCGTCTGTAATAATTAGCAAAACCTAAAAAATGCTGAATTGCACGAAGAGTAGTTGGTTGAGGCCAATGTAGTACAGCATTCACCTTTTCTGGATCCATCTGAAGACCGACTCCGGAGACAATATATCCCAGAAATGGAATCTGGGGCAACTCGAATGAACATTTTTCTAACTTGCAGAATAACGAATTTCTTCGGAGTCTGGAAAGGACTTCTGCCACGTGTTGATGATGAGAAGGCAGGTCCTGGGAAAAGATTAATATGTCGTCCAGATAGACGACGACACAAATATATAACAAGTCCCGGAAGATCTCATTAACGAAACCCTGGAAAACAGCGGGGGCGTTACACAACCCGAAGGGCATAACTAAATACTCATAATGCCCATCTCTGGTGTTGAAAGCTGTCTTCCATTCGTCACCGGACCTGATTCAAATTGAATTATAAGCACCACGGAGATCCAACTTGGTAAAGATTCGGGCTCCCTTGATGCGATCAAAAAGCTCAGTAATTAATGGAATGGGATACCGATTTTTGATGGTAATGGCGTTGAGCCCACGAAAATCTATACAAGGACGTAATGACCCATCCTTCTTTTTCACGAAGAAGAATCCTGCTCCAGCGGGAGAGGAAGAAGGTCGAATAAATCCTTGCTGGAGATTCTCATTGATATACTCAGATGTAGCTTGAGTCTCTGGTAAAGAAAGTGGATACACACGACCCCTAGGAGGAGTCTTGCCAGGTTGAAGATCAATCGGACAGTCTCAAGAACAGTGAGGAGGAAGACGTTCAGACTGAAGCTTATCAAATACATCGGCAAAGGATGCATACTGAGGAGGAAGGCCCGGTGGACACGGTGAAATGGGGGATTGCTGCATCTTGAGTGGAACAACTAGATTGAGGCATCGATGATGAAACTCAGGCCCCCAAGACGTAACTTGAGGAGTGTTCCAGTCAATCTGAGGAGAATGCAGTTGAAGCCATGGAAGGCCTAGAACAATGGGACTGGTAGTAACAGGAAGAATTAGGAATGAAATTTTTTCCTGGTGTAAGGCTCCAATTTGAAGAGTTACTGGAGACGTACTCTGAGTAATGAGACCATTAATAATACGTGATCCATCGATTGCAGTAACGGTAATAGGTACCTTTAAAGAAACCACTGGTAGGGACCATTAATTCACGGGGGATTTAGAAATAAAGTTTCCTGCAGCTCCAGAATCAATAAGTGCTTGGGACACAAAGGATTTGGTAGCAAAGGAAACGGTAACATCAAAAGCACAAACTTTTAATTTCGTGGAACTTGGAGAGGACTCCAGGGACCCTAACTTCACCTCTCCAGAACTAGTTAGGGCCTGGCATTTCCCGACTTTTTAGGACATGAGTTGAGCATGTGAGTAGAATCAGCACAATAGATACAGAGTCTATTTTTTACTCTTCGGTCTCTTTCCTCTGAAGTTAATTTGGAGCGACCTATCTCCATAGGTACTACTGGAGATGGAGCTTGACGAACTTGAGGTCCTGAGCGAAGAGGTGCTTTATGGGAAATTGTTTTTTCAGAATCTCTCTCACGAAATCTCATGTCCACACGATGGCAAAGAGAAATCAAATCCTCCAAGGAAGAGGGTAATTCTTGTGAGGTCAGTGCATCCTTAATTTTATCAGAAAGCCCCTGCCAGAAGGCGGCAATCAAGGCTTCAGTGTTCCACTGAAGTTCAGAGGCTAGTATCCGAAATTGGATGATGTACTGAGCTACAGTGCGAGATCCTTGGCGTAGACGGAGGATGCTGGATGCGGCAGAGATAACACGACCAGGTTCATCAAATACACTTCGAAATGTGGAAATAAATTTGCCACTATCTGGTAACAATGGATCATTTCTCTCCCACAGAGGTGAGGCCCATGCAAGAGCCTGTCCGGAAAACAAGGAGATGAGATAGGCCACTCTGGAACGATGAGTAGGGAAATTGTGAGGTTGAAGCTCAAAATGGACAGAGCATTGATTCAGAAAACCCCTACATGTTTTGGGGTCTCCATCATATTTTGAAGGAGTAGGCAGGTGTATCGTGGAAGCAGTAGACACCTGGGATGGCACTGGGGAAACAGGTGAGGACACAGGAGTATCGACAGTGGCTGTGGTATTTCGCACAGAAGTTCCTTGGGAGACTAAAGTCTGATAACATTGCAGCAACTGTTGTTGGCGAACATCCTGTTGTTCAATACGGGTAACCAGATACTGCAGCATCTTTTTAGCTGAGGGTTCCGATCCTGGGTCTGTCATGGCCTGATCTTACTGTCACGGGCACTAGGAGTCTTTGCCCAGGATATCACCAGATGTAGTCTTACCAGAGTAGTGTATGCACACAGTGGTCCTCTGATAGCAGGGTGACTAGCGGAACAGGAGAATCAGCAGATGGTGAGAGGATGATAGAGGAAAGTCTATGACTAGCAGCAACAGATTATGGGTTAAACAATATGAACACGAGGATCTTGATGGACGTGAAGACGTGAGGAAAGTCAGTGGTCTGCGTACAGCAAGTTGTACCACTGCTATAGTGAGAGGAATGTCCAGGGATAGATAGGAGGTAGTGAAGTCAGTGGTCTGCGTACAGCAAGTTGTACCACTGCTTGTAGTGATGGAACTGGTTCCAGGTGCAAGTAGGTAACGATGAAGTCAGTGGTCTGCGTATAGCAAGTTGTACCACTGCTTATAGTGAGGAAACTTGTAACTGGTGCCAATAGGAAACAGGGAGTCAGTGGTCTGCATTCAGCAAGTTGTACCACTGCTATAGGTGAGGATAGGCACTAGTGTAGATGAGTGGAACATCGAAGGTAACACGGAGAGCACAAGGAACTTTATCCCAAATGGTATATCCAATACAATAGCAAATGACAAGCGCTGCTTGAGAGATACAAAGTCACTACTGAGATCCATGCCAAATGAGACAAATAGCATCTATATCTTCTCAAGATAGAGGACTCCGTAGATGAGCAGGACACAGTCCAAGCGAATATGCAATAAACTGGTAAAGTCAATAGAAGGTAAGCATACCGCGATTCAGTTGAGCAGGCTGTCACGAGAGAAACACAGGGATAGCTGAGCGGCTGAACGCAGACACGAGTAGAGACCACAGGAGAGTGGTAGCGGCAATCCGTGTCTGTGTAGCACACAGGCAGAGAACTTGACACGAGTGGAGCAATGATGATTCTTGCAGAAATCAACAGGAACTGAAGACACGATGAAACACAGGAGAGTTGAAGCGGTCTGGAAACCGGCAATGCAGCAGTCAGGAATCTGCTGGGGCTGAAGACACGATGAAACACAGGAGAGTTGAAGCGGTCTGGAAACCGGCAATGCAGTAGTCAGGAATCCGCTGGAACTGAAGACACAATGAAACACAGGAGAGTTGAAGCGGTCTGGAAACCGGCAATGCAATAGTCAGGAATCAGCTGGAACTGAAGACACAATGAAACACAGGAGAGTTGAAGCGGTCTGGAAACCGACAATGCAATAGTCAGGAATCAGCTGGAACTGAAGACACGATGAAACACAGGAGAGTTGAAGCGGTCTGGAAACCGGCAATGCAATAGTCAGGAATCAGCTGGAACTTAAGACACGATGAAACACAGGAGAGTTGAAGTGGTCTGGAAACCGGCAATGCAATAGTCAGGAATCAGCTGAAACTGAAGACACAAGGAGAAACACAGGAACACCTTCAGAGACTCACAGGGAATGAGACTCCAAGATCAGGCAACAAGGTAATGAACACAGTTGCTTTAAATAGGGAGTGTTGCCTGATTAACTAAAAGCAAAAGGTCTGAAGAGTTCATAGGGGCTGCGCATGCGCAGATCATCAGGATGGCGGGCGGCCACGGTTCCTAATAACGGGAGAAGAGGCACTCACGGTCCGGTGAGTGACAGTACCTCCCTTTTAAAGGTTGGCACAGAACACATGGAACCGGGTTTGCCCAGGAAATTTGGAATAGAACTTTTTTAGAAGAGCTGGGGCGTTGAGATCCTCAGCCCTAATCCATGAACGCTCTTCAGGGCCAAAGCCCTTCCAATGAACGGGGAAACGAAGAACACCTCGCAAAATTTTTGCATCCAATATATGTGTGATTTCAAAGTCCTCCTCTTGAAGAGCTTGAACTGGCCGAGGTGCTGAAGGAGGAGCAGAGAAACGGTTGATGATGAGAGGTTTGAGCAATGACACATGGAAGGCATTGGAAATACGAAGGTTCTTAGGAAGTAGAAGTTTGAAACAAACTGGGTTTATCACTTGAATGATCCTATATGGACCAATAAAACGAGGAGCAAACTTCATAGATGGGACCTTCAAACGAATATTTTTGGTTGATAACCATACACGAAGAGGCACTCACGGTCCGGTGAGTAACAGCAGCCAATTAACCTACTAGTATGTTTTTGGAGTGTGGGAGGAAACCGGAGCACCCGGAGGAAACCCACGCAAACACGGGGAGAGCATACAAACTCCACACAGATAAGGCCATGGTCGGGGATTAAACTCAAGACCCCAGTGCTGTAAGGCAGAAGTGCTAACCACTGAGCCACCGTGTTGCCCTTCATTATGTATACGTGGTGCGTGCTCTTTAAGTCTGTGCCAGCGGTTTGTTGTAATAAAGTTCTCTAAGAGACACTAAGTTACAATAGCGCATGTGATCAGAACCCTTTCCTGATGTCCTCTATAGACAATATATTTATAATGCATTCCATGCTTATCTGTCTCTTGTTACAATACATCTTCGTTTACAATGAAACCATGGATGAAAGGCATGCAAGATACACTGTCCAGATATCCATATGCGTGCATACAGCTCTATACTCCATAAATCCTTTTGTGAATCACAATGAATATAATCACGTCACTAGCAAGTTTGTTATTTCGTTTTATCTAGTCATATGTTAAGTGAATGTAGATTGTGTCCTTAGTACTTATACATATTTATGAAGGAATAAGTCACGGTCAGCCCTGTCAGTATTCAGTATTCCATTGGTACACCTTAGAGTACATACTGAAAAACGATGCTGATAATTGATTTCCTGGCATAAAGGTTAAGTAAGAATTATGTGCATCGCTATAAATGTGTAGAACGCCTTGGGTCTTTGTAGGTAAGACTCATTTTCATTTTTCAATAAAACACTTACAGAGGAACATTTCACAAAATGACCTTAATCAAAAGTCGGATTAAGGAAAGCAACAAATAGAGCATGTTAGGTAAAACAGTTATCTATGGATTTAGGCAGGAAATAAGGGAGGTTTATGTTTGCAATTTGTATCAAGACATTCTTCTTAAAAAGATTACAAAATAGGTACAACAAATAAACAGTTAAAACCAAGCAATGAAGGATGTGCTAAACGAAATAAATGATAGAGAATCTGGCATGGAGGGGACCCAGCCAGGGTCAGTGGAACAGGGTGAGTCCAGTAAGTTCCTGTAACAATCCTGACTTCCTGTCTGCTCTGTTCTCCAATGGATCATATGACTCACCCACAGGGCGGCTCATTCAAACCTGCTCTAATTAAACTCAGCACTAACACCTGCTCACTGTTAGTGCAACTTGTTTGCTACCCTGACTCCATGGACCCTTGTGTGTCCTGACCATCTGTATTCCTTGTGAAAAAATTCAATTTCTTTAACAAAGTGCTGGAGCACTTCTCCTGGGACTTCCTTGCTGCAAGTATCTTCATGTGCATATTACAAGACACTGTTTACTCTCAAGTGTGCCTCTACTGTGATACATAGACTCTCATTACCTTCAACCCTGCTGTATAAGAACCTTTGTCATACCAAGCAGGCTGGTTCACTTACACTGCTAATTCCTGGTCTCTACGGTTTATAGACTTTACCTTGCATATCTGTATAGTGTCATCTACTAATTACTGAACCCTGTGGTATCCTGGACATTGGTTATTGCTACCTTCTCTGTGGTGCACAGAGTGCTGACTATTCTCATCTTTGCTGTGGTTATCGTAGCTGATACCATCTGTGCTGTGAACAAGACTGCTGTTGTGTATGTCACCTTGCCACTCGCGGCTTATTAGAACCTACATTGTATCCCTGCCTCTGCTACAGTCATGGCTACACTCCGCCGTAGCTAATTACCAACCCTCCTGTGTGCTTAACCTTGTCGGTTTGTCCATCACTGCACTGAGACTTATCGTGTCTCTCCTCATTGCTGTCTCTGGTGTTCCGCTCTGGATTCCTCTCAGCCTCAGTCCCAGTACTATGCCTTCTTGTATATTGATGCTTGCATTCAGAGCCGTAACTAGGCAGATGCGGGCGGTGCCGTCACCCAGGGCGCAAGCCCAAGGGGGCGCAGCAGCCGCCCCTAACTGCCTATGTGCCCTGGCTCAATGACAACCACATATAGCTGGCGATATAGCCAGCTATATCGCCAGCTTCCCACAGACACAAAAACTCACTACCAGCATTAGAAGCAGTGGAGTGCATGTGCGTTCCACCGAAAGCAGGAAGTTCGGCATTTGGAATGCAAGTTTGCGTTCCAATGCCGAATTTCGTGCACATGAACCGTAGCTTCCAATTCCACCTTCCAGAAAAAGGAGCTGTGTGTGATTATAAACATGGGAAACTTTTCTCCTGGTAAGTATTAAAGCCTTTTATTTTTTTATTGTTGCATTTGACCCCTAGTGTTAGAGAAGTTGTGTGGTTTCAGGTCAATAGCGCTTTGTCCCCAGTGTTGTTTTTATAGTTGACAGACATTAGATAGATACAAGCATTGAACAGAAAAATAATACATTATTATTGAAAAGGTAACATTTTACCAGATTGAACCTAACAGAACACACATTTTTCAACTAAAAACATTTTGTAGGGGTTGTGAATTGCTGGGACAACTGAAGGGTCATCTGAAACTACTTCTATTCCTAACAACCTGTAAAATGAAGAAAAAACAAATGGTTAAAGTTCTGAAAATGCTGATTGTAATGCACATCTAGCCCACATTACACACCAGTTTCAAACAGATTTGAAGAATGCAAGTATTTACACGGGGATGTCAATATCCGATGTCCAAACCATGCTGAGAAAACAAGATAACTTGATTCACTCACTGAAAATGCCGGATTTGACAAATCTATACCTTCCTCTGAATCAAGCATACTTTCCAACTTTTCCTCGTAGGCTGCAGGAAGATCCTGGGGGAGGTGGGCTTGCATTATTTTGGCCCCGCCCCCTAAACGATTGTCACAATTTGGGCAAATTACAGCATGGAGCGGGGCTAAGATGGGCTAAGATGACGCAAAATTTGAGTCATTAAGTCACGCTTCCTGCCACTTATCTATTGCGGGGACGAGAACCAGGAGGTTGCCCTGCTCTCCCGGGAGGTCTCCCATAAATGCGGGAGTCGTCCAGAGACTAGGCATCTATGCGTTAAAGAAAACCAGCTAATGAATCTCTAGAGACTGAAGTGTCTTTTACATTTCTGTCTCCATTACTGAAGTCATGTTGTCTTTCCTGTCAGTCTTTGATTAAATCTTGGTCTCCATGAAAATGGCCACCTCCATAGGCATCAATACATGGACATAGGACACAATTTCTGAACTATGTCATCATGCCACAGATGGCGAAGCCAACCACATCTTGTACTGGCTCAGCATCAGAGAGAATGCCAAACTCTTCAGGGAGTGAGGGAGATCACCCCTATTTCAGGGAGTCTCCCTGACATTCAGGGAGAGTTGGCAAGTATGAATTAAAGGAGGTAATGATATCTGTTTTCAAGTAAATTGTGACTAAGGATGATACCCCAATTGACAGAATCCACAGTGTGGCAACTTTACATCTGTAATGTAAAGATACCATGAGAGATTTTTTGTTATATCTGTGAAATTCCCTTGACAAAAGCCATTTTGTTGTAGGCCAGACATTGTATAAACATTTCTTTCAAGACTTCATCTTTCTGACCTTTTTCAGATCTCTCAAGATACACTCTTGATGATGTGGGCTAAGACTGTTTCATACAACTGGGGATTTCCTTTATGAATCTCTCAGGTCCACCCTGGCTAATTGATATGACTGCATGTCCCTTGTTACAGAGTTAGTGATTGTGAAAGTTTGTGTTCTATATTGAGCCTTAAATTATTTACTGAATTATTTTTGCACAAATACAGTTAGTATGGCAGAAGTCTTAACACTGCTCAGTATAGGAATAGAGACATCCATAAGTTAACACATACTTACCAACTTTTCACTCTTTGTCTCTAGGATATGCCAGAGGGGAGGTGAAGTATGAAGACACAAGGGGACGTGGCACAGCGAATTCCGTCATTTTTACGCCAAATGACGTGATTCACCAGGAATCGCATCATGGAGGCTCCCATCCTGAGCACTTCACTAAGTAGATGGCAGGATGTGAGAGAATGGTCTGCTTTCCCGGGAGTCCAGGAGAACTCCCCGGATTTTGAGAGTCTCCCAGAAATTCCGGGAGAGTTGGCATGTATGAGTTAACACCAGGTGCTTTGGTAACTATAAGAATATAAGCATAAGGAATATAGACTAATAGTTTTGCTTCCCTCTTTGTCTGTCCTCAGTTTTGAAACACATTATGCAAATTGTTGGCTATATACTTTATATTTGTTGAAATTATATAAACATGTTTTCATCAAAGTTTGTCTGCTTAATGTTTTCTAAACACACTCATACTGATGCTCATGGTTCCTAGTAGTTAGGCATTTGGAACGCAGGTTTGCGTTCCAAATGCCGAATTTCCTGCACAAGAACCGTAGCTCCCAATTCCACCCTCTATGCAGGATACCTGCGCTGGGATGGAAACCACACAAGATATAAATTAAATATGTACAGCTTGTTTTAAGAACTTCTCTCCTGCCCCTATCTTGCATGGAATTGCCTACCCCCTTCCTTTTGTATTTCCTGTACCATTCCATCCAGATTTTACACTCCACCCAGTTTTGTTTCGCCCTTTGTAATTCATCTTTATTACCCTCTTTTGTGACACTACATGGGTTATGCTACCCCCATTTTGGTATTACTTGTTTTATTTTATTTACTGTTTTGTATTACCAGTTGTACTGTTTTATTCTTTGTCATTTCTGCTATGTGACATTTGTCGAATCATATTTATTCTATAATCGTATTTAGAGAATCGTATTTGTTCTACTGCTCTGAACGGCACTTCAGAATTTTGTGGCGGCCTATAAATATACATATATAATAATAATAAAAATAATAATAATAATATTTGCTAAAATATAACTATTATAATGAACCTTTTTTTGGAAAGTTCAAGTAATAAGACTATGTTAAAGGATGTCAGTCTGTTATCTACCATTCTATATCAATATGATGTCATCAAAACACCTATATTATAGCACCAGCAGCTCTGGAAGATAAATGTTAAATGTGTGACATAAGTATTATATACTTAGATTAGCATAGCTGTGGGCAAACCTGGTGCCCATTGCAGTACCTAAAAATATATGGAGGAGCAGAATTTATAAACTAAATATGATCATGTTTCAATTTCAATTCTATACTCTGAATAATAAACTCTATTTTATAGGGATATAAGAAGTTTTTCATTTTGTTAAGAATAACGAATAGAATTCATACCTTATGTATGGACTTTTATGCTACACAAAGGAGAAACACATATTGTAAATAAAATATAACCATGCTACCATTTTATATATTTTAAGATATTAATAACTTGTGTGGTGGACTTTATATTAGATATCAATTCTTTTATGTAGGGCTATAAAAATAATCAACATATTTGGATAAATTCGATCTTGATGATCCAATGCTTGAAGCGATAGGTCCACATGGAATGTTAGACACAGACTTGAGTAACTTCAGGGATTTAATTAGGTGTTAGCTAAAAAGTTACATTTACTCTTATGAAAAGTATTCTTACGAAAGACTGATTAACAATAGCAGCGCTGTCAAATTCTTATTCCTGCAGATGATTTTTGGAAAGTTATTTATAGGTGGATGAACTTGCCAAACAATACATTTTCAGCACAGTACATTCACTGAACCTTATTTATATGCTGGCTGCGAGTTTCAATATTTATTTTATGACAGATACTGATTAATTTGTTACATAGTTATCGCTGACTTTGCATTCATTTTCAAGGCTGTTAAAAGAATTTTCCTGGAGAAATGGTGTTGAAGTCTCATGAAACGGACAGAAAGTGGAATTTTCAAGGAAAGACTTGTTCTGCGCGTTGAATACTTTGTATATTGCCTGTTACTGCTGCATATGTGGGAGTGCTTTACTTTGTTTTATTTCATGGCAAAAAGGGTATTACACTATCTTTTTATCCATTTTAGAAAAAAAGAACTATTTTATTCCATTCCAAAATTGTTTTGGATACAAATAAAAAAAATATATTGATTCTAGGTGAGTGCACACTGTTCACTAAAGCATTAATAGTGTACACTATTATCTTTTTTTTTTTTTTAAGACAAATCTTCAAAGTTAGATTTGGACAATATGCCAGAGACACAGAGACACACAAATTGTCTCATTTACTCTAACTGAGTAGTTTTACTTCCATATCTGGTGAAGGATATTTTATATGGAATTATTCCATTTTTGGCAATTATTTTCTTTTGCTTCACACTGAACACAAGAATTGTCACACAGACGTTTTCACTTGCTGTGATCAAAGCTTCTTGAATGAGCTTCATAGGTGAGCGCACTATTTAATAATTAAGGATTATTTCATTGAATGATGCACACTGTATTTTTTTTTACATCTATTTTTGGGTCCATCTGCTGCAGTGTCACTTGCCCGATCATTGCTGTTGCACTGCATCCCTCTCTGATTTATAGGAGTGCATTTGCATCTCTCTCTGTCTCTTACAAATTCCCCAGTCAAGTGACCACTGATGTCATCAAATGCCAAATTCAAGCAGGCACCAGTATTTACAGCACACTCTGAGCATTTTTCAGCTCCAGGTTATGATTGTTTGTTCCTTGTTCCAGTTTTCTGCATCTTTTTTGGATCCTGTGATTCAGACCTATTTCCCTGTGTACCAGGCTTGTTTACCCATTCTTCTGTTGTACTAAGCGCATCACACCTTTTAGTACCAGTCAGACACACCAAGAGGGCTGAGACCTGTGATCTCCCTTCAGCTAAGCCCAAACTTCTTTGGCAGGAGTCCCTGCTGAATACCAAGGGGTTTTGTTAGACTCCGCTCCTCTATTCCGCCAGCGCTAATCTCAGTTGACACCAAGATTTCACCAAACCTGTCATCAGCTGGGTTTTTTCAAGCCATCACAAATCAAGTACTGACTTGTGCCCCTACACTATTTATTTCTAATGGGTTTACATGACACAATTAGTTTATAGACCCTGATTAAGAGCTGGTCTGATTATAGTGTTAATTAGTGGGTTATAACACTAGTAATGGATGGGTTTTTCCCGTCGTATTACCAAAAATGCTTTTTTTTGGTTGGATGTTTAGTTTTCTATGGTGGGTTGGCCAGCGGCTTAGTTTGTCTGGGGGTATCTTGATACCCTGCTCTGGTTTTGGCAAATGTTTTTCAATAGCTATTTGGAAATGTTTCTTATATTTACATAACCCAGAGGTAGTCAAGCTGGGGTTCTGTGTCTTTACGGAAATAACAAGGCTGGAAAATAGAGAACCACATGAAATCCAGGGTAAAGTACAGTGGTGAAGGGGTCACAGAATGAATCACTATACTATACACTTTTAACACTATGTAACACCCTCTATTAATATCACTTAATAAACCCAGAAGCCTGGAATGATTCCAGTATTTGCACAGTCCAGAGGTAGACAGCTAGTGGTTCTCCAGCTGTCATGGAACTACAAATTCCAGCAAGTCCAGCTAGTCAAGAGCTTGCTGTGGCCTGTATTTCCTCAATAATTCGAGGGCCACAGATTGCCTACATCTAGGGTAATAACTAGTTGTGGTCAAGTGGTCACTACTATTCTTTACCCCTATAAAGCTCCTCCCCACCCCAAAATGACATGTAAAAAATAAGGATATGCACAGACAACAAAAAAACTAATATATATATATATATATATATAGAATAGTGAAAAAGACAACGACGCTCAGTGTGAATTAAAACACGTGAACAAACGTGCTCATAGATACATAAAATCACATACAGTAGGCTGCTTCACTTTTGTACATCAGATTGCAGATGTAAACCTATAGAAAAAAATAGAAAAAGGAAGCGCCAAACATAGTGTATTATCACCAATTGGTTCAATGTGAAAATAATTATTCCAAATTAGCCCCGTACCAGATAGCAGATGATAGATTGCACATCTCTGTGATATTCCACTGGGATTCAAAGCTGGCCTCCCGAGTTTGATTCATATACTAAGGCTTTAGTTGTTCAAGCGGCCAGCGCCGTTCTGCTGCTCTATGCTCAGGTGAAATATACTAATTGAAAATTATAGCGAAAGCTAACTCCCCTCGCCTTGGGGAACTCAGTCTGTATGGGTGCCCCACTGCTACACAAAACAGTAGCCAGCTACACAGGTTAAATAAACTGATTTCAGAAAATAAAAGACCACTTTGTATAGGAAGGAGGGTGGCAAATGAATTTTATCTGTGTATGAAATGCAGATAGACGCAGGGCAAGGGGTTACAAGCATAGTCAGGTACGAAAGGGAGGGTCAATCTGTAGATGTGGACGAGCAACAGGGTAACAATAGAAATTTAAAAGAAAAAGATGTGTGTATATATATATATATATATATAATGATCAAACAGTAAAAATAATATTTTTATTTGTTTTAACTTATGAAAAACATTTATTAGGATGTTGTTAATGTCTACTGACCTTAAAATATATTTTTACAGTTGGTCCCTTATGCATGCTATAATATGTGTTTGCAAACAGGAGCGTCATCACTACTGATCAGGACTTAGACTAGCCCTGTAGCTGGAGCAAGAGATATGGCAGAAAAACAAGTAACTTTGAGATACTCAGAGCTTCATTCGGATGTGGCTGTGTGCGCCTGAGTTTGGCACGTCCCTGCAAGATATTGACTATAGCAAAATGCCCCTTCCCAGGCCCTGTTAGCTCCCCAAAATCGTAGGCTGAATTAAGTGTCCTTTGCGATCGTAGACAGAGCAGACAGGGCTGCATTCACAGACGTATTTCCCGGGCATGGGAAGAGTGATTTTGCATACAATACGCTCAAAATCAGTTGTTGAACCAGGTTTCCTTCTCCTCTGGTTCAACATATAATTGGGCAGACTGAGGGCTAGATTTACTAAACTGCGGGTTTAGAAAAGTGGAGAGGTTACCTATAGCAACCAATCAGATTCTAGCTTTCATTTATTTAGTGCATTCTACAACATGACAGCTAGAATCTGATTGGTTGCTATAAGCAACATCTCCACTTTTTTAAACCCGCAGTTTAATAACTATACCCCTGAGTCTCTTTTAAATGATCATGTTAATGAAGTAACACATTTTAAGTTGTATAAACAATGTGTGGAACACACTGGTGGATGGAATAATGTCGTTCATCCAACTTGAGGTTATCTAAAAAGTAATAAAAAGGCAAAATAGAAATATAAAAATAAAACATAAACCAAGATCAATATTTATGCCGTCTATTTATGATTTTACGTTACAGGGTAATTAGTGGTTTGAGGGTTGATATTATGAATTTATTATAGCGTTGTCACAAACCACACCAAAGAAACATAGCATTGCTAAGAAAGTGCTGCTGGGCAATTAATTGATGTATCTTGAAGTACCAACATGAATAACTGTCTGCAGTAATGGTGCAAGTAAAAATAATAGAGGAAACAGTGACACATACTAGAGGGAACAATCGTGAAAATAGGCTTCTTATGGGGAAAGATCTGGATAATGGATAATAAAATATCTTTCAGAAACATATTTTAAGGCTGCACATTTTTTCTGCTTAGTAAAAATAGTGTATAATGGTTTGTAAGGATGATGATAATGCTAATGATTGTGATGATGGACAGTGATGATGATGAATAGTGACAGCTCAGTTCATAGTAATTCTTACTATGTTAATATAACAATGTGCATCACTTCCAAGTCCCCCTTTTATCCTTTGTATCTTATTCCCTGATCCTGCCCCCGAAGCCGAATTAAAGGTTGCAACTTTGTTGCATTTCGATAATTAGTTGTCAGTGCCAGCGGGAATATTACAGAATAATGCAGCTCAGTGTTTCACTGTCAGTAGTGTTCACCCATATTAAAAAGTAGAAATGTATAAAGGAGAATTGTATTGATTGATTTCTAGCCTTGATTTTAATTTTACTTAGTTTTGTTTTTTTCATTTTGCACATGAACATATTTGTATTAAAGGCAAACTCCACTTTTTGATACATTTCAATATGACATGTCCCTTAACTTATCGAATATAAGTCACCACTTAACTATTATGGGCCTGAGTCATTAAGGAGAACAAAGGGTAGAAAAGGAGTAGCATTGCACCAGGGCAAAACCATGTTGCATTGGAGGGGGAGGTAAATTTAAAATGTGGGAATTTATTTATATTTGGGATAGGGCATTTCCTAGATCAACTTTAACTTTCTGTGTAAAAATAAAGCTATCAAGTATTTGTGTGCCACATGAAAAACAGACAGTATTTATCTTATGTGCAAAATAATAAATTAATTTGCACCCCTTGCACTGTAACATGGTTTGTTCTGGAGAACATTTACTCTTTTTTTTTTGCCTTACTTTCCTAAATGAATCAGGCTCTATACAGTCATGGCCAAAAGTTTTAAGAATGACACAAATATTATTTTTTACAAAGTCTGCTGCCTCAGATTTTGTGATAGCAATTTGCATATACTCCAGAATGTCATGAAGAGTGATCAGATGAATTGCAATTAATTTCAAAGTCCCTCTTTCCCATGACAATGAACTTTATCCCAAAAACAACATTTCCACTGCAGTTCAGCCCTGTCACAAAAGGACCAGCTGACATAAGGTCAGTGATTCTCTCGTTAACACAGGTGATAGTGTTGGGGAGGACAAGACTGGAGATCACTCTGTCATGCTGATTGAGTTAGAATAACAGACTGGAAGCTTTGAAAGGAGGGTGGGGCTTGAAACACATGCAGTCATCATTGCATTGCACAAAAGGAGCTTCACAGGCAAGGATATTGCTGCTAGTTAAATTGCACCTAAATCAACCATTTATCGGATCATCAAGAACTTCAAGGAGAGAGGTTCAATAGTTGTGAAGAAGGCTTCAGGGTGCCCAAGAACGTCCAGCAAGCGCCAGGACCATCTCCTAAAGGTGATTCAGCTGTGGGATCAGGCCACCACCAGTCAGAATTTGCTCAGGAATGGCAGCAGGCAGGTGTGAGTGCATCTGCACTCAAAGTGAGGCGAAGACTTTTGGAGGATGGACTGGTGTCAAGAAGGCCAGCAAAGAAGCTATTTCTCTCCAGGAAAACATCAGGGACAGACTGATATTCTACAAAAGGTACAGGGATTGAACTGCTGAGGACTGGGCTAAAGTCATTTTCTCGGATGAATCCCCTTTCAGATTGTTTGGGGCAACTGGAAAAACACTTGTCCGGAGATGGAAAGGTGAACGCTACCATCAGTCCTGTGTCATGCCAACAGTAAAGCATCCTGAGATCATTCATGTGTGGGGTTGATTCTAAGCCAAGGCAGTGGGCTCACTCACAATTTTGCCTAAGAACACGGCCATGAATAAAAAATGGTACCAAAACATTCACCAAGAGCAACTTCTCCCAACCCTCCAAGAACAGTTTGGTGATGAACAATGGCTTTTCCATCATGATGGAGGTCCTTGCCATAAAGCAAAAGTGATATCTAAGTGGCTCGGGATCAAAACATCGAAATTTTGCATCCATGGACAGGAAGCTCCCCAGACCTTAATCCCATTGAGAACTTGTGGTCAATCCTCAAAACCCACAAATTCTGACATACTCCAAGCATTGATTAGACAAGAATGGGCGGCCATCAGTCAGTATGTGGCCCAGAAGTTGATTGATAGCATGCCTGGGCAAATTGCAGAGGTCTTCAAAAAGAAGGGTCAACACTGCAAAAATTGACTCTTTGCATAAACTTAATGTAATTGTCAATAAAAGCCTTTGACACTTATGATATGCTTGTAATTTTACTTCAGTATACCATAGCAACATCTGACAAAAAGGTCTAAAAACACTGAAGCAGCAAACTTTGGGAAAACCATTACTTGTGTCATTCTCAAAACTTTTGGCCATGACTGTAGGTTTTAAGTTACAGCTACCAATAGGTACCTGTAGCAGCCTCTAGCTGGTTGTCCCATACAACCAGGGACACTCCGATATCATAGCAGAAATGTTTGTCAGGTTAAAGGCCATTTAAGGATATCCCTAACATTACTTGTCATGTCAGCTTAAGGAGGATGACATTGGGTGTACACACGGCTACCCATAGCAACCATGGCAGATCTTAACATTAATTTTCTAAACTGTAGCGAAACAAAATTATATAAAGCATTGCTATGGTTTACAGTCCATTAGTGTACAACTAATAATGGTGCAATAATAAAAATTTCTATATAGTGTATGTATGTATGTATGTATGTATGTATGTATGTATGTGTGTGTATGTGTATATATATATATATATATATATATATATATGTATATATATATATATATATATATATATATATATATATATATATATTATGTAATACTGTATATTATATAGTATATAATATATAGCATTAGGGTAGAGAAGTCATACAGCACCACTATGCATTCAGCAACAGGGGATTCTACAGATTCCTTTTTATTAAACTATATTATTATTTTTGAGGATGTTTCTGTGTCGACCATCCACAGATTGAGTCAAATCTATGAGGGCACTGTGTGCTGGGTGTATAATTATTACTGAAAAGCACAGGACAGTTAAGAACAGAATACACTATAAATTCAACACATACTTTTCTATCGTATCAAAATTAATGGTTTATAATTTGTAAATGTCCCATTGTCAATACGTCCAGCTTTCTTAATTCGTTTAAGATCTAACAATTTGATGGCAAAGATATACGGACGGCTTTGAATCAACATTTCCTCTTCGTTCTCCTTTTCTTCTTGGGTAATTGAAAAGTGTTCCCAGTTTGGTTCTCTGAAACCTCTTCCTGTATTTAAATAGAAGAAAGCAGGTTGGACAAGGTCTGAAGAAAATCATTTCCATTAAAGTTGAGTAAAGAATGAGAGTGAAGATCGTCTTTCTGATTTATTCTAATATAATTGGAATAATAACCCTCCCGGCTTTCTACCGTCAAGGATGTCAAAACGCCGCTGAAAGACAAGTGCGCCTGAGAGACAATTTCTATTTTTTTTTTTTTACTTTAAATCTTCCTTTCTGGCATCCTTTCAGTGTTGTAATTACTACAGGATTATTCAACATTTATATCTCAGCTGAAATCTTTTTGCTCACCTCCAGTTCTCGTTCTTGAAATATATCTTTGCTTTCCAGAATCGTAAGTTCTCCTCTACTAATTCTAAACATAATCCAGGGTTACCCTCATGTATATTCAATGGCTATATGGAATTGCACACATAAATTAAACACAGTAGAGGCTGAACACTACTAATGAGGGTACATCCTTCTCATTTACTAGGAACTAGTGACATAATTGAGGCACAGCCTCCACTGTGTCTAGGTGGCAGGTACACTTTAGGAACAGCATAGGAAATACATGGTCCCTAACTTCAAGGGATAGTCCAGGTTTATAGATTTGTCGCTGAAATGTCTCAGTTATTAAATTGACAAAACATATAGTATAATTTATTGTTATTATTATTATCGTAGATTTGTAAGGCGCCACAGTTCTCTGCAGTGCAGTACAGTAGGGAAGACAAGGACATACATAAGACAGGACATACGTAAAACAAGAACAGACAAGGCAGACAAAATGAATGGAGACATGAAAACAAGGGTATGAATTACCCTGCTCATTAGAGAGCTTATATTCTAAGTGAAAGAGGGCACAGCTGAAACAGGAGGAGCGAGTGTGGCTCAGAGTGGAGATTGGGATAGTTGTGAGGGTGCTTTAGTGTAAATAGTGTTATCGAGGATAAGGTCACCTCTAAAAAAAAAGATGGGTTTTCAAAGAGCATCTAAAGATTTGAAGGCTGTGGTAGAGTCTGATTGAGTGTGGAAGGGAATTTCATAAGTGGGGAGCAGCACAGGAGAAGTTTTGTAGGCGGGAGTGAGAGGTGGTTATCAGTGACAAGACAACGCATAGGTCAGATGTAGATCTAAGGCGGGAGGGAGAGTATTTTAATATGAGATTTGAGATGTATGGAGGGGTAGTGTTTTTGAGGGCTTTGTAAGTAAGGGTGAGTAATTTGAAATTGATTCTGAAGAACACTGAGAGTCAGTGTTGGGATTTGCAAAGTGGTGCAGCAGATGTGGAGCAGTGAGAGAGGAAGATCAGTCTTGCAGCGGCATTTAGGATGGATTGAAGTGTGGATATATGGGTGTCAGGAATGCCAGATAGCAGGAGGTTGCAATAGTCAAGATGGGACATTTCTCTTTTTCTATAAATTGAATGCAATTCCAAATATCTATGTTATTCCCTGTGATTTGTAAGTTATTATTTAAGGAAAAGGGGTATTTGAAATGCCAACAACAAACAAAAAACAAACATTATAACTAAATTCAATACAAATATCATGATCGGGATTGCAAGGGAAGTTTCCCTTTACAATGCAGCGCCGCTTGAAATTTAATCGCTGAACACGCTGAACACGCGGGTGTTGAAGAACCCGCATGTTCATACATTTACCCCCAGATGTTAAATCAATAGCAACACTCAGAAACACACTAATACATTTCTCATACACACGGACAAACACTAATGTGGATTATTATAATATTGTCAGGAAAATCTCTGGGACGAGATAAATAAATTTCATGGAAGAGAAAGAAAACAATGGAACTGTAAGAATGTTGAGCTCTGCAAACAGACTTCTTATAACCATTAAAAACACTAGTTAAAGTTCTAAAATTAAAATATGTTCATAGTGTTGAAGTCGTATAATTGGATGAACGAAAGTATAATGGTTTAATATTGGTTTGCTGTGCGTATTGCGAAGCGTACGCCATGTGTTACGTGACGTGGTGCGTTCGCACGGTAAAATACGCTCGCACACACTCGCATTACAACAGTTAGTTATTTATATAATTTCATATTGGTTCTGTTACACTGTAATTCAGGAGCAGATAGTATTCGGTTTATTATTAGTCTATATATATATATATATATATATATATATAGTGATTATATGTACATTGTAGTGTTATTAAAGGTTTAGGTAATAGGAAAGGTGTCATGCCTGATATCATATTGAAGCCCTAATCATCAGCAGCTGTCCGGTGCAGTCGGCGAAGAGATCGCACATTGCATACTTTAGTTATTGATATTAGAGAGTAAGCCTTTGTATGATGCTGGCTATTAAAGGAGCAGACCCCCTGGAGAGAAGACCCCCACCTTTGGATTCCTTAGATTGAATCAACCTATTACCTGTCTGGCTTGGACCCACCCAACGTCTGGACCTATGGAAACAATCTACGTCATCTCTATTGTTCACAATGAAACACTGACTATATATATTAGCTGCATCCCCCACCAGGGCCTCAGTCTACTCTGACCAGTTATCTAATAGATACACTGTTCCATTGGGACCCATGGAAGCGCAGCGATTGCAGCGGTATGTATGTATGTAACTTTTGGTATTGGCTGTGCTGTACTGTACTGTATCATAATATAATAATGTATTGAATTGTTGACTATTTACATCTGCTAAAATAAACCACCATGTGCTTTGGACACACATACAATTGATTGGGCAATGCTTATTTTAAAACGATAGAATTACTTTAATAATTTGGGGGCTCTTGAGTTAGGAGTTACGTTACCGGCAGGTATGCAACGCTTACGATATTCGGTTCCTCAACAAAGGGTGGATTGACGGACGCGTCGCATAAAGCAGGAAAGAACGTAATGCATTTAATACCTGTGGTTCACTGTGTGTTGCGAAACCGAATGTCCGTTGTTGCATAGACTGAAGGAACGCTAATTAGAATCTAGGGACAAGAAAGAAAAATGTTTATTTTCATTGTCGTTTTAGGTTTTAAAGTGTATTGCATTGCTGAGCGTATGTGTATTTCCCGCAGTGCGTACGCGAACTTCCGGTAGATTTGCCATGTGGTTGAACAATCATTTTAATAGTTATTATATGCATACTGTAAGCACATGGTAAAGTCTCTGAAAAGATAGTGCCATTGTTTGGGAAAGTTATTTTCTGTGCAGAAAACTAAGGTGTATATGTTTGGTGATTGTATGATTTTGAAGTGAAAGTTGATTTACTGTCAAAAAGACAGGGATATCGGTTGCCGTTTGACGAGGCGGGCTTGCAACCGAGGTAGTATACAAGGCAGGTATACTGGCAACAAAAGCCCTGTTTGAAAAGAGAACAGTTAAAAAGCTTTTGGAAACTGTCTCCCCAAGAGTAATCGCAAAGTTTAGCGATAGTTAGTATTGCTAAGCGGTGCGATCGGACCGCATGGTTTTACAACCGTGCTTGTGACTTGGGTTGAACAGCTGAGAGGAATTAAACTGGTACAAATGGGTATAAAACCCCGGTACTACCAGTTCAGTAATACTCAACAGAATTTTGTGGAGAGCCAGGATATCGAGGAGCTGATATTTCTGTTGTCCATAGTGATATTTCTGTGTTAGGAGGTGCGTGGGCGTAGCCTGTGAAACCGTCCACGGATAAAAAAATCTCTAGTAAGTTCTGTTTGAAAGGAGAACAGGTAAAAGTCTTTTTTTGCGTAGCATTGAGAAATAGGTTGTTTTCACAATGGGTGCTAAGCAAACGCTAGAGATGGTTGATGTTGTGCTGCTTAAGGAAGGACCAATTGATTCCGCAAGGTTCCGTATGTTTAATAAATATGGTGCCTATGCAACGGCATACTGCGACAAATGGGTCAAGAGGACCCGGGAGTGTGTGAAACCTTTCCCAAACATAGGTAGTTTCGAAGCAGAGGTGTTAAATAATGTTAGAGATAAAGTGCGGTTGATCAAATCAATGAAAACGAGAACTAGACATGATGATTGTTTAAAATGGTGGCAAATGGAAGGTAACACGTGGCAGAGCAGCGTATGCACAGCGGAAATCAGAGTACCGGAAATGAGCGTTCCGGAAGTGTGCGTTGCAAAGCGTGGCGAACTGAGCGCAAACACGCCCCCGATAAATTCGGTCGGGGCGGGAAGTACAGCCAATACCAAAAATGTGAAAACTGTAACTAGTAACGTGTATGTTGTTTTAAGTAATGTTAAAAGTTATGTTTCAGGACAAAGAAAAGGGACGGTCCCACCAGCAGGGGCAGCTGCTGAAAGTGGTGAGAATAATGAAAAGGTTAACACGGGGGAGACATCCATTATACTGCAGCAGCATTTTCAGCAACTAGTTTTAATGATTTGGTAGACTTACATCCTGTCTGCACAACAGCAGTTCCCAATGGGAAAGCAGACAGGAATAGTGATGTTCCCTTAAAACATGTAGCAAAGCATGATCCATGCACTAGGTCTGAAACATTTTCAATTTTGTCTGATTTCTCTGATCCTAGGAAAGATTTGACCAAATGTCAGCAGTTTATTAGATATTATGGTAATGTATATGAGCCAACTAATAACGATTGGCGAGTATTATTGAAGACCTGTCTTCCTCTCAATACTGATATACAAAAGTTCATTAAGGATTGTATGTTGGAGGAGGATGAATCCTTAACCGAGGATGATAATCAGGACAATATCAGACAAATAATCACACGGTTGGCCATATATTTTCCAGTGATAGTGGACTGGAGTAAAGTTTTTACTATCAGGCAAGAGGATAGTGAAAATGCAACAGACTACTTTTGCAGGGCTCTGATGGAGATGTTCAAATATACTGGTGTATCAGACATAAAAGATAATGAAGATTACAGAGAGGTTGCTGTTAACGTTCTAATGGGTGGACTCAGGGAAAACTTGAAAAAAAGCGTGCAAACTTCATTACCAAACTGGAGAGGAATCACTGTAAGTGCTCTCAGGGAGTCAGTTATAGGACATGATAAAAGTATGAATAAACAGAAAGAGACACTAAGTGATAGGGTAATGATGGTAAGTATCCCAGCACTAGAGGGACTACACACGACCACCAGCATACAACCCACATAATAAGAAACATAGAAAAATCAGGTGTTTTAAGTGTAACGTAGAAGGCCATTTCGCAAGAGATTCTAAAAAGGAAGAGAAACAACATGAGTTGAGGAAGTGTTTTCAATGCAATAAAATAGGACACCTAGCAAAACATTGTGCAGACATGACAGGGATGTGTTTCTACTGCCGTAAGAAGGGACACATGAGTAGGAACTGTGTAGAGAGAAGAATGGATACCTGGGTTGGAAATCACATAGACATCCACAAAGGAGGCGTACACTTCTCTCAGAGGTTCCCCTACAATTGATTGCACACTCTGTAACAACTAATATTCTGGGGGAGAAATATAGCCGACTCTAGATTTAAACTGTGGTAAGTATTAGTGTGCAGGGAACGGATTTAAAAAGGTAATCTTTGTTGATTTTGTTTGTTCGTTTTATGTTGTCACATGTTTGTTTTCCTAAATCGCTGGCCGATGGCAAAGAATAGAAATGTTTGTTTTGTTTGCTGTTTTAAGATAACTATCTTGTTTTTCTTCTCACAGATAAAGGGGACACAAAAGAAGTATAGACAAGTGTTTAAAAGGGGTGAGATAGAGAAATAGAAGAATTACTCTTGAAAGACTAATTAACAATAGACAATTGGAACACTCTTTTGTTTTAGGCTGCAGTGTCTCATGATAATTTGTTTGGCTGAGAATCATTATCCAACAATAAAGTATGTACATACTTTGCTCCAAAATATCGTTTTATGTATTTCAGAGAAAATATGAGTCACTAAGAGTAAAATTTTAATTTCTCTATCATAAATTAGAAAAGTCCATTGAAAAGGTATGTAGTCAATGAGATACCGAGTTCTTAATGAACAAATGACGGACAACACTGGATTGCACTGTTAAGACCCCCTAGTCAAGTATGGGGAGGGGTCATAGTTAGCAAATAGCTAAGGGGAGCAGTGGAATGAATACAGCCATTTCCCCATAGAGTCAGAGTCCAATCCAGCTGTCATTTTGTTGTAAAAAAAAAAAATCTCCCTTTCTACATGTATATTTGTATTCAAATCTTTGTATTCCCATCATTCATTGCTTTCCTATTTCTCATTCTTTACACAAACGCTAGTCTCTCTCTCCCTCTCTCTCTCTCCCCCTCTCTCTCTCTCCCTCTCCCTCCCTCTATCTCTCCCTCTCCCTCCCTCTCTCTCTCTCTCTCTCTCTCTCTCTCTCTCTCTCTCTCTCTATCTCTCTGCTCTGGTAGAGATAAAATCAGACACAGTCTCAACAATGGGGCTAAAACATATTTTTATGTTTTTACATAAGACAAATTCAGAGATACACACACTAGATTGACATGAGTTACAGAAACAGTCAGGGGTTTTGTTTTCATGTGTATAGAAACTGCTGATTTTTAAGCAGAAAGGTTCTGTTGTGGAAATACAATTCATGTTTTATAGATTGCATATCTGTGTTGGTTTTTTTTTGTTTTGGTTCGTGCCTCCTGTACAAAAAATGTGCCTTTATATGGATGCACAAAGGGTGGGGAGGACAGGAGGACAGAAGAATGCTAGAGGTTAAGCATACAGATATGCATCTCTGTATAGAACATTGGAGTAGGATTTTTACCACAAGATACGACATAATGTGAAACCCTAGAAAATGTAGAATTTTCATGTTTTATATTTTTCACTGTTAGACAGGCGTGTACTGGATACTTTTATATTTGAAGAAAGTGTTATAGAAAGAGACCCCTTTGCCTATCCCACTTAGTCAAGTAGCTGAATATGAGGTACTGAGAATGACATGTGAGTTGGCAGAGGGAAAATCGATTGATATACATTGGTCTTTAGCATTTTTCTAGTCTAGAGGGCGATGTTGAGGTGACTGAGAAATCGTTTTATAGCAATACCAGCACATGATTAGGACAATACATAGAGGACTTTAGACAGTGACACAGTTACCAACTGAAGTAGCTGCTAGTAAGGTCCACACTTACACGCACAACCATACATGGCTGTCACACCAGGGAGAACATAGCTGTCAAATAGACAGCAGGGTTTTATGTGATAGCTAACAAATCTATGTTTGTTTTGTTTTTCATTGTATTGTTTTAGTTTTAAAATGTGAACACACACACACACATGCACGCATTCACATATTGGTTAATATAGGAAGATTTGTGTTACCTGAGGGATAAACTGTCTGGAAGGTGAAGAGATGTGGTGAGGAGTCTGGTGGACTCTGGAGAGATGGACAAAGTAGACTAATAGAGCCATCCCATATCCCTCCTGCTGATTGGTTTTCCTCCAGGTAAAACAAATACACGTCATCCAATTACCACCATGCAGGATCCTCAAGTATACACTGGTGTACCAATGAAATATGTCTGGGTAGAGGTGTATTGAAATGTGTCTAATGTATTACTGTATCATGCTCAAAGCTTGTGTTATTCAATGTGATAGTCCTAGAGTTATAATAGATGATAGGGGTATTCATGTTATTGATAATAGATGTATAATGTATGAGTAGTGGTAACAAATCACATACTTTCAATTAGCCATAAACCAGTGTGAACATAAAGTAGTGGTACTCGGTAGAACGAATTGAATAGATTAAGAGTTGGAACTTGATTGATGTGACTGATAGCTTCGGCCACTAGTCCTTTCCCGCTACCAAAAGATCACTCCTGGGCAGACTCCTAACCTGTCAGTTTTTGAAATGTTCTTGACCCCTCGTGAGATGACATTGTAACTGGGAGGCTAGGTTAGACCTCGAGAGAAGGTAAATAGTGAGACAGCAACCGAGAACGTCCAAAACACTGTTTCCTGAAAAGTCACACTAACTGTCAGGATGTTGGATCAGGAGAGTAAGTTGTGGAGCAGTAATTTCTTAAGCTTAGGTTATTTGCCAGACAGGTACCAGGTGTAGGCTACCAGCCTCACGGCTTCAAGGGTAGCAGAGACACACTGGTGCCCATACCACCCACTGCAGAGGGGCCAACACTCAGAGAAGGGTCCAAGGGCACTCATGAGTCTGTACTGGAAGGCCTCGAATGCAGTTAGTAGCACCTGAGCCAAAGGCTAAGACTGTTGTCCAGCATAAAGGTGTAGTTTTTCATGTTTTGTGTTCTCTCATTTCATTTTCTTCTCAGGGCGGTTAATTCTTTTGATTATTAGCAGGTGACAGAGACTGGTTCAGGTAATGATAAGGAGGTATTGGGTAGGAAGAAGTTAGTAGCATAATCAGTCCAGTCAATTACTCTATTCAATTCAGGGGTAAAGGAAAATTTAGAAACCTTGGTGCTTGGAGAAAGTGCGAGGGGCTATTGTCTGAGTAGCATTACGTCCATAAGTACGGCGACCCCATAGTTAAAAAGAGATACACCCAGCGATGCCAGTCCAGTAATATCCGGACTTGAGCAGGCATCCTTGTGAATGATTATCATTCTTGGGAGGGTAAGGTTTTAGACCAAACAAAGTGCCTCAGTGATTATATCAAGTAGGATTAGTTCTCTTTCCACTAAATATTCTTGAGGTACCCGAACTATAGGCGGGAGGTCACTAAGGGAAAAAGTAGGACACCTAGGTCCCTTAGTCTGAAGTCTCCCAATGCTTTGCAAGCCGATCACTGTTAAATCTGAGTATTGAGAGACTGGGAAGAACGAACAGACAATAGCCCGCCCACAAGTGTTGATGAAAAGAACTGGTGACATTATTAGATGTGTGTATATTAACGCAAGCTGAAGGAGATTGCATATGACATTATTGATAGACATAGGATGATGCTATTGATGAACATGAAGTGTTTAAATGTATTCTGAGCTTAAAGACATGCGTTGGACACAAGAACCTGTTAAACTTGAAGAACTATAGTAGAGAATTCTGTATAGCTGATACACGTTCTACTGTACCTTGTACCTTTCCAAATAATGTATTAAGTGTTTTATTGCACCCTTGAAGGGCATACAAAAGGTTATCTCCAAGCTCCAGAAGTGTACGGTTTATAGTAAAAGAAGAAGTTGTTTAGAGGATTAAGACTTTCTCTTATGATAACTTGTTTAGATCTACAAACAGCGTGGTCATACACCAAGGGGGATTTGTATTACATAACAATGAAACATGGTACTGAGATCCTGCATATAACATCTTTAAGGTGATAGTTTATTATACTATCAAAGGGTGGACTGTTGAAGTTGTATAATTGGATGAACGAAAGTATAATGGTTTAATATTGGTTTGCCGTGCGTATTGCGAAGCGTACGCCACGTGTTACGTGACGTGGTGCGTTCGCACAGTAAAATACGCACGCACACACTCGCATTACAACAGTTAGTTATTTATATAATTTCATATTGGTTCTGTTACACTGTAATTCAGGAGCAGATAGTATTCGGTTTATTATTAGTCTATATATATATATATATATATATATATATATATATATATATATATATATATATATAGTGATTATATGTACATTGTAGTGTTATTAAAGATTTAGGTAATAGGAAAGGTATCATGCCTGATATCATATTGAAGCCCTAATCATCAGCAGCTGTCCGGTGCAGTCGGCGAAGAGATCGCACATTGCATACTTTAGTTATTGATATTAGAGAGTAAACCTTTGTATGATGCTGGCTATTAAAGGAGCAGACCCCCTGGAGAGAAGACCCACACCTTTGGATTCCTTAGATTGAATCAACCTATTACCTGTCTGGCCTGGACCCACCCAACGTCTGGACCTATAGAAACAATCTACGTCATCTCTATTGTTCACAATGAAACACTGACTGTATATATTAGCTGCATCCCCCACCAGGGCCTCAGTCTACTCTGACCAGTTATCTAACAGATACACTGTTCCATTGGGACCCATGGAAGCGCAGCGATTGCAGCGGTATGTATGTATGTAACTTTTGGTATTGGCTGTGCTGTACTGTACTGTATCATAATATAATAATGTATTGAATTGTTGACTATTTACATCTGCTAAAATAAACCACCATGTGCTTTGGACACACATACAATTGATTGGGTAATGCTTATTTTAAAACGATAGAATTACTTTAATAATAGGTTAATCGTTTGATTTTTACATTAGACCAATTCCAAGGGAAACAAATAGAGTCCCCTTTCTTGATAAAACTATAAGTAATAGTATTTCAGAGAAATGGGAAGTTGAACATAATGATAGGAGTGACCCTAATGTAGTAATATGATAGACGTTGTAGTGACATTTTTACATCTCCCACTATGCATATTTCCGGTCATATCTGCAAATAATCAGACAAATAGACACATATGCACAAAGAGAAAGTCTCCGCATGTCTGCACTACCAAAGGAAAAAAAACCCACATAAAATGATAACAGTGTTTTGTTTTAATGTATAACTTAACACTAATCCTTGAAAAAAAGTTTTTACTATTTAGTTAATAAAACTTTACTTTTTATTATTATATGTAAAAAAAGCTGAAACTAGACAATCGCTTCCGGGATAAAATCAAGGTTGTGGTGCATACTGCAGGGGTTACCGACTGTCCTTAATGTCCAAGGATTGTAAAGATTTGTCCCTGGAGAGTTATTGTCTCTGCATAGATCTCTTTTTTTTTTTTTAATTAAGCCAGTGGTATGATCCCTCTATCTCTATATACTGACTGCACATCATAGTTGCTGACTTTGGGACAGGTCACGTGACAGGTAGGAGGGGGCGTGGTATAGCCCCCCCCATTATAAAATGCCTAAATCCACTGAATTGAATAGCGGGGGGGGGGGGCTTAATGTCGTGATCCCGGAAATTCAGGAGTGTAGTCAAGTATGTAATACATTTGTTATACAAACAGACTCACACACAATGACTCACATTCACTCACGTAAACACTGACTCACCCAGACTGACTCACATTCATTCTCATACACACTGACTCACATTCACGCTTGAGTTTGGCACGCCCTTACTGTACATTGACTACGGGCCTACGCCCCTTCCCTGCCCTGATTCCTCCCTGAAATCATGCGCTGTAGTAAGTGTCCTTTGCGCTCACTGATTAATTGAGTTCTGGGCATGAGCAGGGTTATTGTGCTGGTTATAAGCAGAAAAATTGCCGGTTACGTCCCTTAATGAATAGGGCCCCTAGTGGCTATTTAGTCAATAAGGCAGCAACAACTAGAGAGGGTCCTAGGCGAACTTAACCTTTTTTGTTACTGTCCATTACCCCACTCTCGTCACACTGTATATCTTTTATTTAGGCACTGTTCTTAGGTCTCAGCCTGCATGGGCTGGCTACACCCCCTCCACAGGGAGCCATTTTGCTCCAGCCCAAAACTGCATGGGGGCTCGTACATAAATGTTGCTACAGAGCCCACAAATATTTAGTTATATGTCTGTCCGCAAGTTTATAGGAAATCACCATTAGCTTATAACTTTTGGCAGAGATAAGTTTTGAAACTGTAAAAGTATTAACATCTTCCTTACTTTGAAGTTAACCTATTTAATTCCTTTGCAGCATTTTAATTGTATTCCATTCACTTCAGAAATCATGTCACATTCTTTTCTATCGATCAGTTTAGAACTCAAGCTTCCTCCTAAATTATTAATTGCAAAATTATCACTTTCTCCTTCAAGGTTTTCATTATACCCATTGTACAGTGCTGTATATTGGATCTGTAGTGTCCCATGGTACCTCACATCCACTGTAGCTTTGGTATAAATTATTCATTTCACATAACTTTGTCGTTTCTGCACATTGGTTCATAACTAGAGCAAAAGTATCATCGTTATTGCAAAAGTTTTACTTCTGCAGATACTTTTCATCTGCAAAAGGGTTAAATTATAGAAAGCAGTCAGAAATGCTAGGGCTCTTTACTACGGAAAAAAGTTGCCTCGTAGGTGATTAAACCCTTCACCGATGAGGCCTTTCTCACCCCTTTGATGAGCACTTTCGGGCTCATAACATATTGATTTAATGCTTGCTGATCAAAAATGTTCAACAGGCAAAAAATAAACAGGAGTACCAGTGGACTTCCCTACAGCTACAAATCCTAAACAGGAGTACCAGTGGACTTCCCCCTCTACAAATCCTACGTATGCCCCTTAAAAGAGCCTCCGTTATGCAGTATCCCTGGCATTTCCCATTGTATTTAATGGACTGCACTCGTGCTAGATTCCTTTGCTTCGTCAGAATCAGAAAATCCACAGAACACAGTGGGAAGTGATCTGTGGGTTTTCTTAACCCTTTAAATTCAGAGCACTTTAAGGGGTCGTGCAGAATATGAGTCCCACTCGTCCTTAGCACTCAAGGGGATAATATAGCTACAGCTTTTTTAAGTGCCAGGGATAGAGAGAGAGAGGCAGAAGATGAGTCCCACTCGTCCCACTCGTCCTCAGCACTCAAGGGGATAATATAGCTGCAGCTTTTTTAAGTACCAGGGATAGAGAGAGAGAGGCTCTAAAAGCATAGGCAAACCGAGGGGGGGGGGGGGGTTCTAGTGCCTGGAAACCCCCCTCTGAGCCTGGGGCACTGTATAATTGAGGTGGCTGTAACTTGCCCCCACTTCACACGGCTCTGCTTGAAAAGGGAGAGCTGCGTGCACCTAACAGTAGTGCATGCAGCACTGACCATGTATATTATAGGGATAGGAAGAGTTGGAGAGCAGCCAAGCACTGCCTAATATTATAGCCATGCCCCCATGCATGCTGGTCACACCCACTGGTGGCGTTGTGTGGAAACCCCCTCTACAAATCCTACGTATGCCCCTTAAAAGAGCCTCCGTTATGCAGTATCCCTGGCATTTCCCATTGTATTTAATGGACTGCGCTCGTGCTAGATTCCTTTGCTTCGTCAGAATCAGAAAATCCACAGAACACAGTGGGAAGTGATCTGTGGGTTTTCTTAACCCTTTCAATTCAGAGCACTTTAAGGGGTCGTGCAGAAGATGAGTCCCACTCGTCCTTAGCACTCAAGGGGATAATATATAGCAATATATTCAAAGTCAACACAAAGATTTGTGTATGGAACTTTTCGTACCAAGGAGCATGAAGAGGAAAAGGGGTCATCCATTGCTGATGGAAGAATGATGGTTTTGCCATCGGCATAGGGAGAGGTTCTTTACTGTAAAAGTGGGTTTTATCCATGTAATTCTAACCAAGAGGTGGTGATAGCAAATTCATAAAAATTGCCTTTATATCAAGAAATGGTGATTTGGCTATAATTAGTAGGAGGACATTATGGGTTCCATTGATCAGTCACCACCTATTGCCTTCCTTTCATCAGTGCAATGAGAATTTATGAAAGGTTGAGCTAAAAAGACCTGTTTTTGCTATTTGATATTTATGACCTTTATGTATATAGCATCAAGATATTACACAGCACTTTACAGAGAATGCGTAATCAGTCCACGCCGCACCCACCCACCCACACACGCGGGTCAATTAGCCTGCAAAAATATAGTTTCTGATTTGGAAAACAGAGGGCTACCAGAGCTGGACATTAAGGGAAATTTATAAATGGGTTGTGTTTGGTAAAATGTTATATTTAGCTGGACAGTCTCTTTAAGTCCTGGGGGTAAATTTATCAAGCTGCGGGTTTGAAAAAGTGGAGATGTTGTCTATAGCAACCAATCAGATTCTAGCTGTCATTTTGTAGAATGTACTAAATAAATGACAACTAAAATCTGATTGGTTGCTATAGGCAACATCTCCACTTTTTCAAACCCGCAGCTTTATTAAATCTACCCCCTGTGGTCAATGACAAGCAGAGGCTGATCCGGCAGATTATGACCTTTTAATACAGTAGGAGAAGATTTTTGGAGCTTAAACACTACAATAATTCTTACTGACAATGTCGTAAAAAATACTGACATCCACCATTCTGTTAATGACTTATTATTTAATTCAATCTGGAAATATGGCTAAAATGAAATTATATGAAAACTAGAGGGCAAAGATAGGGAAATATGTGCTTAGCATCATATGCAGGCTCCAAGCACTGGTGTGATGCATCATATTTATAGTGTCTGTATAATGTCATGGTTACTAAATAGTTCTAATAACTGTCAATAAATCTTCAGACTGCAATTACAGACACAACTTGTTAATCAGATCTAGATACCTAGTCAGCGGATTAAATGAATTGCTGAGTGAATAGGAAATATTGCAAAGATTTGCATCAGGAAAATCCCCAATATTTTGAAACGGGAGCCCACAGAGTTGCGGAGTTACACATTCCCTTAGTCTTTTAGGGAATGTCAACTGATGCAATTGACCAGACAATAAATATGTCCATATATTATAGTAAACAAAGAAAAAGATTATGGCCGAAAATGCTGATCAGAGAAGTGTGGCCATCAGCCTGAACGCAGTTAAAATCACGTGGGTGAGTGATTAGGTGTTTAGCCTATGGGCTTGTATATATTTGAACCAATAGGTAGAGAGAGGGGGGTGGTTTTGTTTTATATAGGTGTTGGTTGTCATCCATTTTCCCCTCTCTGTTTCCGGATTCCTCCCTCCCTCCCGGCTGTTTTTTAAATGGTTTAGTTTCTTTGGTGGGAGAGCAGTGCAGTTGGTAAGTTTGCATATGGTGCTTCGTTTATATGTCATAGGTCACTATCCCCCCTTTCGTATGGTGTTGTCATCACGTGTGTTGGGTCCAGTGAATGGGACTCTGGGCCAGTATGTTGATTATCTCTGGCGGTTTATATAGGGGGGTGTAGTCTTGCCGTTGGACATATATTTCGCACCGGCCAATAGATAAGGTAAATCCTGGGTTGGTGGTTCAATGGTCTGACCTTTCCACCGTTATTGGTTTTGTTTTTGCCTTCTGCCCTGCTCTCGTCCGCCTTCAGCCCCTTTAGTTTAATATATCCATTTAATAAATATTAATAAATATAGTTTAATTCCAACGTTATTCTGGTGTCCGTGTCGTTATTGGTTTAGAGGTATTATGGTAAACACTATGAGCTTCCTCACTGTGCATTTTATGTGAGTGCACAGGGGTTTTCTATTTGTCCACATAGCACATTGATAATTACATGCCGGCAACCTGGTATTTGGGAACTTCCTGTGGAAAGTCAAGCTGAAATACACAAGGTTTAAAGTGTTAAACTGTCAATTCAAACACTTTCATATTACCACTTTAACACCACCAGATTCACTCATTCCACTTTTCTTTTGTTCTCCTAAAATACTTCTAAATTTAGTCTCAACTATATATTAAATTATGAGGGTGAGGAAACACCCCGGGCCGATGAATAATGCCACCGGTCGCACTACAGCTATAAAGAGAAAAAAAAAAAGGGCTAACTCTATACATGCAGAGCAGTGGGAAGCAGGACTTACCCCCCAACTGTCCCTGCAGGTGGGGGGACAAAGTCTTGATAAAGTAGGACTGTTCCCCCAAAATCAGGACTGCACCACCAGAACCAGGACAGTTGGAAATTCTGCTCTCTCCTACCTGCTCTTGCAGCTTTCACTACCTGCCACATTCCCAGGCCGAGGGGGTATTCTGGGCAACTGGAAACCCCTTCCCCACAAGTGCTTAACTGGTATGGAAGGTAATCCGCCCGCCAGTACTGTTTTTACAACCAAATATAAAAAATGACCTTAGAAAACTGTGAGCGGCTGACGTCAGGCCGACCTTGGCAGCAGACTGAAGGAGCATATTAGCATATTGCAATAAATCCTATGGGCACCACTATGGCTGCAAAGGTACCTTATTGACTGTTGGGTGACATTAGCTAGTAACTAAGGGTGGGAGTGCCAGTGTGTGTGGATGTTGTCATAATATTGCCTTTCATATTGTGTTGATCAGGTCTGGTCCCTTTGTAATTCATAATCATTACTTACTGCATACCTAGACTTAAAGTTATTTATTATGTTCCCAAGTAGTTATGCTATATTTGCTGCACAGTTGCTATCGTTTATAGCTACTGCCCTTATATTGCCTATTATCATTTATATGTTCTCGTCCCCTTTATCCCTGTTTATTTAACTTTGTTGGTTTTCCCCTTTAAAACTTTTATTGTCACTTTGTGTTGTGCATGGTGCAGGTAGGTGTTCTTCCAAAATGACCCCTAACACGTATCAGCTCCCTGTGTAGAGCTAACCCAAGACAGACTTGGTTGGCGGCACTGAAAACCTTGTGAGTAAGTTACAGTTACCACGTTACACACTCTGCATACTGCTGAGGACCTACACCAGTGTACTTCCCAATTGCCAGGACTATTTGGCGGTATGTTCGTTCCGCACACTTACCACTTTTGCTTGTGGCAATAAAGAGGATTTATTATAGATGGGGAAAGAGATTGGTGTGGCCTATTACTTCAGAAGTGCTAGACTCAACTAAGCTGGATTTGGTAAACTCCAAAGTGAGACTGTAACGCACACACTGTCCTGATTTGAAGATTAAAAATGATTGGTATTGGTAAGTTTTCTAACATGGTATCTTTTCAAAATGCTGCCTGGTGGAAATGCAGCCTGCAGTCACATCACTGCTCTGTTTGCACAAATGACATGCATAACAGTAGCACTAAACAGTATCTGTCTCTCATCATCACTAAGTTACAGAGAAGGTAACACAGAATGGCGTTTGAAGTGGGATGGAGTGGGACTGACAAATTTAAGCCTACATTGTAGTGTCTGTTACACAGATCGAGTAAACAAAACAATATTAGTCCACACTGAGCATCGCTGGTTCTTCTATACGAAAACAGTGGAATGCCAGGTTTGAGCATAAAGACTAATCTCAAGGAGGTAAACACAAGTGTGAATTAAATTAAAAAATGTTTAATAAGTGTGACATAGAGCAAAGTAATGAATGAATACAAATGAGAATAATGAACAAGAGACTATTATTGGCCAGCACTACAGAGAGGCTTATGCCGGAGAAGAGGGTTCAGGAAGTGGACAAGGTTCACCAAAACAGGAAAAGGAGCTAATTTAATCTTAGCAAAGCAGATAGTGTCCTTTCCAATGAGTCATATTGTATTGGCAAATAGTTATGTTTGGGTCCAGAAGACTTAATGCAATCAATATGCTTAGTAGTGGACAAGTACTCTTTGACCATTTAGAAGGCAACAGAACAGAAAAGCAATTTCTGTTCCGTTGTAATTTCTGTGTAAATTCATAAATGCTCATTAGTGGCTGTATAAATTGACAGTGATCATGACTGAACAGATTTCTGGATTATGCAATCAGATATTTAAAACCATCACAAATTTACAACCAGCAAAAGTATCGGGGGGGGAGTCCAACAGTTCAGCTACGGAAAGACCTGTTTAAAGAACTGAGATAAAGATGTGAAATGCACATGTGATGTTTTGTTGTATGATCTAGATATTACTTTATGCCTTGGTTACTAGATCATGCACAGGATATATTTGACACAGATATAGCTTGCGGCAGTGAACAGTCCACCCTTCCAAGTGATTAACTGGAGAATCCTGTGACAGATGATTACTTTAGCAGTGAACTGCTCAGGGTATTGATGTTAATGGTAAAAAATCATTCTGTCAAGGAGCACTGCCACCGTTTGTGTCTAGATTTAAAGGGCTGATACGCTAATCCTAATTTATGCCAACCTTGAATTAAAAGTTAATAGTACAAACATTGTAATTATACTGTCTATAATCCTGTAAATACAAAAACATTGCTAATGATTTCTTCTGAATAAACAGGAGCAAGGTAATGTGTAAACACTGCAGTGCAATGCACTACTGCATGCTATTCTCTAAATGTAACAGATATTCCATCCTGACTGTGCCTGTACAGAGGCAGAGTTATATGAAAAGAGCAGGACGGAGAACACTCTACCAGCCACTTCAAACAGGTCTAAGTAACACGTAACAGGGCACCCACTGGGAATCTCTGCTCACATCCATGATTACGCCTTAAGTTCCCTGTGACTGAAACCAATGTGCCCAGATTACTAAACACACCCGCTGGGGAAAGCTGTTCAGTTGAATAAACACAAAGTAATCACCAAAAGGAAATCTTACTCTTTAAAAGCCTGATTTCCTTTCAGTATGTTTTAAAATCATGGGGAGACAACACGATATATTCTATGATATAAGAGTACTTGACTGTTCAAACTTTTCTCCATGCTTACAGGAAGAAACATTACACTCTATGTGCAACTTTATGTCCCTATTTTGCACACAATGGGGCAGCTTTATCAAATCTTCTAAGGCTAGGTACACACTGGAGAATTTTTCGACCAACGTGTTATTTACAATGACTTTACCTCATACTTGCCAACTTTTCCTAGTTGGCTTCAGGGAGATCCCGCGGGAAGTGGCCGTGAGGGGCGGGCCTTGATGAGTCGCGTAATTTTGGCTAAGATGACACAATATTTGCATCATGAAGCCCCCCCCCCCCACTTATCTATTCAGGGGGCGAGAACCGGGAGGTTGCCCTGCTCTCCTGGGAGCCCGGGAGTCTCCTAGAGTCTAGGGCAACTATGCGTTAAACAAAAACAGCTAATGAATCTCTAGAGACTGAAGTGTCTTTTACATTTCTGTCTCCATTACTGAAGTCATGTTGTCTTACCTGTCAGTCTTTGATTAAATATTGGTCTCCGTGAAAATGGCTACCTCCATAGGCACCAATACATGGACATAGGACACAATTTCTGAACTGTGTCATCATGCCACAGATGGCGAAGCCAACCACGTCTTGTACTGGCTCAGCATCAGGGAGAATGCCAGACTCTTCAGGGAGTGAGGGAGATCACCCCTATTCCAGGGAGTCTCCCTGACATTCAGGGAGAGTTGGCAATTATGCTTTACCTTTGATCGCTCGGACGTTTAATGCGCACACACTAGTCAAATTAACGAAAGACCATCCGTCCAGGCAGCGACATTTTACAGCCATATTGTCGTGAACAAAGATTTTAATTTTGTACACACTGAAACAACATAACGTCCATCTAACAATGTCCCCAAGAAATTTAAATAAAGAGCAGAAAAGAATGCTGGTAGTCCTTTGAAGGGTGTGGTCGGGTAGATGGGAAAGCTTGACAAATACTTTCGAGAATTAAGGGCTAACATCAGTGATGTAAAATAAGATAGAAAAAAACTTCATGGAGATATTTCGGTTGTTTCAGAAGGTTATGCCACAAAGCACTAGCTAGTTTAACCATTAAAAAGTCCAATCCTATAGTGGTAATATCATTAAATTTAAACTTTATATTTTTCAATAATTAAATATTTCTACAGTATTCAACAATAAATCTGTTGGATTTACAATGTGTGGTTTATTCTGTGTATTTTACAAATATATGCATTAACAAGTAAATAAAGGTTCGATTATAAAACATGTTGGGGCAGATTCAATTGCCCGCATCACTGTAAAAGATAATGCACCCTGCACAATATTACCGTTATTACAGTAATAATGCTCTTAATTACCATCATTGGGGTCATTTTAAAGCCGGGAGCCACGAGCAAGAAATCCGGGTTAAATTTACCGTAATAACAGTAGTACATTTATCGTGGCGCTGTTCTGGGGGGAATTGAATACTTGCCAAATTTTCTTCGTTGGCTTCAGGGAGATTCTGGGGAAGGCGGGGCTTGTGGGGGCGGGGCTTGAGGAATTGCAACATTTTGGCACCGCCACCTAAATGTTCATCACAATTTTGGCCAATTACAACAGGGGGTGGGGCTAAGATGTCACAAAATTTGTGTTATTAAACCCCGTCCCCCACAGCTTATCTATTGCAGGGGATGCCCAGCTCTCCCAGAAGGTCTCACAGAAATGCCTGGCGCCTTATGAACTGTTTTAAGGACGCTATGTGGCTTGCCAGGAATCGCCTCATCTTGAAGTGGGAGAAGATGACCATGCAGGACTGTCGCACGCTGATCCACAGCCTGCTAAGAGACTATAACACCATTGACAGTCCTGCGGAAGAAGAAGACGACGATTGATTGTTATTGATTGTTTTCCCCCGCTTCTCCTTCTCCCCATTGTGTGTATTTTCAATAAAAACATTGGTATGTGCTCCCCCTCCCTTCCCCCTCCAACCCATCCCCCCATCACAGTTTAAAGTATCATTGATTGCCATGTCTATTTATGCACCCTCCCCTTTGTGTCTGTCCTCCATAAAAACTTTTTACTCGTGACTTCCCCACCCTACCCCTCTCACCTACCCCCCTACCCCCCTCACATCCAATGTAATTTTATTGCAATGTATATTGTTTAAAGTTTGAATGGTTAGCGCAGTACTTGTTCTATAGTGTAGGATGTTATATCTTGTACTTTATACCTTGTATTGTGCTGAAATGTATGCATGATTATGTTTTACGGTGTACTGTGTAGACTTGAATGCAACGTATGACATGTCTTTTTTTGTACTTTATACAAATAAAGTTTCTTTTTCAATCAAAAAAAAATAAGATTCCAGATATCATTCATCTGGTACATTTTAGAAAATGACAGCTAGACTCTGCTTGGTTGCTACGGGAAACGCCTCCACTTTTCCCATTTGTAGCTGTGTTTTTGGCATCAATAATGACTATGTCCCAAATTAGTAATAAGCACCTAAAAGCTCCCGTCCCTCTATCCAACATCCCCTCTTCCGTTATTTTTACCGGAAAGTGAATGTTCGGTGAAGACGATGGGTAAAGTAACCAGAGTTTATGCTTTGGGCACCGCAATGGCCACCGCCACCAATCTGTTGTTCTGGTCAACTGGGAGTCTAACATGAAGCTGAGCAGGTATGGCAATGGCGCTCAGAGCTTTGATCTCCAGGGTGAGCGCAGTGACCTATCCTAATAACACATCCCCCTTCTTCTCATTGGGAAGGGGTAACAGTTTAAGGGGCAGATTCAACTGGTAAAACAATTGCGCGTAGTGTTCCGGAATGGCCTTGAGACACTACGCGGGAGGAACTCAGCTCCTCTACCCACAATGCCCATGGAGATCTGACAGACCGGTGGCTGGAGTGAAGTCTAGCGCTTCTAAAGCCTCTAGGCGCCTCCTTTGCACATTGGCTACCCCCTTATCCCGCTGTGGCACGTACACTTCTGTACCAACAGAGACTTGAGGGGCACTTGAACAAGGGTTGGCCACGTCTCTAAAAACAAAGTAGTTAAAAAATAATATTAAAAGGAAAAAAATGTAAATAAAAAGAATGTAAAACCATTTATATGCGGCCCATAAAACTGTGCCTTTGCAGGCATCTGCCTAGTTAGTCAGCCTTCTAAATACATTTATTCTGGGCAAACGTTTCACTGGGAATTACATTTGGATTATACAGTCTGCTCAAATTATATATTTTAAATGTTTGTATTGTCCCAAGTATAGGGATACCAAATATACACACTTACTCCTCAAATAGCTGCAGGTACAGATCTAGGGTACTATAGCACGGTGGCTCAGTGGTTATCTCTTCTGCCTCACAGCACTGAGGTCATGAGTTTGATTCCTGACCATGGCCTTATCTGTGTGGAGTTTGTGTGTTCCCCCCATGTTTGCGTGGGTTTCCTCCGTGTGCTCTGGCTTCCTTACACACTCCAAAACATACTGATAGGTTAATTGGCTGCTATCAAATTGACCCTAGTCTGTGTGTGTGTATGTTAGGGAATTTAGACTGTAAGCTCCAATGGGGCAGGGACTGATGTGAGCGTGTTCTCTGTACAGCGCTGCGGAAATAGTGGCGCTATATAAATAGCTGATGATGATGAAAGGTTTGGCAGCAAAGGGAGCATGCTAAGGAGGGAATTCGGATGTTAACAGGGAATGAGTATTGACCTGTGTTGATCTTTTTTCAAACAGGCTGAGTGGGAAGAGAATAAATGGGAACCTATCTGGAGGCTGCAAATGGAATGTGGAAGGAAAGAAAAATGCACTTTCATTTTTTTTAGGGAGGGCTTCCCTTAAGAGGCAGCCTGTCACCCCTGTAATTATAATGGCTATGTTGCATATCTGCAGAGCTGGGTTTTGGGAAGCACTCACTTTATTGGATCTGTGTGGTCCTTTGATCTGGGTTGTAAAATGAAGAAAGCCCCTTTCATCCTTTTCATGGTACTGGTAAAGGGAAGAACTGCAGAACAATACTTCTCTCTAGATTCTAGTTCTAGAATTTTAAGATATCATGGGGTATATTTGCTAAACTGCGGGTTTGAAAAAGTGGAGATGTTGCCTATAGCAACCAATCAGATTCTAGTTATCATTTTTTTAGTACATTCTACAAAGTAACAGTTAGAATCTGATTGGTTGCTATAGGCAACATCTCCACTTTTTCAAACCTGCAATTTCGTAAATATACCCAGGAATTTTACTATAGTGATAGTTTTAAGGAGTTTTTTTTTTACAGAGAATCATTTTATAATAATCAGATTTAATCCACTGCCTACGTTATGCTGCTGTAGTTTATTCATCTACTCATAAGGCCAATTTCTTGATTATCAGGACATCAGTGCAGCTTTTTATGGGCTTTTGGTAAATATTTGATTTTGAAATTGATCATAAGTTCCAAGTAATAACATGGTGATTGTATATTTTGCTTCGCCAGCTGTGCAAAATGCATTACAGCGATATTAAACAACAATGTGTATTCAGCACATGAACATTTTGCAAGCACTTTAATGTGTTACTTGTGTGATCTGAAATTGCATTTTAAGAGCTTTGCACAATGTCCATGCATCTCCTAAATAGAGTGTCTCTAAGATTGTGAATTATTTAAAGAGCATGATTAAAGTCAGAATGTTGTAAAGCAAAGATAATCCAGATAGCTATTTCATTAAAAATCAAAAGATTAGAAGCCTATGTTTGCACTTTAGCAAGACACGTGCAGATTACGTTGGAGCTATGCTCTGTACAGTTTCCACACTTCAAAACACGGAGGATAAAATTAACATACTTATTAAATCTAATCTTTGAGATTCTAGCTAAAAGGGGTCAGGGTAAAATCCCATTGAGCCATTTTCATGATACAATTGTTTGGGCCACAACATTACATTATCAGTTGTACAAGTCTTTCATCTATGCGGATGATACCCAAATCTATCTATCCTCTCTTGATCTCTCGACATCTGTGTTGTCCCGTGTAACTGACTGTCTTTCTGCCATTTCATCTTGGATGTCCTCTCGCCAACTCAAGCTTAATCTTTCTAAAACAGAGTTAATAATATTCCCACCCACCAACAAGAGCATACCTGACATTTCTATCTCTGTTGATAACATGACCATAAATCCCACCCCACAAGATCGCTGCCTAGGTGTAATCCTTGACTCACACCTATCCTTTGTTCCCCACATTGACTCTATATCTAAATCATGTTACATACATCTAAAAAACATTTCCAGAATTTGCACATATCTCACACAAGACACTGCTAAAACCTTAATTCATGCACTTATCATCTCCCGCATTGACTATTGAAATTCCCTCCTTACTGGTCTTTCCAAAAACAGACTCAAACCCCTACAATCTATTTTGCATGCTGCGGCAAGACGGATTTTCCTTGCAAGTTGTTATTCCTCTGTTGAATCACTCTGTATGTCTCTACACTGGCTGCCTGTTTTGTACCAAATCCAATATAAAATACTTTTACTAACCTACAAGGCCATGAACAAAGCTGCACCAACATACATCTCCTCTCTTGTCTCAAAATATCTCCCAACTCGGCAACTCCGTTCTACACAAGATTTGCGTCTCTCATCCACCCTCATTACATCCTGCCATTCCCGGTTACAGGACTTTTTTCGGGCTGCACTCACTCCATGGAATTCTCTCCCTCGCACAGTAAGACTCTCCTCTGGTCTACAAACTTTCAATCGTTCTCTGAAAACCTACCTATTCAGACAAGCTTATAATATTCCTCAGCCACCCTCTTAACCTCGCTACCTTTAGCCTGTTACACAAATTCCCACAAGACAACTACCCCCTGACCAACATTGTTGTGTGACGGGATCATTTAACTTATGAGTCACTTTTACCTTTACAGTCTGGCTCGGCCAAAATGCAAAATGTAGACTTAACCTCATGTGTCAATCTCCCATTGTCCCATAGATTGTAAGCTTGCGAGCAGGGCCTTCTCACCTCTCTGTCTGTTTTACCCAGTTTGTTTATTAGTTTATTATGTTTGTCCCCAATTATAAAGCGCTACGGAATATGTTGGCGCTATATAAATAAATGATGATGATTATGATTGTTAATTCTACACAATAAATTAGTGTTGTATTGGGGAGCCAGATTACACGTAGTGGTTTATTTAATAATATGGGCCAAGTAAGAAAATGTGATGTAGCTCATAGCAACCAATCAGATATTATCTTTTGTTAGCATGAGGACATGGCCTGCTATAAGCTGACATTTCATTGGTTGTTGTGGGTTATAGAATACTGTTGTACCATGTTATTAAATAATCACCTTAGTGACTACAAGGATATGGTCACATTATATAATATGCATCACAAAATGATGAGAGAGAGGAGAAAACGATGTCAGGAAATCCAAGTATCCCACTGATAACTGAGAATTCTTATTTACTTTGCAAATATTGTACTCTGTAGCTGAAATACCCTAATAATTACAGGATATAAGAATTGGTCCAGGTTGCTTTGTACATAACAAAATCTTAAAGTATCCATTCTCCAGCAATATTCATGGTTAAAATATTTAGATCTAGATTCGGACTTGCTATGGTCTGTCTTGCTTACCTTACTTGTTAGGAATTCAATTGATATACAGGGGGGTATTCAATTGTTAGCGAGATCCCCGGAAAAACGAGCGCTCAAAATATATTAGCGTTAATACGGTAATATGCGCGTAAATACCATTAATACGGTAGTTTACTCGCTGAATTTCAGCTCGCAGCATGAAATTCAGCGAGTAATTACCGTATTAGCGCTAATATTTTTAGAGTGCTCATTTTCCGGGGATCTCGCTTACAATTGAATACCCCCCTGTGTGTTCTGTAGCTAATTCCTCCTGTACCATAATCACACATCGTATACAGTGCAGGATTCCAGATTTGCTTTGGACCTGAATTTCTTTCCTGCTTTATGATTCCTCTGCTGGTTTCTGACATTAAAGGAATCTGTAAGTGAAATGATTACACTTTGAGAGGTCTATAATTGTGCACTTTTCCTATTTTTATTTAATCTGTTGTGTGTAATTTTATAAGCAAAATACATGAAACACATAGTATAGTAGTCATGTATAGAACAAACACCTCATATGCCCTAGATTGAAAACTAATCCAAACATATCTTATGTACATAACACATTAACTAAACATTATGCACAGCAATAAAATACATGATAAAATATATAAAAAACAGTGATCAAAGTGTAACACCCTTTATTCCCGCTAAGGGGTGTACATGTAAAATTGTCGTGTGCATATCACTTACGTCTTCATGCGCAGTGTCACCACTAAGTCTTCTTAGGCTGGGAACACACTACAGAAAATTTCTTCTGATGTGATATCGTTAACGATTTTATCAACGACTGAAAAAAATAAGTCCCTATCAGCATGGCTATTCCTGTGTACACACTATACATGTTTTACTAGATTTACCGTCAGATCTGTGTTCTTCATCTGTCATAACCATCAGCTGAATAGATGGCGACTCTGCACACTCCATAGAGATCTATGGACACCGCCGGTCCTGAGTACATACACACTGCAGAATTGGAACAACATTGCTCCATCGTTGAACGACATTTTTAGTTCAGTTTAAAAACCATATGAAATGATACAATGTGCTTTGAAACGATAAACGTTCATCATTGGAGCGTACACGCCATATTTGCCAACTCTCCCGCAATGTCCAGGAAAAAAATACAGAAGAAAAGTGGGCTGTCTTTAAAATGTTGTTGGAAACATACCCCTATAAGATCATTCCTATGCAAAATAAATGTAAAATAATTAAGTCTAAACCAATGTGGCTAAATAAAAAGGTAAGGGAATAAATGCAAAGGAAGACGTGTGCATTTAAATTGTTTAAGTCTGAAGGGTCAGAGGAGTCCTTCCGTAGGTACAAGAAATGTAATAAAACATGCAAAAAGGAAATTAGATTGGTTAAATTAGAAAATGAAAGGCACATTGCAAAAGAAAGTAAGACAAACCCCAAAAAGTTTTTTAAGTACATAAATGGAAAAAGGATTAAAAAAGATAACATTGGACCCCTATGAAGTGAGAAGGGTGAATTGATAAATAATACTAAGGAAAAGCAGAGGTATTAAACACTTTCTTTTCTTCAGTATTTACTAGAGAGGAACAAATGGTAGGAGTAATACATAAAAATGGAAATTAAACCATACCATTAATTAATACTTGGTTGTCAGAGGAAGAAGTCCAAAGGCGACTGAAGAATATTAAGATAAATAAAGCTCCAGGTCCAGATGGCATACACCCAAGGGTCCTTATGGAGTTAAACTCGGAAATAGCTAGACCTCTATTCTTAATTTTCAGAGATTCAATCTCATCAGGCTCAGTACCAAGGGATTGGTGAATAGCAGATGTGGTGTCATTGTTTAAAAAGGGGACGAGATCATAACCAGGGAATTATAGACCTGTAAGCCTGACATCAATAGTGGGGAAACTACTGGAAGGTATTTTAAGGGATAGTATTCAGGATTACTTGGTGCGCAATAAAATTATTAGTGGGAATCAACATGGATTTGTAAGGGATAGGTCATGTCTAATCTAATTAGTTTCTACGGGGAAGTTAGTGGGAACTTAGACCAGGGCAGCACAGTAGATGTGGTCTACTTAGATTTTGCAAAGGCCTTTGATACAGTGCCACACAGGTTGGTTTACAAAATAAGGGAACTGGGTCTAGGAATCAACATTTGTACTTGGATCGAAAACTGGTTAGAGAATAGGGAACAGAGAGTTGTGATAAATGGAACATTTTCAAATTGGTCAAAAGTCTTAAGTGGAGTACCTCAAGGTTCCGTGCTGGGGCCACTCCTTTTTAATATATTTATTAATGATCTTAGTGAATGTTTAGAGAGTAAAGCTTCTATTTTTGCAGATGACACTAAACTCTGTAAGGTAATAAAATCAGAGCAAGATGTAGCTTCTCTACAGAGGGACTTAAATAAACTGGAGGATTGGGCGGCCAAATGGAATATGAGGTTTAACATAGATAAATGTAAGATTATGCATTTAGTAGTCAAAAACAAGAACGCAATCTATAAATTAAATGGAATTAATTTAGGCGAATCTATAATGGAAAAGGATTTGGGAGTGCTCATAGACGGTAGACTTAGCAATAGTGCTCAATGTCAAGCAGCAGCTGCAAGGGCAAACAAAGTATTGGCATGCATAAAAAGGGGCATAGATGCAAGGGAAGACAGTGTAATTTTGCCATTGTATAAATCTTTGGTAAGACCTCATCTTGAATATGCAGTACAGTTCTGGGCACCACTTTATAAAAAAAGATCATTTGGAACTAGAAAGGGTTCAAAGAAGGGCGACAAAATTGATAAAGGGTATGGAGTCATTAAGTTATGAGGAAAGGTTAGCCAGTTTAGGCATGTTTACTTTAGAAAAGAGGCATCTAAGGGGAGATATATAAGTGCAGGATTGCAGGAGATCCAAAATAGGTTGAACTTGATGGACTGGTGTCTTTTTTCAACCTTATGTTACTATGTAACTATGTTACTATGTTACTCCTGAAATCCGGGTAGGTCTCCCAGACTCCCGGGAGAGCAGGCAAGTATCACGCATAGTGGAATTTGCTTGCCATAATGACGCAATTCACAGTGAATTGCATTATTTTGGCCCCACCCCCGCAACAAAATGACGCGATTGACTGCGCTCTACCCCTCCCGTTCCCAAACCACGCCCCTTGCCCAGGATCTCCCAGAATAAACTATGCAAAGGTTGCAAGTATGGTACACACATTTATAATGTGATTGGCCCGATAATCAGCTAAAAACCCTGTAGTGTGTATCCAGCCTACGTCTGGGTATGTATGGATGTGGATATAATGACCACCAGGGGCGACTTGGGCACCCCATGTAACCACACACACTGACACACAATATGATTGTTTTTTTTACATAAAAATATTTACTTTGAAAATATATATTTTAAATCGATGTACAATTAGGGAATAAATAATAATTAAATTCACAAACACTTTTATGAGGTTGAGTATTAGACTCTAGATATATTAATAAATTTGAATGATATAGTATCTATGTAATTTTGATATTATGATAACTATTTCTAATACACTACAAAATACCCTTTGTAAACTAATCCTACCTAACAATAAAATATCACAATGTCTAACACCTATATATAGATCATGTTGCATTAAATTACTTTATAATATCCTGAAAGTAATACTAAATTACACTCATTACATAGAATAAATATTAACTAATTTATATTATAACACACTTAAAACTTCACAGTTTTGATTCTTGCAATGTCCCTCACTTCCAGGCCAGGCTGTTGTTGGTGCACCAATAATACCGTTGGCAGATACTTCTCACTTAGTTAAATGTACATTTTTATTTTCTCCAGAGAATAAATTTATGAAGCTACAGGTTTGAAAAAATGATGCAACCAATCAGATTCTGGTTACCATTTACTTACATTCTACATTCTACAAATTGAGAGCTAGAATCTGATTACTTGTTATAGGCAACATGTCCACTTTTTTAAAAAAATGCAGCTTTTAAGAAATAATAACTCAAATATACAGTATTAAATGGACCTATATCACAGTCTCAAAATAAACATTTATACGGATGCAGATAATATATTGAATGGATCTATACCACAGTCTCTGAAACAAACATTTATATTGATGCAGATGATATCTTGAATGGACCTATATCACTGTCACTGAAATAAATATTTATACTAATGCAGATGATATCCTGAATGTATCTATATCATAGTCTTTGAAATAAATATTTATAGTGATGCAGGTGTTAAATCTATATTTCCCTTTCACTTCAGGTCTATGTGATATAAGGATATGATAGTTTCTCAGGTTTACTCACAAGAACCAGGGTTTTATTACGTAATTCCGTTTTTCTCACTGTTCCTTCTCCCAGATGGTTATTTTTTTAAAAACGATGTTTCACCTCAGAGATGCTTTGGCTTCATAGATAATTCTCTTTACGTATATTTCTATCATCAGATGCTTTATTTCATAAATGCCGATCTCCACATATACAGTTTTTTACATATACATCTCTTAATAGATCAATCTCATTAAAATATATCTGTCTTCTCACAGATCTGTCTCAATTAGTTTTCTCTTCCTCACACATAGGTCTGTCTCCTCTTTCCCTCACCCTGGTGAGAGTAAAACCATTATTCCTCCTTCCCCACTATAACTGACACACTCCCTTGGCAGTTCTGGTTAGATTGCGCAATATCTTTCCAACCGCCGGGGACTCTGGGATATGTAGGCCCAGCTAGCGCCGGCTTCTGTATTTATTAATAATCTCTGTTCGGTGGTAGATGTTCCAAAACTGCACATGTATGTTGTATTTTAAGAAAATTCTATATACACAATTCCTGGTATAAAATCACATAGGATTTCCAACCTATAGAAAAAGGTGTAAATGTAAAGTCTTATTTATCAAACTTTCTAAAAAAGAAAAGTGGAAGTGTTGCCCATAGCAACCAATCACAATATAGCTATCATTTACAAAATGTACTATATAAAAAATAGCTAGAACTGTGATGGGCAATTTTGTGTTTTTCGAGGGCCACGTGTGTGGTCCTCCAATCTTACAAGCGGCCGCACAGAGGAAGGAGAAGGCTGGGGTGCCATTATGCAGCATGACATCCCAGCCTGATGCAGAAGTTGGCAGTCCCCCGTGTGACTTATTCTGTGCTTTAACAATGTAGAGAATTAAATTATTTACTAAGAACATGCTGAGAGATGTTATCAGCATACATACAGCTTATTTTTTTGTAATTTCCGATGTTTAAAGAGATACTAAATATGTATACTTTATTGGATGCTTGGTGTACATTTTTACGCAATAAATGTATATTTGTTTATTTATTGCAATATTGATTTTAGCATTATTCATTTAGTTTTTATGGCCGGATATTTTTTTCACTTTTTTGGGTGTAGAGCATGTCACTGGTGTTTCCTGCTGTCACTGGTACATGGAGATAATTATTTCTATAATATTGCTTTTATACCAATTGATTGTCCAGGAGAACACTTGATCACTTTTGGCCTCCCGGCCAAATGCAGCAGCAGAGAACCTTAAGGGAACGGATACATAAATACATACAATTTATGGTGATATGCATACTAAGTAGTTTATATTAAGTTGAACGCAATTTGCGTTATTAGCGACAACTCATCTCCTTTCATTAAGGGCTTCGCCCCGACTGCTGCCCTGACTGCCAGGACGTCACCGGATTCTTCGTCTCCTTCACCACCGCGGCCCAGCCAGTAACGCGCCTATTACAAATGAATTAATTAACAGCCTATTAAGGCTGATTACCTCTCCTGTGCCGCTCCTCTTCTGATTGGACTTTCTATGTATTTAAGGCAGGGAGGGCTTAGCTTGTCTGCTGGTTATAGCGTCTTGTGTGTGTCTCACATCGTGACCAGCTCTTTTGTGGATACTCTGTTGACTACTATTTGACTACCCGTTGTGACCTTTTGCTTTACTCCTGTCTTTTGGACTTTTCTTTGCTTGCAACCAGCTCTGACCTATTGCCCTGACCTGTCTCCGTTTATCCTGCTTGCTGTCGACCCTTGACCCTTGGACTGTTCCTGGTATTTGACTCCTGTTTTTCAGTTACCCTTATCCTGCCCTACTGTTACCCTTGATAAACTTTTACTACTCTAGAGTAAAGTCCTGGGGGCGTCCGAGTACCTCCAAAAATAATCAATTATACGGGAAAGGCGGCTGCTGTAGGTGAAGACCCTTAACCTATCATTGTTCTAAAAGTCTTTCTACACCAAGAACACAATTTGTCGGTCTGTCATCAATGTAAAACCTGCATCAGTAGCAGTAAAAGGGTTAAAACAAATTGCCTATTGGTTATTATCGGTTGCTGCACATTTGTACGTTGGTAGTACATAAGCCCCAATATGTGCCTGGGAAGGTTAGCAGCTAACTTGGAGTGCTTATCAGTTATGTCAGGATAGGCATTCCATAACGTCTACATAGTTAATTCCTTAGTTCATCTCAAACAATATGAATAATTGAAACTGGTATTTGTCATTATTCCCTTCAAATGGAAGCGTGTTTATAAAAAATACAGCTGTCAGAGCACTTGAAACTAAATAGTGTTGAATAAAATGCAAATAGTCACAGTTTGGAGCAGCAGACAAGATGTCATAAGAGGTGCTGTAAAGCTTACATTATACGGGAAATTGAAAGAAATGTTCAGTTAAACGTGTAATTTATATACGAGTCTCTAAAACTGCTGGCAAACCAATGTGAAACATGTTGGTGCATGAATAAAAAAGATTACAATCCCTATGATTATCAGCTGTGTAATGTCTTAATATTTTATCCCAGCACTTTCAATGTTGACTTTGTACATCATGGCAGAGTTTGATAAAAAAAGAAAAAAAAGTATTAGCCACACATATACAATAATACACCTATGAGTTTGATCATTTCAAGAAACTATATCGAAAAAACATACAATGTACATTATGGGGCATATTCAATTGTCGACGGGATCGCCGAAAATCCGCAGCGGAAAAACTAATACATGGAATACGGTAATTTGTAGCTGGATTTCAGCTCGCGGCTCAGGGAGCTGCGAGCTGAAATCCAGCGAGCAAATTACCGTATTACATGTCCACGCACGATTACCGATATTACGGCAATCGTGCGCGGACCGTGGGATTTTCGGCAATCCCGACAATTGAATACCCCCCTATGTCTAATAATTTAAAATTTGGTAGCTTTTTTTACATTTACACATGTGACCTACCTAGCACTAAAGCGAAAGTTTCAAATCTGTCTTGCCAAATATTTTCTGCATTTGGTCTCAAACTTTCACATTTCACCAGTGAAATTTGGTGACAAAAAAATACTGTGGTTTTGCAGTTGGATGTATCTGAAAGATAGGTGTGACTTACACATGATAGTATGCTTGTTTTGTAATAGATCCATTGGGCCTGATTCATTAAGGAAAGTAAAGCAAAAAAATGAGTAACTGTGCATCTTGACAAAACCATGTTTTGTCAAGGGGTGCAAATTACTTTTTGATTTTGTACAAAAAATAATTACTAGCAGTTTTTTCATTTAGCGCACAAATACTTGATAGCTTTATTTTTACACTGACATTTAAAGTTGATCTAGGACATACCCGACCCCAATTATAAATCTTTACCCACATTTTAAATTTACCTCCCCCTCCAATACAACATGGTTTTGCCAAGGTGAAAAGTTACTCATTATTTTTTGCTTTATTTTCCTTAATGAATCAGGCCCATTATGCGGACATTCATGGCAAAAAATGTGTCAAGTGCAACAATGACATGTTCCCACAATGGCGAATGGATGCAAACCAGGGGCCTGATTCATTAAGGATCTTAAATGAAGAGGATTCTTATTTCAGTCTCCTGGACAAAACCATGTTACATTGCAAGGGGTGCAAATGAGTGTTCTGTTTTGCACATAAATTAAATACTTACTGTTTTTTCATGTAGCGCACAAATATCAACTTTAAATTTCAGTGTACAAATAAGCTATCAAGTATTTGTGTGCTACATGACAAAACAGTCAGTATTTAACTTATGTGCAAAACAGAACACTCATTTCCACCCCTTGCAATGTAACATGGTTTTGTCCAGGAGACTGAAATAAGAATCCTCTTCATTTAAGATCCTTAATGAATCAGGCCCCAGGACACAGAGGCATGTGTGTCTCAGAAAGCCATATCATTATGGGTGGTGAGAAAGCAATTTCAGGGTTAATGTTTGTGTCAGTTTTGGGATCAGCTTTTCTGTTGTCTGTGTGCAATGTAACCTTCTAAGAGAGAGTCATCTGTTTTCAGCACTACAAACCCCCCTTCAACTTAGACTTGGATTGGACAGTGAATTGTTTGTGCCTTATATGGTCACTAAGTAGAGCTACGTGGAGGGTTATATATTCTTTGTATTGCTGTGTGTGTTCAGTGTGTTATCTTTTTGCTGATTGCACACTCTATTGCAATAAATGAACAACGCTTCATCGATATCTGGACATTTCACTTCTTTATCATTGGTCCGATGCAAATTGCAGATGATGCAGGTGACCGTCTCTGGCACTAACAGCTTGTGATTGGCTGTGTATGATTGTATTGCTGACTATAATTAGTGCTTTCTTCCGGGCTTTTGTGTGCATATCTATGCACAACTTTTTTTTTCCGTACATGAGACGAGTAGCTGTTCTTGCTGTTGTAGAGAGGTTTTCACAAGAGAGTTTCTATTAGAGATGCTCACTGACCCCCGTGTTTTGGTTTTGGTTTTGGATCTGGATTACCTTCGTGTTTTGGTTTTGGCAAAACCGCCCTTGCGTGTTTTGGTTTTATTTTTGCTTCCGTTTGGTTTTGTTTGCAATTTGTTAAAAAATGCAATTTTTTTGGGCTAAAATAACATGATTCAGTGCTCCACCTGTTTCTTAGATAAGTGAGGTAATTCTACAGCTAATAAATGTCAATGAGCGCTGACCCCCCTGGGATGTGTGCTTTTATCAGACACACACAAATCCAGGGTGCCAGACAACGCGCTAAAAAGAGCGATCGAAATTCATAGCAAAAAAGGGAGTTTGGTGCCTATCTGTATATTGAACCCTACACTTATAGTTAAATAGAAAAAAAACAGCCTGCAAAGACTGTACAATCAATAGAAATGGCCAAAGCATCTTTTCTGTTTGGCTCTAGATTATACCCAAGCCTTATTAGTACAAATTAGGAAAAATACAGTTTAATCCCTGGTAGGCCGTCCTTAATTCTACAGCTACACACACCAATCCAGGGTGGCAGCCAACGGTCTAAAAAGAGCTATCGATATTCATAGCAAAAAAAGGCAGTTGGGTGTCTGTCTGTATTTTACACCCTACATTTATAGTTAAATAGAGAAAGCAGCCTGCATAGACTGTAACATAAATAGAAATGCCCAAAGCATCTTTTCTGTTTGGGTCTAGATTACACCCTACACTTATAGTGAAAGTTTTAAAATATGTTGTCGTCATCATGTTCAGCATTATCCTCACCCTCATCAGTATGTACATCATCATCACAGACAATTAATTCATCTCTGCTGGAATCCGCCATTAAAGAAGTGTCAGTACTTGGATGTATTTCCCGGTAAAGGCCTTTGTAGTTCATTTTGATGAACATCATCTTTTCCACATTTTTCGGAAGTAACCTTCTACGTCGATCACTGACAAGGTTCCCGACTGTGCTGAATACTCTTTCTGAGTACACAATGGAGGATGGGTATTGCAAAGCAAGTTTATACATGGGTTTCCAAATTACTTGTTTTTCTTCCCAGTATGGAAAAAGACTGTCTGACATTTCCATATTAATTAAGTCTTGAAAATAATCCTCCACCATCCTTTGCATATTAATAGTAGGATTGGATGGAGTTATGGGCAAGGTCACATATTTTTTGGTAAAATCTTTCAAACCAGCCCAGATGTTAAACTGTTCTGGTCTGCCCTCTGCGTCTTACCTGCTTCCTCTTTGGAAAGTGCAATTTTTTCCGAGTACCAGCTGCCTGAGAAACTGAAAGAGGAGACGTCGTCAAGCCAAGGCCCAGTTCAGCGGACTACTTGCTGACCAATAGCTCCTTGCAAATGTTCACATCTTGGTCATTTTGAAGCAAAGAATCAATGTAGGTCTTAAACCTGGGATCAAGCACAGTCGCCAAAACGTAGTGATCCGAGTTCAATATTTTAATAACTCTTGCATCATTGCGCAGCGAATTAAGTACTTGATCTACAAGGCCAACATACTTTGCGGAATTGCTTTTTTTCATTTTTTCCTTCAGTTTGTCAAGCTGCTTTTCCAATAGTCGAATTAAGGGAATGACTTGGCTCAAGCTAGCAGAGTCTGAACTCACTTCACACGTCACAACTTCAAATGGTTTCAGCACCTTGCATAGCACAGAAAGGATTCCCCACTGTGCAAGAGTGAAATACACCCCCCCTCCTTTCCCAATGTCATGGCTTGTGCAATACGCTTGGATGGCTTTGCGCTGTTCCTCCATCCTCTGATGCATGCTCAGGGTGGAATTCCACATTGTTAACACCTCTTGCTTAAGTTGGTGGCAGGGCAAGTTAAATCGTTCTTGGAGCTGCTGCAATCTTCTACATGCTGTGGCAGAATGCCGGAAATGTCCAGAAATTTTACGGGCCACCGAAAGCATCTCCTGCACCTCACGGTTATTTCTCAAGAAGCTCTGCACCACCAAGTTTATTGTGTGAGTAAAACAGGGAATGTGATTGAATTTCACCCAGCTGTAATGCTCGCACAATATTGTTGGCGTTATCAGAAATAACATATCCTGGGGAGAGTCCAAGTGGTATAAGCCATGAATCAATGACATCCCTTAATTTTGGTAACAAATTATGAGCTGTATGCCTGTTAGTGAAGCCGGTGATACAAAGAGTAGCCTACCTGTGATAAAGGTTACGTAGTGGTGTACATGCTGCTGCTGTTCCTCCTTGTGATGGCGAATGACCAACCCAGTGGGCTGTCACAGTCATATAGTCCTTGGTTTGCCCACTTCCACTTGTCCACATATCTGTGGTTAAGTGTACAGTGGGTAGAATGGCATTTTTGAGCCCAATTACTACATTTTTACGAACATTTTGGTATAGTTGCGGAATGGCTTTACGGGAAAAATGGTGTCGTGATGGAATTTTGTAACAGGGACACAAAACATCAATTAACTGTGAAAAACCAGCTCTGTTTATTGTGGATATTGGACGCAGATCTAACACTAACATAGTAGCCATGGCGTCTGTGATCCGCTTGGCGACGGGGTGACTGCTGTCATATTTACTTCCTCTAGCAAAAGATTGTTTCACAGTTAATTGTTGTAAAGTAGTAGTGGTCTTCTTCTTGGGCTTCTTATGGGAGGAAGATTCACCCCCAGCAACAGCAACAGCAGCAGAAGTGGGACTAACGCTCAAACATTCTTCAGAGGAATCAATTATAGTGCAGGAGTCATCCAGCCTTACTAAGTGGGATGCAGGGCTAACTCCGATCGCTACTGAGGTATTAAGGTAATTCTATCGTTTTAAAATAAGCATTGCCCAAGCGATTGTATTGTGTTTCTAACGCACAAAGTGATTTATTTTAGCAGATGTAAATAGTCAACAATTCAATACATTATTATATTACGATAAAGTACAGTACAGCCAATACCAAAAGATAAGTACATACCAATGCTATCGAATGCGCTCGCTGCGCACCCACGGGACCCGGTGGACAGTATATCTGTTAGAATACTGTGTCAGAGTTGACTGAGGGCCAGGGTGTGTGCAGCTATGATTATATAGAGTACAGTGTTACACAGTGACCAATAGAGATGACGTAGATTGTTTCTATAGGTCCAGACGTTGGGTGGGTCCAGGGTAAACAGGTCATAGGCTGATTCAATCTAAGGAATCCAAAGGTGGGGGTCGTCTCTCCAGGGGGTCTGCTCCTTTCATAGCCAGCATCATACAAAAGGTTTATTCCCTAATATCAATAACTAAAGTATGCAATGTGCGATCTCTTCGCCGACTGCACCGGACAGCTGCTGATGAATAGGGTTTTAGTATGATACCAGACATGCCACTTTTCCCACAACCTGAACCATATATATCACTGAAGTGTACGTATAATCATTATATATATATATTTATATATATATATATACTACTAATCAACCAAATATTATCTGCTCATAAATTACAGTGTGATGAAACCAATATGAATATGAATTATATAAATAACTAAATGTTGTAATGCGAGTGTGTGCGTGCATATTTTACTGTGCGATCGCATCACGGCACGTGTTACGTGGCATACGCTTCGCAATCGCACGGCAAACCAATATTAAACCAATATACTTTCATTCATCCAATTATACGACTTTGACAGAGGATATTGATGAGGACGGTGTTCTGGGTGTAGCTGTCGGGATGTAGGTGAAAGAAGGATCCTAACTGATGATGGAGTGCTTGTTATTTTTTTGCCATAATGTTCAGCTTTTTCCAACACCTTGCATGAACTCTCGTCAAATAGCGTAACATGGATGAGGTTCCAAGATGGTTAAGGTCACTCCCTTGACTGACTGTGGCTTGACATACACTACAAATGTCTATACAACTGTTGTTAGGATTTGGGTACAAATAATTCCACACATAAGAAGTGGCTTTTTGGTCTTATGCCCAGGCATGACAATGGGCTTCTTCTAGTAACGTGCCAGAACTGCTGCCACTGCTGCAGGACTTACAGAAACAACCTCATCCTCATCAACATCCTCATTAGCGCCCTCGTCGGCTACACAAATCTCCCCCTCATACTCTTCTAATTCCAAAGTGGCATCCTCAATTGGTGTATCACCGGCTACACTCGGGCTGTTCAGGCACACATCAGCAGAAATGCTGAAAGGGCCCTTCTTTATGGGTACACTATCAGAATGGTCACAATTACACATACCACTCGTGGATGGACTCTCCATAGAGACTGGTGTCATTTCTGATTCTGAGCATACATTTTCCTCTAATGCCTCACTGTTTTCTTGCAGCTCGGCTTTCACACGTAACAGTAGTTGTGCACCACTTTTGGACTCCAAATTACTTGGTCTTGCTTGGTCACGAGTGACCTTACAAGAAGAAGGCTAAGTAACATTTTTAGATCTCGCACTAATAAAGAAAGGCGAAGGCCTTATTCTATCTTTGCCACTGCTTGTGTAGAATGGCATGTTGACAATTTTTTTTTTCTCAGCAGTTAACTTTTCATCAGTTACAGCTCTTTTTCTCTTCAACACTGTAAAAGGGTTTTTTTAGTGTGTTTTTTTCCCTGACTTAAAAAGACTATGTACTTTTACACAGGCTTTACCAGATGACGTACAGGGAAGACTACCATCAGGACTAGTGCTAGCAGCTGCTTGCTGATCCTGCTCATATGTGGACTGCTGTGAATTCATTTTAATGACACCCAAAACACTTGTAATGCAAATTCAGAAATATATAGTGATGGTATATAATAATTTCAGCACCAGAAAATTGCTTTTGTGAAAGACGAGAATATGTGACACCCCAAGCACTTGTAGTGCAAATTCAGAAATATATAGTGCTGGTATATAATAATTTCAGCACCAGAAAATAGCTTTTTTAGAACAGGGGAATATCTGACACCCCAAGCACTTGTAGTGCAAATTCAGAAATATATAGTGCTGGTATATAATAATTTCAACACCAGAAAATCGATTTTTTTTTTTTAGAACAGGGGAATATGTCACACCTCAAACACTTGTAGTGCAAATTCGGAAGGATATAATGCTGGTATATAATAATTTCAAAACCAGAAAATAGCTTCATTAAAACAGGGGAATATCTGACACCCCAAACACTTGTAGTGCAAATTCAGAAAGATATAGTGCTGGTATATAATAATTTCAGCACCACAAAATAGCTTTTCTACAAGAGGGGATTATCTGACAGCCCAAACACTTGTAGTGTAAATTAGGAAAAATGCCTCCTAATACTCTCTTCCTGCTCTAATTACTCCTCCAATTACTGCTCCAATTACTGCGACCACCACCTAACCCTTCTCTCTCCCTTTCAAATGGCGCTGGATGTCTGAGGAGGCGGATATTTATTCATTCTAAAAATCGCAAGATCCGACGACGTCACAATGATGTTTTGCCTCGTTTTGGAATCCGAATAGGCGGGAGAGTACCGAGCCGACTCGGCTCGAGACTCGGATTCCGGAAGTTCTGGCAGGTTCGGTTCTCGGGGAACCGAGCCCGCCCATCTCTAGTTTCTATAGACGGATGCAATTAAATAGTGACAGTGTTGCATTCGAGCTTACACTTACCTGAAGGGGTTAACCTTGTTTTAGGCCCGACCAATGAATGGAAGATGGGAGGGTCTTGGGTTCTTTTATAGGGTGCCATTCTGCTTTGCAAGATCTCACCCACCCATGCCTGGTGCCGGTTTTGATAGTTAAGCCTGGTTTAACCTTTTTCCCATTGCCTCAGAACAGGCACAGTTGGTAGGAAGGGACTGTGATCAGTGGCTGATACATATGGCACTATTGTGAGTGGCCACAGGTCTCTGTCCCCTTTGATGCAACGGTAACTCTTTTTCCATCAGAGGGAGGGGTCCTTGTCCGGCTCAGTGAGGGAGAATAGGTGAGTTTAGAGGGGCTGCAGTTACTTTGACGCAAGGTTAGGGCCGGCCAAGCAGTTAAGGGCTATTTTACGTTTAGGTGGATTCAAGGCGGTCCGCCATGTCCACGCTTGGTTTTTGGGTATCAGTCTGGTAGCTGTCCCGCAGTGCTCTTTCTCCGCCACCAAAGTTAATTAATAAACTGTGACCTTTTTGCCACTTTACTCATGTCTACGTGTCTTTATTTTATATAAGTTAGTTAAGTATGTAAAGGTCTTGTGAAGGTGAAGAAGGGCATACACAGTGAACTATTTAATGAAGTTTCATAGACACCTAATAGTGGATGCGTTTATTGCACATAAAACAAGTGGATAAAAACATGAGTGCAAGTAGGGCGTAAGTGTTTGTGACGTGTGCCTGGCGAAAGCTGGGCACATATGCTACTGGTGCCAACCTCTCCTCCTGTCTTCACCACTTTTAACTCTGCTCTCCAGCTACCTTGCCCTCCTCCTCCCCGTTCCCTCTTGCTCCCTCCTCTCCTCTCTGGGGGTTTCCCTGCCCTCCGTGCCCTCTTGGGCTCCGCCGTATGCGGGACCTTCCCCTGTCCCCTCCCCCGCCCCTCTAGCTGTGCTTTGAGATCTCGGAGTTACTGTGCATTTTGTTTACTGTATCGTGCTGTCTCACCTTGTATTGTACTTTGTTTGTCCCTGTACGGCGCTACGGATACCTAGTGGCGCCCTATAAATAAAAATTAATAATAATAATAATAATAACCTGCGCAATCTTAAAATACGTATGACTCAGCACATGGGCATAAATATTTTTACTTCTGGCTTATTTATTTGCATATTAGGCCTATTTGCGGGCACCTCTGCATCTAGTGTGTGTACGTGCTTTTGTTTAATTTTTATGCCACTGGTGTTTGCACGGAAAGAAGCATGTCATTTGAATGTTAATTGATAGCACAAATTGTTAGCAATCTTTTACAAGACAGAGGAGAGCAAAAATGCAACAGATGTATTCACAAAGCGCGTGTGACATTGTTTCACAGTTAAATGTTGTCACTGTCATGTCACACACGTTGATCTACAGACCTAGATGTATATGCACTGTTCTGGCTGTGACCTCATCACTAACACATTGCCAGAAGGAATGTCAGACGTCAGTGGTAGGAATCATCTCTTGCAACTGCATCAACTCGGATTTAGTTTTCACTTTTTAAGAAGCTTATAACGTCACCCTGCAGCACAGATAATTCTCTGTCAATAAGTGAGTCTTTGATAAGATTATTGCACAAAGTTAGCACATACGCATCACAACATCATTCCTGTTTAGTAGTAATATACACAATAAATTATACCAAATGATGTAATATAGAATAAGTAAAAAATGTGTCTTTGCAAACCCTTAGTCTAAATTTTCACTGAAAACATCGGACAGCATTGAAGATTCTGTCAAGGTTCCAGTTCAGTGTGTATCTTCAGAGAAGAAGATCGAGATAGTTATCTGAAACTTTGTAGGCAAAGCACAGAATAATAGCACAGCAGAATTTTAACTATTGCCAGTTTGTAGGCTGTGTGTTCTTATCCGATGGCCAGGAAGCCATCATAGTTTCTGGCGCTGGTAAAGATTTAGGGCTCAAGTCCAAGTGCAGGATTTAAATCTGTAACCCCATTGTCTGCTGTCTTCTGCTACTATCATTCCTGTCTCCTATTATTGCAGGTGAATATCATATTTTAAAATATTACTTTGTACATGTGTATGGCCTTATCTATGTGGAGTTTGTATGTTCTCCCCATGTTTGCGTGGGTTTCCTCCAGGTGCTTAGGTTTCCTCCCACATTCCAAAAACATGATAGTAGGTTAATTGGCTGCCATTAAATTAACCTTAGTCTGTCTGTGTCTGTCTGTGTGTGTGTATGTTAGGGAATTTAGACTGTAAGCTCCAATGGGGCAGGGACTAATGTGAGCGAGTTCTCTGTATAGCGCTGCGGAATTAGTGGCGCTATATAAATAACTGATGATGTGTAAGTCCCATGACAATGCGGCCAGGAACCACTTTGCCATTAGTCAGTGTCAGCCTGGAGCTCAGTGCAGGATGTAGTACTAGGACCGTCATGGCTGTAATCTTTGCATCAACAGTAGTAACTAAGGGTGGGGTACCTTATAACGACAGTGACACTGATTGTGAAGAGGCCACATGATTACACCTAAGGTGTAATACATGAAGGTGTAATCCAGGATAGGATGATAACACTGACAGGTTGAAAACAACATTTGAAACATCTCAGATGAAGGAACATCCCGGCAAACTACAATGTCAGTTTCAAGTTCCCCACTGTCATTCTAGCTATTAAGGTGGTAATTTAAGGAAGCGTTGGCTGTACAATGTTGTAAGCTTTGGAACGAGCAATGTACAGTCGGCGCCTCCTTAAATTAGCAGTGAATGACATGGATTACACCCTAGGTGTAATCCAGTGTCTGACTGGTGCATGAAGAGCCCACCGGGGGGGGGAAGGGACTGCAACTCTAGGGACCCACCAGAGGGGGTGTGGCCAGCCATCATAGAGGGGAGACCAGACACTAAAGGGGGAGTGGTCAGCCCACGAAGGACAGCTAGCACCATAGTGTAGCATATAAAGAATGCAGTGTGTATATAAAGAGTACACAGTCTTGACCTGTCCCTTAGATTGGGCAGAACAGTCACCAAAAATCGGGATTGTCCCACTAGAATCAGAACATTTGACAGACTGTCCTACCTGTTCTTGTCATTTTCACCACTGGCTGCTGGTTTCTTTAGTAGCGGCTTGTCTGGATCCTGGAATGTTGGTGGCCCTATTTGGAAAGAAATGGGTGCATTTAGAAATTTCCAACCAGCCCCGGCGTTAATCACTAGGACCCACGATTAATACTTACGCCTTCCTCCAGCCCCAACATTAAAGTAATAGTATTCCCATTTAATAAATAAACCTATTTCCCTCCCTCAAAACAGCCCCAGCAATATATTAATAGCATTTACGTATAATAAATATACCTATTTCCCGCAACCATCACTGCGATTAAATAATTCATATTCACATTTATTAAATAGACCTCATGCTCCTCAAACTCAGTCCCACAGTCAATTAATAGCCCCCAATCCACCCCATGTTAAATTAATAGTCCCCACTATAAAATTAAATTGCCCCACCATTACCCCACAAACAAAATAGCACCCATTAGTTAGCCACCACCTACCACACACAGTACATTGCCACAAGCCCACTGTGCTATCACACACACATTACTGTGCCCCGCCATCACCATGCTGTACCCCCCTTATGATCACACTGCGCCCTCCATGCTGCTTGGCCACCCTTCACACTCTGCCCTGCTTTTTTGGCCCCCCTGCATACTCTGCCATGCTGCCTTTGCCCCGCTTCACACTATGCCATGCTGCCTTTGCTCCCCCTTCACTTGCTGCAATGCTGCCTTTGCCCCTCTTCACACTCTGCCATGCTGCCTTTGCCCCTCCTCACACTCTGCCATGCTATCTTTGCTCCCCGCTTCACACTCTGCTATGCTGTCTTTGCTCCCACCTTGCCTCCGTTCCTTCACTTACCTTTTCTATCGGCTTCATTCTTCTCTTTTCTTCTCTTCCTCTGTCTTCTTTCTTCTTGCGACTCCTCTATGCGACGCTCTTCATTGAACATCGAACATGATGACGTCACGCCCGACATTCAGTGTGGACGGAGCAGAGAGGAGGGAAGAGGGGTGCCAGCGCTGCAATCACGTGAGTATGGTGGGTTTTTTGGGGTTTTTTTTTTAAAGTGTCCGCTCTCCCCCACCAACAAAGAGGGGAGCGATCAGGGTCGGGGCCTACCGGGGCATAGCCCGGCAGGCCAGTCCGACCCTGGTGTAATCAGTAATGATGTCGGCCTCTTAACAGTCGGTTCACAGTCGGTGTTGTCAGTATCGTTATACTGACTACCACCGGTAAGTAACACCCTTGGTTCCTCGCCCATGTAGTGGGCCTCCAGGCTGCCATCTTTAATGGACATTTAAAGGCAAGTTTATGGGACTTTCCTGAATGGACATTCTTATAGACCAATTAAAAATAAAAGAATTAAAAACACTAATCTATGCTGTAATTCCCCAATGTCTATTTATATAGCTTCTGCTATTGGCAGATGTCCTAAAAGTTTCCACATTTCCTAATTCCTAGTGGGCTTCTCTCCATCACTGAGAGTGCTACACACATATGCCTGTAGCATCTGATCTATGCAGCGTATTGTGCATAGTGATGTATGGAAAGGAAGCCCATCATTTCACTTACTAGTGTATAGGGTCTGCATCATCTGTACCAATCTATAATCCAACTCATTATCCAATTACTTACTGCTACGATCAGAGACAGTCATACATGCGGTCTACCTGTAATGGCTGTAAATGATAATTGAGTAATCATGTGCTTGACTGAGCAAATTAAATTATTAGACCCTGGGGAGTAGTGAGACTGCACAGGATACGCACTGCCATCTGTGTCAATAGAGAATGTATTCAACAATCCATAAAAATATTAACTGATCAATGTGTCATTGATCTAGTGACCTGCTGTGTCATGTGAACTGTAAAATTGGATGTGATTGCTGTTCGGCAAACCTCTACAACACTGTAATTTGGCTATGTTTTTTTTTACTTTAAATATATATTTATACTTAAAGGTACTAACATATTTTTGCTAAAATAAATGATATTTATCTTCTATATACCTCTACAATTGATGTTGCTAAATGAATCATTTTATCCATTGAATAATATGTATTATTGTATACTGTCAAACGTTCGTCCACACTTGAAAGCCACATTGGGCCTGATTCATTAGTGATCTTATCTGCCGTTTTTTGCTTACCTTAAGCAAATCCACTCTGTGCATGCTCAGGAAACGGAGATAAGAAGCAAAATCCACTGCGTAAGTGAAGAATTTCTTAAATTAAGATGAAAATCCATCTTAACTTCACTCTTATCTCCCCATTTCTTCTTAAAAATAAGCATCTTAACTTTTGCACAAGATAAGATCACTAATGAATCAGGCCCGAAGTGTTTAATATACATCAAAATATCGTTTCTGTGTAATATTATGTAATATGCACATTAAACCTAATGTAATATGTGCCAGTAGTGATGTGAACTTGTAAATATTTGTGCTAATTGTGCACTGAAAAACATTCAGTGATACTGAGGATTCCTTCAAGGTTCTAACTGAGTACCTGCATCTTCGGAGGAGAAGCCCAGTTATCTGGAACTGTGTAGGTAAAGCATAGAAGCATAGCACAGTGGAATCTTAGTCATGCACACTTATAAGAGGGACAAAAAATCTATCGCAGTTCCATAAATGGGAAAAGTTTTGGATGTGAACCTGGGACCCTATCGTCTATTGTCCCCACACTCCCCTTCTTGAATTTCACATTTTAAAATATTATGAGATTGGGAGTAACTTGAAAAGCACCTTGGCTGAGGAGCTAGGAGCTACTTGGCAGTTAGTCAGTTAAAGCCCGGGGCTCAGTAATAGCAGTGTATGATGTAGGCCTACAGTCCATCATGCTTGGGATCATTACACCCACAGTTTCTGACACCAAAAAATACACAGCACAAATGCTCTTTTGTGATGTCATCCTGCATTAACCCCTGATTATCTGGCTCTGAGTTCTGCTGTTTACATCCTGGTTGCTCACTACCTCCTAATGTGTTCTTTCCACTCCACCACACAAGTATTTGTGATGGAGGAACCAGAGGTCTTACATCCGGCAGATAGTGACCTAGGTGCATCTCACCCTGCTAGCACCACCCTCCTACATGAGTAGAACATAGAAGATCCAATAGAAGGAACATCTACCACAACTGTCAGAAACCACCAGGTGACTAGGTGTAAACCATCCTGACAATAATTTCTGCCCTGTGACCACTTTTGGTATTGTAGCAAGTGTACCTGACGCCTGCAGGTGCCAATCGTAACCTGCCACATCTTCCAAGGTTTAAGCAAGTATTCTAATCTGTAATTCCAGATGGTGGCCACTTGTATGATGTGCACCAGCAAAGTAAGACAGGTATAGATCCTGGCAGCTTGAGGACCACTTCTCTGTTCACCCATCTGGAGAGGCTCCATAGACCCAGTAGCTGGTAAGTGAGTAAATAGTGGCTTGCAGTCTACAGAACTGGCAAGAGGCTTCTCCACTGGGTTGGAGAAGTACAGACCAACATATCTTCTAGGGGTACGCTCTCTTTCAGAAAGATGGAATAGTTCCACCTGCAGGGGTTCCTCAGTAGAGGGACCTAAAGGTAGACATAGACTTACTTGTGCAGTCTCATTTGTGGTTTTAATAACTAAATTGAATATCAGATGTATTACATAAATAAATAAATTAAACAGATGCAGGAACATCACCTTGTGGATCATCCTTAATTTGTTCTTAGAGACCTTACCAGTGCTTTTTTAATCCACCCAATTGCAAAATTCATGATTTTAAACTGAACAGCACACTGATCTATGTCTCATGGCACAGAGACATAGACAATCAAGGCTCCCAGGGGCAAAGGAGACCCAAAAGGGCTTAACATATGCTTTCTAAAATACTGAGATAAAGGCAGAAGCATTGTGTAGTAAAGGACCATCATTTTCCAAAAGCGAGAAAGATAGAGAGATTTTCCAGAAAATAGGGATATTATATATTTTTTTGTACTGGTCAGAGATCATGTTTCCAGTATGAAGGTCAAATTGGATGACCCGTTGGTTAAAATACTGTACACCCTACATGATTTAGGATCATCACTGTAGTGACTGAGTGGAGTAATATGCTGGATCTGGCACAATGTGATGACAGTAGCTAGCGAAGCCTGACACATAGCCATACAAGTAGAAAGATGTTGAAGAAAGTGAATAATGTACTCTTGCTTGGTGTCCCGCTTCACCACTCAGACAGGTCAGGAGAAGTCAAGGTAAGTAGAAGGGTCCATGGCCTGAGTAAACTCATTGTCGGCATGAGACTGTAGATGTAATCACCAGGCTGATGCGTTCTATCTTTGCTGCTTGCACACCTCGGGCATGGAGTCTAATGAGCACCAGTTTTCACCATTTTTTGCTTCCACGTTTCTTTGCCCAAAAATGTATTTGTGCAATATTTGCCCCTACTATTCATATAGGGACATTCCTTTAGTGAACAGTAAGTAGATAGATTATATCTAAGGACAGTCACAAAAGGCAGAGAGGCTACATGACCATTACTACACACTGGGTGAAGAGTCACGGAGCGTTTACAGTACATTGGGTCCGTGGTCAATTGCAACGGCCATAGCTTTGGTAGAGACACCCCTGGTGGAATTGGATGGCAAATGATGGAACTGGACAGAAACATTGGTAAATAAAGCAATAATGCCTTCCTTTTCCTGCATACTAACTAGAGTGGATTTGTTATATCATATCATAGGGGTTTTTTTTACCATGAATGGACTTTGTGGATATACCACTTGCAATGCAAATCTATCGGCTTTTACCAAGCATAAAAAACTTTACATTTTCATATGCATTCCCTTTGTCCTATACTAACCACTCCAGAAAACAACGGTCATTGATTTTTCAGGAATTCCTGGAATAGGAGTGTACTAAGATGAGATCCTCTTTCGTGTACTTACTTGGGAAGAACATAATACTAGTCTTAGGGCTAGATTTACTAAGCTGCGGGTTTGAAAAAGTGGGGATGTTGTCTATAGCAACCAATCAGATTCTAGCTGTCATTTTGTAGAAGGTACAAAATAAATGAAAGCTAGAATCTGATTGGTTGCTATAGGCAACATCCCCATTTTTTTGAAACCCGCAGCTTAGTAAATCTAGCCCTTAGTCACATTTCAATGACTGGGGGATTACATCCTAATTATGAATTAAGAAAAGTATGTTATTGATGAAGCCGGAGTTGATTTAGGCTCAACAAAGGATACACAGGCCTTGAAGTCTAATGCTGAGGTCATACGTCAATTACTAGACTCAAAGATTAAAATAGATATATACTAACTACTGTTTGTCCTTTGCAAAGATTACAACACTATTATGAGCTTTGCTTAATAAGATCCACTCATGCAATGGACTCCAGGCTTCTACTGAAATACTATTGATATTGATATAACACTAGCCAACTTTTATTTATTTTAATCTTCTTTTATTGAAATAACAAATAAATGTACAATAAGATTAAAATATATTTACAGAATGAACCATTACTGGTCATGGTACAGTATATAACATACCAGAATATAACATTTACTTTGTATACAAGTATCTAGTTAAAAACGTAGGAGTCCATGTATCTTGTAAAATATGAAGGAAAGAGCAAAGCATTCTCACTCTTTCCTCCACCTATGCCTTCATCATCATTATCTATTTATTTATATAGCGCCACTAATTCCGCAGCGCTGTACAGATAACTCATTCACATCAGTCCCTGCCCCATTGGGGCTTACAGTCTAAATTCCCTAACATACACAGACACACAGACTAACGGCAATTTAATAGCAGCCAATTAACCTACTAGTATGTTTTTGGAGTGTGGGAGGAAACCGGAGCACCCGGAGAAAACCCACACAAACACGGGGAGAACATACAAACTCCACACCGATAAGGTCATGGTTGGGAATCGAACTCATGACCCCAGTGCAGAAGTGCTAACCACTGAACCATCGTACTGCCCACATGGCTTGGGATGGCTGCACGGCCATCCATCAGCGGACCTGTCCGGTGAAGTAGCCATGCTGGAACAAGGACCTGTACGGATAGTAATGTGAGTAAATATTAGCATGCAGCATGTTTTGGTCCTCCTTCCCCTTCTTCCAGTGCTGCAAACCTCTGTCACCTCTGCGGTGGCCGAGTTAAGCTCTACTGTGTTTTTGAGAAGACCTACATTACATGTAAACCATAAAAATTATATATGACGCCACCGTAAACCAAAAACAGAGCACTGGGGAGCCATTAAACAAAGTACATATTGCTGAATACCTATCAGCTGGTAATTTATCAGTGAACATACATTTAATAAAATAATTGACTCTGTAATTCCGGATAGAAAAATACTGAAGCGAGGACGAACAAAGAAGAGAAACACTTTGTTTACCGGAGTCTGGCATGGTAGGAATGAGACCGATGAAGAGGAACACTGTAGACTGAAGCTGATAAGGCAAAGCAGCTCTGAAACAAAATAGTAATATCAGACAATTCCAAACTGTATAGGGCATCATTCAGAAGCATACAATGACCACACCACACATTCCTTTGAAAACACATTTGTATGTGTATCTTTTTTCTTGCGGTAGCAGACAGAAATGAAAAAGAATACGTAGAGTGATTTGATAGTACTAGTCTAGATCATCATCATCTTTGCATATCTTTACAGCAGTACCTGTACGAGATGCACCTCCTAGGAGATGTGTCCAGGATGCTTCAAAGGCTAATTATGTCACATCTCCAGGAGGAATGCTACACTTACATAAACATGTCCTTACTGTACTCAGCTAATGCTTGCCCGCTCCTATTCTGCCTAACTAGGAATAAGGTTCCACAAGGCTAAGATAGGCCCAAATCTAGGACCCGACGCATTTTGGTGCACATGTGCGGTACAGTGATGCGTATCTGTAAAACTCCATTGACACACAGCTAAATGAGGCCCAATATACACATAATGTAGATGGGAGATTTAAAGTATAGCAGTACTAACATAGTCAGAGAGTGGTGAAATGTCATTGTACTAGAGATGCTTACTGACCCCCGTGAACTGGTTTTGGTTTTGATTTTGGATCTGGATTAGCTTCGTGTTTTGGTTTTTGGTTTTGGCAAAACCGCCCTCGTGTGTTTTGGTTTTGGATTTTATAGAAAAAATCCTGAAATGTGCTAAAATCACATAATTTTGCTCTTTTTTTTGTTTCTACATTATTATTAACCTCAATAACACTAATTTCAAGTCATTTGCAGTCAATTTTGACCACCTCACAGATCGCAATATTATTTTCATACACTTTTGGACAAAGACTGCAGTGACCTGGCTGGATGGTAAGCGACAGAGCAATGACTCAAACACATGGCAGTTCCTAGCACATCTAGGACACATTAGCACACAGCAGTGGCAGAAAAGAAAAATGGGGTCCGTCCTACCCGTTATGTTGGATCTTAAAAAGGAATCCAAAAATCGCGAGATCCGACGATGTAACAATGACGTTTTGCCTCGTTTTCAAATCCAAAAAAGTGCAAAGGTACCGAGCCGGCTCGGGTCGGTACTCGGATCTGCTAAGTTCGGGTATGTTCGGTTCTCGGGGAACTGAACCTGAGCATCTCTACATTGTACACCTATAAGCTCAATAACAACAAAAGTTTTACATTTGCTTAGAAGTATCTTCATCTTTATTCAGTGCTCTGCTAATTGCTGTGGAATAAAGTAAATTCTGTATAAACCAGACGTAGTATAAGCATAAACAACATTTTTGTACATTTAATGATTTTTATTCTTAATGATCTGCTGGTACTTATTTTAGGTTATGTAAAGTTTCTCTTTTACTTTTTTTATTTTTATACTTTCTTCATTTTTATCTGACTCTTCTAACCGTTTGTTCTTTGAAGGAACTTCTTTCATCTATACAATACCTGGAGATTCTAGAACATCTGTGGATAACGACCCAGGAGATGTATCGGAAAACATTTCATCAAATTCCCAGTTTGTGTTTCCAAATGGTGCCACTGGTACGTAAAATACCTCAGCCAATGAGTTTATATGATATAATTACAAGTCTCTATATAGTCTTAGCAATTTTCAGTATATTTGTTTTATAATATGCTTCCTTTATTATAACATAATGCAGCAAGCTATTAGTTCATTGTAATAGTACTTATAAAAATAGTAATCTCCAAGACAACCTTACTGTTCATATGTAAAATGTATTGTACAAGAAAAAAAAAAGCCTTAGTTTATTTTATACATGCAAAACCCACTTAAACTTAAATTGAACCTATCTCTTGCACAATGGAGGCAGCCATTTTGTAAGCTTAAAGAATATACATGGTAATGTATCCTATCTTTACACTATTGCTTCAGGCCACAAAATGGCTGCCTCCACTTCATGTAGGCAACAGGTACACTTTAACTTATAACTTAAGTTATAAGGTAAAGTAATTGTTAAGGTACACTTAACACATACTTGCCAACTTTTCCACCTTGGCTTCAGGAAGATCCCGGGGGAAGTGGGCGTGTGAGGGCAGGGTTTAATGAATCGCATCATTTTGGCCAAGATGATGCGATATTTGCGTTATTAAGCTCCGCCCCTGCCACTTATCTATTGTGCGGGTGAGAACCCAGGAGGTTGCCCTGCTCTCCCGAGAGCCCGGGAGGTCTCCCAGAAATGTGGGAGTCTCCCGGACATTCCGGGAGAGTAGGCAACTATGCGTTAAAGAAAAGCAGCTAATGAATCTCTAGAGACTGAAGTGTCTTTTACATTTCTGTCTCTATTACTGAAGTCATGTTGTCTTACCTGTCAGTCTTTGATTAAATCTTGGTCTCCATGAAAATGGCCACCTCCATAGGCAACAATATATGGACATAGGACACAATTTCTGAACTGTGTCATCATGTCACAGATGGAGAAGCCAACCACGTCTTGTACTGGCTCAGCATCAGGGAGAATGCCAGACTCTTCAGGGAGTGAGGGAGATCCCCCCTATTTCAGGGAGTCTCCCTGACATTCAGGAAGAGTTGGCAAGTATTACTTAACAATTTATAAATTAACAGTTATAAATTGTTTTTGCATTGTAACTAGTTAGGTAAGCTGTGGCAGCCAATCGCCAAGCATAATTTCTCCGTCAAGTGGGAAATCTCTATTTAGGAATGTGGCCTAGATTGTAGGAAGGGGTCAATGTGTGGGACTGCATGCATGGCTGGGTTAGGATTAGGATAGGTTCGGAGGTTTTATAACTGAGTTTAGGACAGTTTGGCACCTTATATAGAGCTTGTTGTTCCCATCCACTGCTCCTTCATTGTTATAACTGTAGGGTATCAACAAGTCATCTTTTGTTTGTTAGTGACAATTGGTGGACAGATTTGTGCCAGAGATGGAACAGTTTATAGAAGACTGGCCCACATGCCTGCTGCTATTTCTGGTTCATATTAGAATTGTATCAGCAAATGTTTTGGTTTGCTTATGATATGGCAAGGTTCTATACCGAGGTTATAATTAATAAAACTGTGTCTGATTCTCATCCAACACTGGTGCCTTGTGGGGAAAGGGTCAGACTTGCTTATATCCATCTGATATTCATTTATAAACTCGGGCAGCACAGTGGCTCAGTGGTTAGCACGTCTGCCTCACAGCGCTGGCGTCATGAGTTCAATGAGTTCAATTCCCGACCATGTGGTTAGCATGGCCTTATCTGTGTGGAGTTTGTATGTTCTCCCCGTGTTTGCGTGGATTTCCTCCGGGTTCTCCAGTTTCCTCCCACACTCCAAAAACATACTAGTAGGCTAATTGGCTGCTATTAAAATTTACCCTAGTGTCTCTCTCTCTTTCTTTCTGTCTGTGTGTGTATGTATGTTAGGGAATTTAGACTGTAAGCCCCAATGGGGCAGGGACTGATGTGAATGAGTCCTCTGTACAGCGCTGCGGAATTAGTGGCGCTATAAAAATAGATGATGATGATGTCATTGCCGGTTTTAAGGGGCTGATGATAGGACCAGGCCACGTAACCCTTTTTAGGATTATACAGATGCCGGATCCTGGGGGACCGTATTTATTTTAGAGCAAAGCCTCTAAGTGCTAAGGAGACTTTAAAGGCATTAACAAACTGTTGCGGTTCCCTTACATTCAATAAGATAGTTTAGAGTATCTGGGCCATGGAACCTATGTGTTATTGAGGGCAATGGTGTTTGTTACTTGTGGAACTGATGGTTGTAAACATTTGACATTTACTTTGTTTCCTTTCAACTGTAACCTAAATTTCCCTTCTGTAATTACATTTAAAGCTCTTCAAACTCTTCAAAGTCTGACATTAGATTTCTGTATCATTTGATGTAGAGTATGTAGTGTCTTCATAGGTGGTCTTAATTCTCTTTCACTTTGTGTCAATTAGTAGTTTTAAAAGTTACGTTCAATTAGAGATTCTTTATTGCTGAAAAGGAATTATTTTTATGTAATAAGGACAAGATACATTTTAAGCTTTCAAGCATCAATTTAGCAAATTGCATTACTACCGTTGTTCTTATAATACAAGGGACAAATGCAAGATATTTAGAGGTTGATTTCCAAATGTTTGATTTCAGGGAAAAAGGAAAAAGAAAACTTGCCACAATAAAGTTTCATAACCACTTGAATTTTTTGCCAGTAAAAAGTGAAAGGCATTTTGAGGTTATTAGAGGTCACTGTGGGCTCCAACGCGTTTCCCCACAGTTAACACATATGGATAGAGCAAAATGTATTTGAAAAACACAACACAATCAGAATGCTAGTTAAAAACATGCATAAATATAGTGGAATTAGAAATAACGGGTTCTATTGTCAACATGTTTATATGTGCTGTACTCGTGTTTAATATGCTAGTAAAACATGGTCTAATACCTGTAACAGATAATTTTTTTTGATAAGCACTCTTCCATTAAAGATCATGTTATAAATATACTATAAATATAGTGAACACTCACTTCAGGAAGCAGGATCCTTAGGGCCCCAGTTGTCTGTAGCGCTGACGTTGCAAACATAATAGCAAACGATCCACTAGACATTCGCTTCACCACATTGGACGAGAGGTTATTTAGCTTGTTGTATTTACTTTTTGAGGTTGGTAAAAATGGTCACTGCTCAGATAGTCCAGCAAGTCTGCCAAATGTAAATGGCTAAATAATCCCCTTGGGCCTGATTCATTAAGGATCTTAACTTGAGAAACTTCTTATTTTAGTCGCCTGAACAAAACCATGTTGCAATGCAAGGGGTGCAAATTAGTATTCTGTTTTGCACATAAGTTAAATACTGACTGTTTTTTCATGTAGCACACAAATACTTGATAGCTTATTTGTACACTGAAATTTAATATTTGTGAAAGTTGATATTTGTGTGCTACATTAAAAAACAGTCAGTATTTAACTTATGTGCAAAACAGAATACTAATTTGCACCCCTTGCATTGCAACATGGTTTTGTTCAGGAGACTGAAATAAGAAGTTTCTCAAGTTAAGATCCTTAATGAATCAGGCCCCATATGTTTAACTGACACTTCATTTACAATACTACACATTTGCACGTGTGCTTATTTAGTTTCTTTATATTTATCAAATTTCTCTTCTATCTGACCAAATAATTGCAGATAAACTGTACTATGAAAAATGCACCAAATGAGTCATATAAACCACTATATGAATAATAGATCATCTGTACTCCTTTCAAACTTGTAGCTGTGTTCTGACTACTAATGTCCTTTCAATAGGAGAATTATCTTAAGCCACAAAGTTCTACTTTCTGACTCTTTAAATCTTTTGTTTTGTTCGGAGCTAGATTACGGGATTGGAGGGCCCACAACACTTAAGACCGGGCTTCCCCAGGGGGACTTGACCGTATCGCCAGAACATAGAATTAGGAGGATAGTGACATCATTCACATTGGACTGCCACAGTCTTGAGATACCTTACAAGTAGCTCTGCAAATAATGGAGCACGTCTTGAATGCTATGAATCATGGGAACTAAATGGAACTTTGTACATTACTGACTGAACAGTGCTCACTAAAGTGTGAAAATAGAAGAAAAGTATGAGGTGTCTGTCATGAAACTGACATTTATACAGGCAAATGTGGAACAACTTCAAACAAATAGCAACTTTAGCCTAACAAAAGTCAGCTTGGGAAAAGTTTCGAAGAAGTGTCATAGTGTTTATGCCTCTAGCAGCTCAACTTGCATTGCTAATCACCGTTTATTATATATAAGTGTTAATTTGCTGAACGAACGCTCTTCTGAGCAGTTTGTGACCATTAAACAAAGGAGGATTCTTAGAGAAATAGATACTTTAGGAGAAACATCCTTGATCTTTTGTTGAAAGGCTTTGCTCCTGAGAACGGGGTTTGACAGCCTTTTCCTCTGCTAAGCTTTATGAACTGATTTGTGAAGAATTTTTTGAAGGAGATACTTCATTGTCTAGGCCTTGTGGATAATTTGGTGGCCTCTCCTATAATCCCTTTGTCCATCAATCTGCAAGAGCTTAGCACAACCTTAAAAAATAGATAAGCGGCAATTCTGTCATTAATTTTTAAGGCAATCAATTATACATAAGTATATCTCCAATTCTTCTCCTCCACATAATACAGTTGCTTCTGAGTCATCACTATCCACATATCTCATTTTCCTCCTGGCAGAAGTTACTTTGAAGTCTGATCTACCACTTGCTGCTTCTGCTCCCCTCTCAAAGTTATCAAGCATTCACACACAGCATCTAGGAAATGAGCAAAGGATTCTATCAAATGTACAGCAACCTTAAGATCAATGGTTGCGGATAGCAATGTTTTGCTCCTTTTGTTAAATCTGGAAAGGATGATGTTCTAGAATTGACAGATTAGCAAATCCAATGTCTAAAGCTAGGTACACACTGGAGGTTTTTCAGCTGATTATCGAGCCAATCACCCGGCCACATATTGCATTAGGGTGTATACTTACACGATGAACATCAGTCGTTCCAAAGTGCGGATTGTTGTTCCATTTGGTTGGTCGTATTGTTTAATATTCTCGTTCCAATCACCTTCCGAACATGTAGTATGCATGCACTAGAGATGCTCACTGACCCCCGTTAAGTGCTTTTGGATCTGGATTAGCTTCATGTTTTGGTTTTGGCAAAACCACCCTCGTGTGTTTTGGTTTTGGATTTTTTAGAAAAACTCCTAAAATATGCTAAAATCACATAATTTTGATCGTACATTATTATTAACCTCACTAACACTAATTTCCAGTCATTTGCAGTCAATTTTGACCATGCACTCATGATCACGATCTCTATAGGGTTTACAGAGTCATGGGGCCTGATTCATTAAGGATCTTAACTTGAGAAACTTCTTATTTCAGTCTCCTGGACAAAACCATGTTACAATGCAAGGGGTGCAAATTAGTATTTTGTTTTGCACATAAGTTAAATGCTGACTTTTTTTTCATGTAACACACAAATACTTGATAGCTTATTTGTACACTGAAATTTAAAGTTGATATTTGTGTGCTACATGAAAAAACAGACAGTATTTAACTTATGTGCAAAACAGAAAACTAATTTGCACCCCTTGCATTGTAACATGGTTTTGCCCAGGAGACTTAAATAAGAAACTTCTTAATTTAAGATCCTTAATGAATCAGGTCCAAGGTCTTTTCAGCCGATGCCGACAATAAACATCTCTTGTGACTAAATATAGAAAGTGCTGTAGATGGAATAATTTGTTAATTCGTTCTGAGACTGGGGGCTAGATTTACTAAGCTGCGGGTTTGAAAAAGTGGAGATGTTGCCTATAGCAACCAATCAGATTCTAGCTTTCATTTATTTAGTACTTTCCACAAAATGAAAGCTAGAATCTGATTGGTTGCTATAGGCAACATCCCCACTTTTTCAAACCCGCAGCTTAGTAAATCTAGCCCTGAATATTTAATTTGAGAAATTCATTATGATGTGTGCATAGCTATAACAAGGCGGCTACGCAGTGTGCAGGAATGAATGAATGAATGCATATTGTGCTGTCATTCTCTAAACGGCTAGAGGACCAGATGAAGAGCACAGATCTATAAACAAACGGAAAAATTGACAGCGCTGCAACTGGTCAAAATATAATCATGCCAAACACGATGCTGAAAGGTATATTAGATAAAATTTATTGATATATAAACAGTATCGCATCTAAATAAGAATACACATATAACACACATATAAAAAATGACTGAATGTGAGCTCAAGATGATAAAAAAAAAAAAACACAAGTGTAAGTTGTGATAACAACGCTGTTCCAAGAACTTTGAAAAATGATAGAACTCAAGAACTCATTTGATTTTGTAATCTCCAAGATCACTAATGGAAGTTCAACTAAGAAAATGACATGTAGAGACTATTAGGGAAAGTCATGTGCTGATGTAAATAGATAAAATAAAGTCTTTTATTATCCAAAGGTGTACCTTTTGTGATGAGTGATCTAAAGTACTTAAATAGGATATAATAATCCAGTTCCAATCAGATATTGCACATTAGTGTAGAACTTGAATTACCTGACATGTAGTTAATCCGCCGGCCGCTTGCTGCAGCAAGTCGTAGGTACTGTTACAGTCGGCAGATGAGATGTTCTGTTTCCTTCAAATATGTGCACAAAACAAAGGATATTTGGGCCACTTTACGCATTGATGTCTGAAATTCCACTAAGAACTCCTTGCAAGGTTTCTGCAAAGTGATTTTTTTCCCGGTCAGTCATGAATAAATGAATAAAAATAATTTAGTGGAACAGCGTGTAAGTCTTCAGCTAACGCGTTTCATTACCTACACAGTATTTTCTTTAGAGGAAAAATACAGCAACATTTTGTGTAAAGTCCAGTTCACAATGAAAAACCACCTCTCCAGGTAACATTCCTCTTATACTCATTGTCCTAATTGGAACCCTTTACCAGCTGGATGAAAAACACACCCTTAGCCTAAATGTATTGGGACATATATCATTAATAATCCCTATTAAAATCTATTTGCATCGTGTCAGCAAAAAAACAATATCCCACAATAACAACACTATGAGCATTTTTTACCTGATTTCTCTAAACCCTTTCTTGTTTTATATTAAACCTGTATTACATTTTGAAACCTCCAAAAATATATGACCATAGAATGGAATGACAATCTATATTTGATTAAGTCATTCTTTTATAGAAAATGTTACATATCATTGCCAAAATCTTTACTTGTACTTGCCAAACCAAACCTCTTGACCCAGGTCAAAGCTAACATTTCATCATTAAAGTGACATGTTCTCGGAGGAGTCTTTTGGAAGGGTCGTTTTGATCTTATTTTGAGCAAACATGTTCTTGGCTTTGTCCGATCATTGTGAAGTAAGAGAGATTTACAGGACGCGTGTCTCTCGTCCTCTGTTGTGTAATATGTAAAATAAATGTCAATACTTTTCCTCTTAAAAGCACAGACACATAAACTTAGATTAGTTCTATATTAGTTCTGTATTAGTAATATATAACTTTATATTTGATAAATATATATTTTGTTAATTATTACTTCGACAGGACTTAGAGCATTGAATAGTAAATATTGCAGATCAAGTTTTTATATAGATATATAGGCGACGCCTTTCGGCCACTCTTTTGTGGACTTTCTCAAAGCCTCAATCCAGCACCTGGATTACATTATACAGGTGCTGGCCATTGCCGCTGTAAAAGCGCCGTTTTCACTCTGGCCATTACAAGTGACGTCATTTGTTGCTGTAGGAATGTCGAAAGTCGCCTTTTCAAAGTGTGGAAGTAATTAAACGTGCCGGAAATACTGCCTGTCTGTTAGATGGTAAGTCCATATTTTCAGGTTGTCGCTGTTATAGCAATTTGTATTTTTTCGTCATTGTGGAGTGTGTCAGCATTGTGAGTGCCGAGTAATTGTCTACCACCGCCATTCCAAACATATCTTACAACAAGTTAACCCGTGCATGATACTCATGCATTCTAGTCAAATCAAGCTACTTAAGGTCTTAAAAAGGTTATTGTCATGCATTTGGGCCTAGCCCAGGCCTCCTCAGGGGAAGAGCGTTACTTCCCGACGCAAGCGGCCTTTTTAATGTGTGTTCATGAGGTAAAATTACCTCACGAAAATGAATTTGGCCCCTCAACTTGTAAATTTAGCCTTTACTACCCTTCCCACGGGGGGAAGGGGGGATAATGGAAGTTAACTGACTTGAATATTCTAATTTTTTTGTCAAATAATGTCAGTATACCAAATTTCAGGTCAATTGGATGAGCCCTTTCTGAGAAAATAGTTTTTTACACACACACACACACACACACACTAACGCACGCCTCTACACATGTGTGTCCATGAGGTAAAATTACCTCACGAAAATGAGTTTGAGCCCTACCAAATTTCAGCCCTTTTTGAATTTTTTTTCCCACACACACTAAGAATTTAGTAGGTCAGTGTATAACTCTGCCCAGCAGGTGGCGCTGCAACCTGGGTTTTTTTTTCCACACACACACAGACGCCACTAAGCATTTATATATTAGATAACACTAAACTATGCAACATTGGTTACATCTGAGGGTAAATGTATCAAGCTCCGATTCTTTCATCGATTAAAAATCGCAGCAAATCGTGGGTGATAACCCGCGATTTTAGTTCCCAAGTCGCCAGATGTATTAATCTATGATTTTTACTCTGATCTTCAAAACCGCTGGTCATCTCTAGTGATTTGCTAGGATTTCAAACATGCCCGTGTTTAGCCAACTCTCCCCTGTTTAGCTAACTCTCCTGTATTTATGCTAAACATTCCATAGACAACACGCTGCATCCTAGCTGCGAGATCAGTAAACACAACACTGTTACACTGCCTGCCTATAGAGTCGCAGGTCCCAATAGCTGCAAAAAGTAAAAAATAGATAAATGTTGAAAAAAAAAATGTGTGTGGTCCCCCCGTCCGAGCACTATTAACCCTAGTGCTTCCAGCCTACTGCTGGTTGTGGGAAAATCGGGAAAAATTTGCGTGGGGTCCCCCCGATTTTCAAGCAACCAGCACTAGGCAAACCAGCTGGGGTGGGTGGCACTATAGCAGGGGGACACGTTGCAGGGTTCCCCCTGCCATAATGACAAACCAACCCCAGGCTGTTCAGGACTGGGCTGGATTCCCTAGGGAGTGAGGTCTGCAAAAATAAAACTTGCAGGCTTCCCCCTTCTAGGAATAACCAGCCCAGTGCTGAAAATAATAGGGCTCTTCCTACACCCCTGGGCAGTGGGTGTATGTGAATTTTCTTCCTGATTTTCCCGCAACCAGCAGTAGGCTGGCAGCACTAGGGTTAATAGTGCTTGGAGCGGGGACCCCACACATATTTTTTTCAACATTTATCTATTTTTTAACTTTTGAAATCCACCGGACCTCCGGCTCTATAGACAGGGCAGTGTAACAGTGATGTGTTTACTAATCTCGCAGCTATAAAGCAGAGTGTTGCATCTAGTGATTTTTAAAGCAAACTCAGGAGAGTTTTCTTAATCACAGCTTCATACATTTGAGACTTGTTTAGCTGGAGTGGCAAACAGTCGGGACTTTGATCTCTAGCGATTTTTCTAGCTTGATACATTTACCCCCTGGAGTTTAATCAACATACACTGAGAGATACTTGGAATGTGAGTTTTTCTTAGCAAAATTAGTTACTTACTTTCCTATGATGATGATCATCATCATTATTATTGTTTATTTATAAGACACCCCAAAACTATGCAGTGTTGTATAAAAAATCATGCAGAAAACAAAGCATACATAGATATAGAGCAAGGACATACAAAGTTAATGAAGAAGGTACAGAGAGGAGACAGAAAGGGAAGCTGCAGACAGAAGGCAGATGGTAGAGAAGGGAAGGTTGTACAGATGATGACAATGGTTGAGGAGCGATATTCTTTCTTTATCCACTCTTTCTAAACTTTTTATGTGGTTTACCAGAAAATAGTCAAGATATACTATCAATTTTATACTCCAAAGATAATTACCATTATACTTTTAACTCATAGTCTTGTCACTTCCGTGAAAAGATAACTGTCTCTCCGGTAAGAGATTGACAACTGCTCTACGCAATACTTCAAAGTGGGGTCCTCCTTCCCTGATCTGTTGGTCCAAAGAGCATTCAATATGATTTGAGTTTTCATGACATTCATGGGCCTTGCAGAACTCACATCTGGTGCTTCACTTTCTTCTCTGTTGTGCTTTCTCGCCAATGAAGGTTGTGTATCTTGTCTATTTTACTTCCTGCAGTAGCTTAATCTTTTGGAGGAACAATACAACATCTATTTTCTGTGACTGACTACACCATTAGGCCAGCATCCATAAAAGCATGGTGTTTATATTATTATTATTATTATTATTATCATTTATTTATTTATTAGGCGCCACAAGGTATCCGCAGCGCCGCACACAGTACTAACAGTAGACTATACAGGGTGAAACCATACAGAACAATGAACAAAAAATACCAATACTTCAGAAACTCCGGCCAGTCATATGCAGTAAAGACGGAGCGGAAGAACAGGTATGGAGACAGGAGGGGAGGGGGCCCTGCTCATACGAGCTTACATCCTAAGGGAGGGTAAACAGACCAGGCACAAGAGGAGCCAGTTACGGCAAGAGGAGAGAAGGGAGGACGAGCTAAAGGGAGGAGATGGGGTTAAGTAGATGGTTGGTACGCTTTGAGGAAGAGGTGAGTTTTGAGCGCACGTTTGAAGGAGCACAGAGTAGGAGAGAGACGGATGGAACGAGGGAGGTCGTTCCAGAGAAGGGGGCTGCACGGGAAAAGTCTTGGATTCTGGAGTGGGAAGAGGTGATAAGAGTGGAGGAGAGGCGGCGATCATTGGCTGAGCGCAGGGAGCGGGCAGGAGTGTGAATGGAGAGGAGGTTAGAGATATAAGGGGCAGTAGAGTTGGAGAGAGCCTTGTAAGTGGTGGTGAAAAGGATTCTGTAGTGGTGGTGAAAAGGATTCTGTAGGGGAAGGGGAGCCAGTGTAAGGCAAGGCAGAGAGGGGAGGCAGAGGAGGAGCGGCATGAGAGGAAGATGAGTTTTGCGGCCGCATTGAGTATAGAGCGGAGGGGGGAGAGACGGGAATGGGGGAGGCCAGTGAGGAGGAGGTTACAATAATCGAGGTGGGAGATGATGAGTGCATGGATGATAGTTTTGGCGGCATCCTGAGAGAGAAAACGACGGATGCGGGCGATGTTGCGTAGTTGGAAGTGGGGGGGGCAAAAGAGAGAGAGGAGTCGAGGGTGACACCCAGGTAGCGAAGTTGGGTGACAGAGGAGATGGTGGTGTTATTGACGACAATAGAGAGGTCATGGTGGGATGGGAGTCTGGGCGGAGGAAAGACAATGAGTTCAGTTTTAGAGATATTGATTTTGAGAAAGCGCTCGGACATCCAGGAGGAGATGGCGGAGAGGCAGTCGGATACCCGAGCGAGGAGGGTGGAGGAAAGATCAGGAGAGGAGATATAGAGTTGAATGTCGTCAGCATAAAAGGTGATACTGAAGACCGAAGGAGGAGATGAGAGCACCAAGGGAGGAAGTGTAGAGCGAAAAGAGTAGAGGGCCAAGAACAGAGCCCTGCGGGACTCCTACAGGGAGAGGGTAGGGGGAGGAGGAAGAACCAGATGTGGATACACAGAAGGAGCGATTAGCGAGGTATGAGGCGAACCAGGCATGGACAGAACCAGAGAGGCCGAGAGAGAGAAGAGTTTGCAGCAGGAGGGGGTGGTCCATGTTGTCAAAGGCTGCAGAGAGGTCAAGGAGGATGAGAACGGAGAAGTGACCCTTGGATTTGGCTGATAGGAGATCATTAGTAACCTTGGCCAGGGCAGTGTCGGTAGAATGGAGGGGGCGGTAGCCAGATTGGAGAGGGTCAAGGAGGGAATTATCCGTGAGGTGCCTGGTTAAGCGGCTGCAGACAATTCGCTAAAGTAATTTGGAGGCATAGGGGAGAAGAGAGATAGGGCGATAATTAGCAAGAGAGGTCGGGTCAAGATTGGGTTTTTTGAGGATAGGAGAGATAAGAGCATGTTTAAAAGAGGAGGGTACTACACCAGAGAAGAGTGATAGGTTGAAAAGGTGTGCTAGGTAAGAGCAGGCAGTAGGAGAAAGAGAGCGAAGGAGGTGAGAGGGGATGGGATTGAGAGGGCAAGTAGAGGGTGGAGAGGAAAGAATAAGGGAGCAAACTTCTTCACCGGTTGTAGGGCTGAAGGAGCACCAGAGTTGGGTGATGGGGGGAGGTGAAGCGATGAGGGTGGCGGGAGAAGAGGGAGGAGATGTTCAGTCTGATGGCCTCAATTTTGGAAGAGAAGAAAGTGGCGAAGGCAGAAGCGTAGAGGGAAGGCGGCACAGAGGGGGAGGGGGGGAGAGGAGGGAGCTGAAGGTGGCAAAGAGGCGGCAGGGATTGGAGGACTGAGAAGAAATGAGGGACTTAAAGAAGGATTGTTTAGCGAGGGAGAGGGCAGAGGAGAAAGAAGAGAGTATGAATTTAAAGTGGAGGAAGTCAGCCAGGGAGCGAGATTTCCTCCAGAGGCGTTAAGCAGTGTGAGAGCATCTTTGGAGGAAGCGGGTGAGTTTTGAGTGCCAGGGTTGGGGAATAATGCGGCTTCGGCGGATAGAAGAGGCCGGGGCAACAGCGTCCAGGGCAGTGGTGAGGGAGTGATTGTAGAGAGAGGAGGCCTGGTCGGGACAGACCAGGGAGGGGAGGGGTGAAAGGAGAGTTTCGAGAGAGGAGGAGAAGGAGGTGGGGTCAATAGCATCCAGGTTACGTCTAGTGAGGGTGGCTTTGGGCGAGGCAGGAGCAGGGGAGGAGGACAGAGTGAAGGAGAGGAGGTGGTGGTCAGATAGTGGGAAGGGAGAAGTCAGAGAAATCACAGAGATGAGAGAAGACAAGGTCAAGGGAGGGACCAAGACATTGGGTGGGGGAAGAGGTCCACTGAGTAAGGCCTAGGGAGGAGGAAAGGGCGAGAAGTTTAATGATGGCGGGGTTTTTAAAAACAACAACGCACTTTCAGTTTATCATCAGGTAGGTAGTGATGTGGTAACACTTGTTTTAACAGGGTTTAAATTCTTGTTCTAGTCAGTAATCTACTGTTGACGACTTGACTAGAAACCACTATGCAGGATCTGTTGATTGGAACTTGACCCTCTAGCTGAAGCATGGCACTGATCTTCATTATCTTTACTGTTGGAAGGTTTAAGTTCAGAAGATTGTTGACTTTCATTAAACTGACAATTGTCTGTTAAATTTTCTCTGCTTTCAAAAGTACTTACAGGACATGGCAACACCTGAATTTGAGCACTTTCAGGTCCACTGTTTTCAGCTTCTTCACTAACAGACATTGAGAAAGTTGTGTTAGTACTGTTCTGATAAGATTGTTCATCTGTTTTCTCTTGAATACCTGGTGCGTAATTCTGATGCCCTGAATATAAATATACGTGTGATTCAGATGGTCTTTGAAAAAAAGAGAAATTGGGAAGGAAAGGAAAGTGGAGAAGAAAGTGTGCAAGGACAATAACATGATGGTATTGCAGATTCTTCCAGGGGCGCACGCAGGATTGTTGGGGGGGGGGGGGATTTCCCCCCCTGACCCCAAAACAAAACACAAAAAAAAAAAAAATGCGAGACAGCTGCTGTGCATGCGCCCGCGCATGCGCAGCAGCTCCGTTTCGCCAGCGCTGTCCTATACAGAAGCCGTATTGTATTCTATACAGCACCGCCGTGGACGCTTCTTTGACAGCGCCGCGGCTGCTGTATAGGACAGTGCCACTATGGTGGGCACTTAGTTAGCGGAGAGGGGGTTTCTAGAGACCCAGAAACCCCCCCTGCGTGCGCCACTGTCATCATCTATTAATTTATACAGCGCCACTAAATCCACAGCGCTGTACAGAGAACTCATTCACATCAATCCTGCCCCATTGGAGATTACAATCTAAATCCACTAACATACGCACACACAGACCAAGAGAGACTAAGAGCAGATTTATAGCAGCCAATTAACCTACTAGTATGTTTTTCAAGTGTGGGAGGAAAACAGAGCACTCGGAGGAAACCCACGCAAATATGGGGAGAACATACAAACTCCACACAGATAAGGCCATGGTTGGGAATCGAACTCATGACCCCAGTGCTGTGATGCAGAAGTGCTAACCACTAAGCCACCGTGCTGCCCATATTGATGGACAGTTTGGGGTAAGGTGAATCAAAATGATCAGGTGATGACCAAAAAGAGCTACAGTGATGATGGAGGTGATGAAGAAAAAGAGCAAGTAGAGGAGACGCTGCCATGGACAACATGTGTTCTGTTTATTTAATATATTTGAAAGCGGTTATTTGTTGCTTTGTTCTGTTTGCTTATTTAGTTTCAGATCCAGTTAAGCCTGGTGTGGCTAGTGGGCTGTACATTGTGTTCAGTGCTGCAGTCAGACTGGACAGGAGGCAGATTGCATTGGCAAGAGTTGTGACTGTAGTAAGTTGACTAAGTGTACATGGTATGAAACTGGATGATGTGGTGCCAGATTAATTAGGCATGCAGAGGCTGACTGTGCACCCAGTATAGCCAAAAGTGTTATGTTCTGTTCAAAACTAATTCCTTAAATACAGCCATGGAGCCAGACACGTGCAATAAATATTTAAACTGTTTATTGCAGAAAAAGCATAGTCCAGGGAAAGCAAATAAACAGAAAGCAGTTCAGGCTTAATGAAATGATGGACTTCCAGATATTGCCAAACAACAGGAAAACAATAATGAAACACAGCAAATAACTTAACTGAAGCCAGTTTGCAGTAAAAGCCAGAAACATGCATGTAATCCAGGAACAAAGAAACATGAGCAGGCTTAGGAACTTCAATGACCAGCAAAGGATTCTGGAATAGGCAGGCATATATAGGACACAGTCAGGTGTGGCTGATTAGCTAGCTGTGCTAGTTAACCCCTGATAGTGGGAAAGGCCAAACAGCAGCACCTCTGGAGGATCACAGGTACTGCAGGGTAATATACAAACAGAGATACAAGCAGATCCTAGCAAGTAGTATGTAAAAATTTACAAAAAGGGCAAGATCACAAGGGAATGATGGATATTGAAGAGTTTCATCCAAGGGCAAAGTCTGGAGTACATGAATGGGTGGCTGTGAGGCAGTTCATTGTTGTGTTTAAAGACAGATCTCCTGGGGCTTCCCACACTTGGGGCAGTTAGCATTGAGAGAGTAGTTAAGTAAGAAGTTATGAACTTGTGATGCTTTATCCATTTATCCTTTGATTTGATCTAGTTCCAGTTGCAAGTCAGAACCTGAGGAACAATTGATATTTCGCTAAGGCTTCTGGTAAATTTGAGTGCATTTTCTTTTCAGATTTGCTGGCAAGTACATTAATCTCCAGCTTCCAGACCTTCCTGAAACACATTTCATAATTAGGCTAATTAGCTGCATTTATATCTGTCATAATTGTCTGTTTGGTACAAACAAATTGCCTTCACAGAAAGCACAATGTCTGTCACAACACATCATTTTTGCATTTATATGTTTATAAGGAATCACTAAACCTAAAGTACAATTTGGTGAATATAAAAGAGCAGCTATTAATATTATTCACACATATATGTTAAACGTCCACAGCATTATGATAAACAGAGATGCTTGAAATAAAGTTTGTAGTGGGATATTTTTTCTTACGCAGAGCAGACTTCCTGTCAGTAATCAGCAAGCCTCTCTTAGCCTCCTGTCAGGGATAAGCCCCTCTAGCTACTCCTTGATTAAATATCTTATTTTATATACTAACAGTCATACAATATATCCCCTCTATTCTGTCAGGAAACCGCTCCTGAACCCCTTAATCAGTCACAACCCGCACTCTGTGCACTTGTGACTTTGAAGCTTACTGTAAGGGATCACACAGGATTCCAGCCCCAAATCTCACACTCACCTCTTCTCTAAGGCTACAGATTTTGCTGATCCCGTCCCAACACAAACGCAGGCTTCACACCTCTCCGCAACTGCCACCAGCTACGAATAAGGCCCGTAGCAAACCTATGACTTAAGCACCCAATTGCGCACCCTCTATGCACCGGTAGCTAAATAGTTAACTCTTCTCACTCTGGTATCTAAAGAATTAATCCAGCCAAGCAATCTGTCTCTTCTAAACAGGCAATGGATTCGTTTAGAGCAATAAGGACAGAACTATTAAATTTTAGATTTAATATACAAAAAGTACAATGCTTACAGATAATAAAAACAGTTAGATAAATATTTGACATACAAATAAAAAATTGCAAACAGTTATAAAACAAATGGGATAAAAGTACAGAGCATCATTTACAAATAATAATCTGTATGCCTGGGGCAGGCAGGAAAGATGGACAGGCCTTCAATTAGATTGATTCCCAAGAAGCTGACAGTTTTTTCCTTCAGAACACAGGTTTTTAAGCAACATGAAATGGGATGGTCTTCACAGGGCAGTGTTTAATGCTAATCGGGGGTTGTGTCCTGGGACACTTTTTCAAACCAAATTTACATGTTGCCTGATTTACTAACCAATTCTACTATGTGATATATTTTTTCTGGACAGCGTTACATCGGTCCAATTTTATCATTAAAGAATCCCCTATGACTTTGTCCATCTTTTGATATCAAACACGCCTAAGTACAGTGCATTCACAGAGCTTACACTCCTTTTCTTCATTTCTCTGTGGGGCAGAATTCTTAATTTAACATATGAGCCGCCCTTCATCATGCTATTGAGGAATATGTGGTTGATCACTACTTTTATTGATTTTAAGTGGCATATTGGACAGAACAGTCACCAAAAATCGGGATTATCACACTAGACCAGGCTTGGCTAACCTGTGGCACTTCAGGTGTTGTGAAACTACAAGCCTCAGCATGCTTTGCCAATATATAGCAGCCTATTGCTGAAAGGGTATGCTGGGACTTTTAGTTTCACAACACCTGGAGTGCCACAGGTTAGCCAAGCCTGCACTAGACTCAGAACATTTGACAGACTGTCCTACCTGTTCTTGTCACTTTTACCACCTGTGGCTGCTGGTTTCTTTAGTTGCGGCTTCTCTGGATCCTGGATAGTTGAGGGCTCTATTTGGAAAAAATAATGGGTACATTTAGAAAATTTCAACCAGCCCCGGCATTAAATCAATAGGACCCACAATTAATACTTAGGACTTCCTCCAGCCCCAACATAAAAGTAATAGTATTCCCATTTAATAAACCTATTTCCCTTCCTCCAGACAGACCCTGCAATAAATTAATCACATTTACATATAATAAATATACCTATTTCCAGCAACCGTCACTGCCATTAAATAATTCATATTCACATTTAATAAATAGACCTCATGCTCCTCAAACTCACCCCTGTATTCAATTAATAGCGTCCAAACCCCCCCATCTTAAATTAATAGTCCCCACTATAAAATTAAATTACCCCATCTTTACCCTACAAAGAAAATAGCCCATTATTTAGTCACCACCTACCATACACACATTACATTGCCACAAGCCCGTTGTGCCATCACACACACATACTGTGCCCCTTCATCACCTCCTTATGATCACACTGCGCCCTCCATGCTGCTTTTGCTCCCCCCTTCATCACCCTGTGCCTTACTGCTTTTGCTCCCCCTTCTCCTGGTCCCCCTTCACAGTCTGCCATGCTGTCTGTGCTCCCCCTTCTCTCTGATATGCTCCCCCTTCTCTGTGCCATGCTCCCCCTTCTCTGCCATGCTCCTCTATCTCTGCCATGCTACTTCTGTGCCATGCTCCCCTTTCTCTGCCATGCTCCTCCATCTCTGCCATGCTCCCCCTTCTCTGTGCCATGCTCCCCCTTCTCTGTGCCATGCTCCCCCTTCTCTGTGCCATGCTCCTCCATCTCTGCCATGCTGCTTCTTTGCCATGCTCCCCCTTCTCTGCCATGCTCCTCCGTCTCTGCCATGCTCCCCCTTCTCTGTGCCACGATTCTTCATCTCTGCCATGCTCCTTCTGTGCCATGCTCCCCCTTCTCTGCCATGCTCCTCCATCTCTGCCATGCTCCCCCTTCTCTGTGCCATGCTCCTCCATCTCTGCCATGCTCCTTCTGTGCCATGCACCCCTTCTATGCTATGCTCCCCCTTCTCTGCCATGCTCCTCCATCTCTGCCATGCTCCCCCTCCTGTGCCATGCTCCCCCTTCTCTGCTATGCTCCTCGATCTCTGCCATGCTCCCCCTTCTCTGCCATGCTCCTACATCTCTGCCATGCTTCCCCTTCTCTGTGCCATGCTCCCCCTTCTCTGTGCCATGCTCCCCCTTCTCTGTGCCATGCTCCTCCATCTCTGCCATGCTCTTTCTGTGCCATGCTCCCCTTCTATGCTATGCTCCCCTTCTCTGCCATGCTCCTCCATCTCTGCCATGCTCCTTCTGTGCCATGCTCCCCCTCCTGTGCCATGCTCCCCCTCCTGTGCCATGATCCCCCTTCTCTGCTATGCTCCTCGATCACTGCCATGGTCCCCCTTCTCTGTGCCATGCTCCCCCTTCTCTGTGCCATGGTCCTACATCTCTGCCATGCTCCCCCTTCTCTGTGCCATGCTCCCCCTTCTCTGCCATGCTCCTCTATGTCTGCCATGCTCCTTCTGTGCCATGCTCCCCCTTCTCTGCCATGCTCCTCCATCTCTGCCATGCTCCCCCTTCTCTGTGCCATGCTCCCCCTTCTCTGTGCCATGCTCCTCCATCTCTGCCATGCTGCTTCTTTGCCATGCTCTCCCTTCTCTGCCATGCTCCTCCGTCTCTGCCATGCTCCCCCTTCTCTGTGCCACGATTCTTCATCTCTGCCATGCTCCTTCTGTGCCATGCTCCCCCTTCTCTGCCATGCTCCTCCATCTCTGCCATGCTCCCCCTTCTCTGTGCCATGCTCCTCCATCTCTGCCATGCTCCTTCTATGCCATGCACCCCTTCTATGCTATGCTCCCCCTTCTCTGCCATGCTCCTCCATCTCTGCCATGCTCCCCCTCCTGTGCCATGCTCCCCCTTCTCTGCTATGCTCCTCGATCTCTGCCATGCTCCCCCTTCTCTGCCATGCTCCGACACCTCTGCCATGCTTCCCCTTCTCTGTGCCATGCTCCCCCTTCTCTGTGCCATGCTCCCCCTTCTCTGTGCCATGCTCCTCCATCTCTGCCATGCTCTTTCTGTGCCATGCTCCCCTTCTATGCTATGCTCCCCTTCTCTGCCATGCTCCTCCATCTCTGCCATGCTCCTTCTGTGCCATGCTCCCCCTCCTGTGCCATGCTCCCCCTCCTGTGCCATGATCCCCCTTCTCTGCTATGCTCCTCGATCACTGCCATGGTCCCCCTTCTCTGTGCCATGCTCCCCCTTCTCTGTGCCATGGTCCTACATCTCTGCCATGCTCCCCCTTCTCTGCCATGCTCCTCCATCTCTGCCATGCTCCCCCTTCTCTGTGCCACGCTCCCCGTTCTCTGTGCCATGCTCCCCCTTCTCTGTGCCATGCTCCCCTCTTCACTCTGCCACTTACCTTTCCTATCTGCTTCTTCCTTTTCTTGTCTTCTGTCTTGTTGGCGCTCCTCACTGAACGTCGGGCGTGATGACGTCACACCCGGCATTCTGTGTTTTCTTGTTTGTTTTTTTTCCTTCTTCTTCAAGTTTCTCGCTCCCCTCACCAAAGAAGAGGGGAGCGATTCAGGGTCTGGGCATACCGGTGGATAGCCCGGTCCCCCCGGTGGGCCAATCCGACCCAGCCCCGGGGTGACACTTCTATCTTCACACTGGGGTGTGCAAAGCCATCCAATACATTTACAACAGACTCTCTGACTGCAAATCTTACACCTTAACTTATCAATGGATTCATTTGATATCACCTATTTACACTGCAGTTATGAATTATCCCTTATAAATAACTGCCAGCTCTCTATGTTCACGATACTTCCTCTCTCAGATAGTAACTGATAACATTTAACAATACCTTGCACTCAGCTAATGTAGATACAGCATACAGTACTTGCCTACTCTCTCAGACTACTTAGCTACTCTCTCGGAATGTCATGGAGGCTCCCGAGTTTCAGACGGGCACTCTCTCTGTTCCCAGCGGAGGCTAGGATTAATGGCGTTATTTGTGTCATATGGCCCCCCATTACCCCTGTGCAATGCTTTGATTCGTGGCATTTCATATCATCTGACCTCCACTCCAAGTTGGCAAGTATGAGATGCAACGTTTAATACTGGACAGAATAAGTTCTGCCCAGTTATGCAAATTTTAACATATGTATTAGTGATCATTAATACTAACTTTCAAATAAGGTAACTTTTGTTTAAGGTTTCTAATAATGGTAAAAAAGTGTACTATGCAGGTGTCTCGTTCTGCCTCCGCTTGCATGCTGCTTTGCGACGGCAGCTCATGCCTCTGGGACTGAATTGGACTTTAGATTATTGTAATTATCCTGCAGTACCTCTAATTCACAAGAGGTGCTGCTATTGTGCCTTGCCTTATTTCTTCTCACTACCAGGGGGTTAAACTGCTGCACTAGCTAATCATCTGCACCTGTTGTCTCCTTATTTATACCTGCTTCTTCCAGTTACCTATGCTGATCATTATAATCATGTTGCTGTGTCTGACATTGTTGTGCTCCCTTGTTTCTCCTGTTCCCTGGGACTACTGCAAGCTGCTTGCTGACATCTCTTTACCTGGTGTTTCTCCTTTCAGCCTATTCACCTGCACCAGCCGTGTTCCTTGTCATTTGCCTTCAGCCTCTCTCAGCAATCCTTGTTCATTGTCTGCAATACTCTGTTTCTACCATTCTGCATTATCTGGATCATATCTGTTCAATAAATATCATATGCTTTCACCATATTCCGGGCTCCGTAGCTGTCATTTCCAGCTTTCATCATTGAAGTGTGGCAGCAGGTAAATACTGAAGACCAAGACACCCACAGGTATCGCAGTGCACCTAGGTCCAGTTACATACAATTCTGAGACATGTGTCAGAAAGTAAAAGTATAAAGAGTGAATTTTACTTTCATTCTTTCACAGTGTTTCTTATACAGCAAACAGCAGAGCTGAAAAGGTGTGTCTGCAATCAAGAGTTCTTACAGAGCACCTGAGGAGACTTCCTTTTAAAGGCAAAGTGGGAGTGTCGCCTGTCCGTCAATCCGAGGCTCTGGGAGGAATCTCAGCTATAAAAGACTACTGTGCATGTGTGCATTGCGACCGATGCCAGCTAGTGGCCAGTAACCAATTAGGGAAACTGGGACTAGTAAGTGGTAGTTTGGTGTTGTCCTGACATTTGCTGTTTAAAGTGATGCTGTGTTTATTGTAATGGAACAACAAAAGCACCTAATTTTAAGCAAGAAGCTGTCTGTGTAGCTGATGTCTGCAGGGTGCCTGTGTCACAAGAAGGGAGCTCTTGCCACAATATAAATATATAAATATATATATATATATATATATATATATATATATATATATATATATATAGGCCACACGTTCTGGTTTTGCTCAATAACATGTAATGGTCATTGGTGAAGTGTAATAAGGGCTGCTGTAGAGGTAATTCCAGTAGAGTAGGTATGTCATGGCAGGGATATGGTATTGATTCATCATTATGTACATGTTATATGCAATTCTTACCATCTAATTTTATACTCCTGGATTTAATATTTAATAGCAGTTACTGAAGACGCATTTCAAATGCAAACTATTATGTTATAATCAAATTCAGTAATCATGACATGATGAGGTCTGCTGAGAAGGTGTTGTGTGAGTTATATAAACACAGATTCAGCCGCAGTGTCCCTGAAAGCACTCTTTTCATGTGCTGCAGGCTGTATAAGATGTAGGTTCAGGGGAAGGGGAAGGTTCTAAATGGAACACCCTGAATATAAATTTGTATCACTAGCTTAGGGACTCACCTACCTTGACGCTGGCAGGTGGGCTTAACCCCAACATAGCTATATTGTGCATATGTATGTATATGCTGACAGTTATTTTTATATATTGTTTGTTTCTGAGCGCCGGACAACATTTTTCTTTTTTTTGTCCATATCTTGTTCTTATATCCTTTGTAACTACTTTTACCTTTCTGCCTCCATACCTGGTTTCTGTTTCTTGTCCACCATCTTCCTATATTCTGCTGTTCAACAGCACTTTCACCTATGTCCATTCTATTTGTTTTACCCTAATCTATCTGTACTATTCTCAGCTTGTACATCTATCCCATTCCTATCGCTAATTTGCATCATCCTATTAACCCCTTCCTCTATTCCTTTCTTGTACTGCCCCCTATTTTTCTAACCTCCTAACCTGTGTTCAACCACTGCACCCTACAGGCATACCTCTCTCTACTATACTTACTCCCCCTCCTTCCTCACTATCCTACCTCTACTATCTCTCCTGTCTTTCCAACACTCTATTTTGTTTCTTGCCCCCCCACACCTTGGTTCTTTCCTGTACTACTCGACCACACTTCCCCACTACTTACCAGGGCTGTCTGAGGCTCCATAATATCCTAATAACACTTCTACCCAACTTATCTTTAGCTTGGCGTATATGGAATTACCCAGTTCTACAGACCAATACTTCACCACCAAACTACACTCCACGGACTACCACCAAAACACCACACCATGGCAACCCACTACAACCTGCGCTCCATGGCTACGTACAGATAAGTATATATTATTTTCTAGTTCTACTAGGCGGAGGAAAAAAGCAGCGCACACACACTAACACCCACACCAGCCAAGTGCAATAGTGTACTCACTATAAGTCCTGTATTAACACAGCTTACTAACATGGTAGCAAGGATAAGGAGCTGCAAAAAGTCCCTCTTGATATTTACATGGTCCTCAATTATGTTAGAGTGGACATCAGGAAAAGGGGGTCTAGAGGGCCAAATATTTATAATCCACCATTCTATCTGCACTATATATTCTTAAAACAATGGCTTGCTGGGTCACCGCTGGACGTTGACTGTCCATTACAATATAAAATCACAATGTTATCATTGTAGAACTTCTAGGATAACATTATGTTCATCCAATGCTTGGTTTGGCACAGTCTGACATTATTTGTTTCTAATGCTGTATATTTCAAAGATCTACTAACCTTCACGACAGATAAAAAGTGGAACACATCCTTCACTTTCCACTACATTGCATTATTCCTTTCCAGAACGCCTCATTATCTAACTGTCCTCTAAAGTTTAACTTATACCTCAAAGTCATAAGCTTTTAAAATATTGTATTCCAGTACCTAACACTAAAAGCATTTATGGATTCATGTATATCAAGGACAAATAATATCTCAATGTGCTATACTGTAAGAAAGATTTTTCCAACCCTGGTATTTTCATAAATGAGAGGACAACAATTATATGCTGTATTTTAACTGATAATAATTGTCATTGTTAAACAATATTTACACTACCGGTGTTTTTTGGATTAACAACATTCAAAGCTCTACATAATCAGAATCCTAGATACTTGAAGCAGCTTCTAATTTCTAAAAATCCCACCTCATTCTGCAGGTGAAGTTCTACTAACAGTATCTGGAATCTTCGGTACTTCATTTGTAGATCTCTAGAAATCTTTAAAAGCAGACACAAGATTAACCTGCTTACTAAAGTACTTGAACAATGCACCATACTCAGGGGCAGGGCCGATCCCATAGTGAGGTCTAGGCTGGGTCACTGGTCCATCCGCATTTTTTTCCCCATTTAAATCAGGCTGCTGAGTCGAGTCTTGCCCCTGGGGCTAAAGTTCTCCAGCCCTCCCCAGACCATACTTGTCATAATAACCGATGCTTTTGCTCTTTTGTTTATTGTATAAATCTTTTATATGTTTATTTTGTATCTAGTGTTTTATTCTGCAGACGTAAAGTGACTTATTGGGAGATAGGTGCTATATAAATAAAACTATAATTAATAATGATAATTACTAGAGATGGGCGGGCTCGGTTCCTCGAGAACTGAACCCACCCGAACTTTGCCTATCCAAATACCGAGCCAAGTAGGCTCGGTACTCTCCCGCCCGCTCGGAATCCAAATCGAGGCCGAATGTCATCGTGACATCGTCGGATCCCGGGGCTCGGTTCTCGCGATACTTGAAGATTATAAATACCCGCCTCCACAGCAATCCATCGCCATTTGACAGAGGGAGAGAGCAGGGTGTAGTCACAGGCTGATTAGAGCAGGGACAGAGAATCCAATATTCTTCTTGCAATTGCTCTAACAAAAATAGCTAAAGAAGAGAGGAGAATAGAGGTTTATTTTTTTTTTTTAATATTTGGCACTCCCCAGTGCTTTTGGGGTGTCCCCCATAATTGTACATAAATATTTCTGGCTGTCAAAATTACTATCTGTCAGCAGTATCTACCAAATAATTTTTAGCACTCCCCAGTGCTTTTGGGGTGTCCCCCATAATTGTGCATAAATATTTCTGGCTGTCAAAATTACTATCTGTCAGCAGTATCTACCAAATAATTTTTAGCACTCCCCAGTGCTTTTGGGGTGTCCTCCATAATTGTGCATAAATATTTCTGGCTGTCAAAAGTCATATTTGTCAGCAGTATCTACCAAATAATTTTTAGCACTCCCCAGTGCTTTTGGGTGTCCCCCATAATTGTGCATAAATATTTCTGGCTGTCAAAATTACTATCTGTCAGCAGTATCTACCAAATAATTTGTAGCACTACAAGTGCTTTGGGCTCAGAATGGATTCAAAGCAGTCCACATATGAGCAGAATGAGCAACCAGGTTCTGTCACCAGTCCTCATGGTAGTGTTCCCAGTACGTCATCTGGGAAAGGAAATGTCAAACTACACCGTCTTTTGAAATCATCCAAAAAAACACACACCCAAAAATAAATTACGCTGTTGAAGCGAAAACAAAAGTCTAACTGAGGAAAAGTTAAGTGCCGATAAAAAAAAATTGGCATGCCATTCTACACACGCAGTGGCAAAGAGAGAATGAGGCCTTCACCTTTCTCTATTAGTGGCAGATCCAAAAAAGTTACTGAGCCTACAATTGGTGCACAACTACTGTTACGCGTCAAAGCCGAGCTGCAAGATAACAGTAAGGCATTAGAGGAGAATGTTTGCTCTGATTCACAAATGACACCAATCCCAGTGGAGAGTCCATCCAACAGTGGGATATCTAATCGTGAGCATTCTGCTGATGTTTGCCTTAATAGCCCGAGTGTAGCCGGTGATACCCAAATTGAGGACGCCACTTTGGAATTAGAAGAGGATGAGGGGGAGATTTGTGTAGGCGACGAGGGCGCTAATGAGGATGTTGCTGAGGATTAGGTTGTTTGTGTAAGTCCTGCACCAGTGGCAGCAGTTCTGGCAAATCCAGACAACAATTGTATAGCCATTTGTAGTGTATGTCAAGCCACAGTCAGTCGAGGGAGGGATCTTAACCCTCTTAGAACCTCGTCTATGTTACGCCATTTAACGAGAGTTCATGGCAAAGTGTTGGGAAAAGCTGAAAGTTCTTCCAAAAAAATTACAAGCACTCCATCATCAGCTAAGACCCTCCGGTCACCGACATCCCGACAGCTACAAAATACACCCACCATACCATCCTCATCAATATCCTCTGTAGCGCTCGGAGTTAGCCCGGCATCCCACTTATTAAGACTGGATGACTCCTGCACTATTATTGATTCCTCTGAAGAAAGCATTAGTCCCACTGCTGCTGCTGCTGCTGCTGTTGCTGCTGTTGGGGGTTAATCGTCAGCCCAGAGGAAGGTCAAGAAAATGAGCAGAATTCCATCGCGACACCATTTCTCCCGTAAAGCAATTCCACAACTATACGAAAAAGTATGTAAAAATGTAGAGATTGCACTGAAAAATGCCATTCTGCCCACTGTCCACTTAACCACAGATATGTGGACAAGTGGAAGTGGCCAAACCAAAGACTATATGACTGTGACAGCTTACTGGGTTGGTCATTAACCTTCACCAGCAGGAACAGCAGCATTTACACCACTACGTAACATTTGTCACAGGCAGGCCACTCTTTGTATCACCGGTTTCACTAACAGGCATACAGCTGACAATTTGTTACGCAAACTAAGAGATGTGATTGATACATGGCTTATACCACTTGGACTCTCCCTAGGATATGACATTTCTGATAACGCCAACAATATAGTGCGAGCATTACAGCTGGGTGATTTCCAACATATTCCCTGTTTTGCTCACACCATCAACTTGGTGGTGCAGAGCTTCCTACGAAATAACCGTGAGGTGCAGAAGATGCTTTCGGTGGAGCGTAAAATTTCAGGCCATTTCAGGCATTCAGCCACAGCATGTAGGAGATTACAGCAGCTCCAAGAGCAGTTTAACTTGCCCTGCCACCAACTTAAGCAAGAGGTGGTAACTAGGTGGAATTCCACCCTGTACATGCTTCAGAGGATGGAGGAACAGCGTAAAGTCATCCAAGCATATTGCACAAGCCATGACATTGGGAAAGGAGGGGGGATGTATTTCACTCTTGCACAGTGGGGAATCCTTTTAGTGCTGTGCAAGGTGCTGAAATCATTTGAAGTTGTGACGTGTGAGGTGAGTGCAGACTCTGCTAGTTTGAGCCAAGTCATTCCTTTAATTAGACTATTGGAAAAGCAGCTTGAGAAACTGAAGGAGGAGCTGAAAGCAAGCAATTCAGCAAAGTATGTTGGCCTTGTCGATCAAGTACTTCATTTGCTTCACAATGATCCTCGAGTTATTAAGATCTTGAACTCGGATCAGTATGTTTTGGCCACTGTACTTGATCCAAGGTTTAAGACCTACATTGAGTCTTTACTTGTAAATGAGCGAGATGTGAACTTTTGCAAGGAGCTATTGCTCAGCAAGATGGCCGCTGAACTGGGCCTCGGCTTGACGTTGTGTCCTCCTTCACTTTCTCAAGCTGCTGCTGCTCGTAAAAAATTAAATTTCCCAAAAAGATGCAGGGAAGACGCAGGGGGCAGATCAGTACAATTTAACATCTGGGCTGGTTTGAAGGATTTTTCTAAAAAATGTGTCACCTTGCCCATAACTCCATCCAATATGAGTATAAACATGCAAAGGATGGTGGAGGATTATTTTCAAGAGGTAATTGATATGGAAATGTTAGACAGTCCCTTTCCTTACTGGGAGGAAAAGCAGGCCATTTGGAAACCCATGTACAAACTTGCTTTGCAATACCTAAGCTGCCCACCCTCCAGTGTGTACTCTGAACGAGTATTCAGTACAGCCGGAAACTTAGTCAGTGATCACCGTCGAAGGTTACTTCCAAAAAATGTGGAAAAAAAGATGTTTATAAAAATGAACTACATCTTCCACGAGGAAGGCCTTCACCATCCAATACATCCAAGCACTGACTGTTCTCTAATGGCGGAATCAAGCGGCGATGAATTGATAGTCTGTGATGATGACGTACACACTGATGAGGGTGAGGATGAAGATCCAGATGATGACGATAACATCTTTTTAAAACTTTCTATTTAAGTCTAGGGTGCAATCTACCCCCAAAGAGGAATGGGACTTGGGGCATTTCCATATCACGTACCGTCTTGAAAGGCTGCTGTTTGGGCAATTTCTCCTTAAGGGTAGGGTGTCATAGACAGAGTGACCCCAAACTGGCTTTGTCCATTTCTCTTAATATTGTACAGTCTATAACGGCTGAATTTTATTGTATCTTCGACACGTGGAGGGGGACCTATAGAGACAGAAACCAAACTGGTTTTCTCCATTTCAATTAATATTGTACAGTCTATAATGGCTGAATTTTTGGGTATTTTCGACAAGTGGAGGGGGTCCTATAGAGACAGAAACCAAACTGGCTTTCTCCATTTCAATTAATATTGTACAGTCTATAACGGCTGAATTTTTGGGTATTCTCGACAAGTGAAGGGGGGCCTATAGAGACAGAAACCAAACTGGCTTTCTCCAATTCAATTAATATTGTACAGTCTATAACGGCTGAATTTTTTTGTATTTTCGACAAGTGAAGGGGGGCCTGGAGAGACAGAAACCAAACTGGCTTTCTCCAGTTCAATTAATATTGTACAGTCTATAACGGCTGAATTTTTTTGTATTTTTGACAAGTGAAGGGGGGCCTATAGAGACAGAAACCAAGCTGGCTTTCTCCAGTTCAATTAATATTGTACAGTCGATAACGGCTGAATTTATTGGTATTTTCTACAAGTGGAGGGGAGCCTAGAGAGACAGAAAGCAAACTGCCTTTTTCCATTTCTTTACATATTTACCTATAAGTGTAGGGTGTAATATACATCCAAAGACGATGGCTGCATTGCCAATATGCATAGATGGAGAGGAAGACAATCTGGTTTGTGTGTAGAATTAATGAAGGCCTACCTACCAGGAATTAAACAGTTTTTTGATAATTTATTAGCTTTACAATTAGATTACTTATCCAAGAAACAGGTGGAGCACTAAATTTGGTTATTTTAGGCCCAAAAACATTGATTTTGCAACAAAATAGCAAAACAAAACCAAAACCAAAACACGCAATGGCGGTTTTGCAAAACCAAAACCCAAACCAAAACACGACAGTAATTCAGATCCAAAACCGAATACAAAACCAAAACACGGGGGTCAGTGACCATCTCTAATAATTACTACATACATATGAAACATACTGGTAGCTTAATTGGCTGCTATTAAATTGTCCTTAGTCTCTCTCGGTCTGTGTGTGTATGTTAGGGGATTTAGATTGTAAGCTCCAATGGGGCAGGGACTGATGTGAATGAGTTCTTTGTGCAGCGTTGCGGAATTACTGGCGCTATATAAATAAATAAATAAATGATGATGATGATGATGATTCACAAAGTTGAAAACTAAATACAATGTGTAAAAGAATATATAATCTGCACCTACTAATATATGGATAGACTATGGAGCATACAATCATTTTCTGTATTTAGAAAATCAGTTCTGTGTGTTGGGTTTTGCACCCAGCTCAGATATCAAAAACAGACAACAATTCTGTTATCTTAAGCTCAAATCACAGACATCAAAAAGAGGAAGATGACAAATATATTACTGGTCGAAATGGAAATTTAGAAGCGGCGGTGGAAAATGTAAGTGAATGGAATTTTACAATGAAAACACCACTGAATAGAGCAGAGGCTGAAGTCAGAGACGCGGTAGACTGGGAAGTCCTTGGTATTGTATAATTTATGCTGAACTGTTTTTACCGTATGCAATTTATGTGTGTTTCTGCGATCGAACTTAGTATTGTTGTGTAAGAAAAATATGTTGTTTTAACATATACAGTATATCTGTACTTTTATTGTAATTATTCTATAGTATATATAGCATTGATACAGAGATTATAGTGTGGCTATTTGTATGGAATTTAGGTGTAGATGGGATCTATATAGCACAAAGGAATGTGTGTAAGGCGGATACCCCCTTGTTTAGTCAGCTAGAAGGGCTGTGACCACAGTAGGGAGCCAGCTATGTGTTTAGAGTTTAGTGTGCAGTGAAGTTTTGTAAGGGTTCAGTGGTAGGCAGCAGAGAACATACTGTGAGACTGGGAGGCGGATGTGAGAAGAGATGAGCAACACGTGCCCAGCATAGTGGTGGGTAGTTAGCTAGAAGTGATAGGTACACTCACCTCCTCTACCTTTCCAGAGTGACCTCTTGGGAAACAAACCCGCGCAGTCCACCCTAGATAAGATGCTTGAGAGGAGGGAGTGGGTTATTGTTGACAATTTCATTTGCGCATTGTCAATTTTTATGTAATATATTTATTTTCAAAGAATAATTTCTAGAAATTAAGAAGAGAAGAGGAAAATAAGAAATAAATAAAAATGAAGAAAAGTAAATATGTCTGAATATCGCGGCTGCGCACATTTCCAGGCACTATGGTACCCCAACATCGCTGATTTCCAAAGAGGTGTAAGGAGAAATCCGCAATGTTGCATCGCCACGGAGTGCCCCGGGGACCGTACCGGGGGCACTCCACTATATTACATTGTAAAATAATGTATTTGATATGTACAGTATGGTATGTTTATTTGTATAGCACCACTAAATTATGCAGTGATTTCCAGACAACATTTATTCATTCACAACGGCCCATGCCCCATAAGAGCTAAATTCCCTATCACACAAATGTAATTATGTTGTTTGGGCTGTGGAGGAAACAGCAAAACTCCACACAGACAATGCCCAGGTTGGAATCAAACTCATGACCGCATGGCTGTAAATCAGCAATGCTAACCACCGTGCTACCTGTTATCTGGATTTTATAGATTAAGTGATCTGTTGTTTTGACAGCATTTTCATTATTATTTTTAAATAATCTATACTTCAACCATGAACTTATTGTTAAGGATATATAGACATTGTGTAGTTTTCAGTGGAGTCCTCAAAATTCATCTAGCTATTAAACTGAAAGCAAATCAAGTGTTTTATTCTCTTGCTTGTTACAGTAACTTGAGCCATATATACAATACTCATACCGATACCATCCATTCTTATGTGTATATATACTGTTTATATATATATATATATATATATATATATATATATATATATATAATACAGGCTGGAACAAGACCGGGGTACAGGCATTTATCGATTCTGGGGAGAAGGTCGGCAACTTCCTTTCCACTGAATTTGCCAAAGACGAGCTTCCAACTTCTCAAACTACCCCGCCCATTCTCTCTGATCTCTGTGGATCCCACACGTCTCTGCCACACAGTGTACCACTGCTACCAACATGCAAATAGGAGTTCTTCACTATGAACTCATCTCCTTCCTTTTCCTACAAAAAGCCATCTAACCTATCATATTAGGGCTACCGTGGCTACGACTCCACTCATCCACTCTGGACTGGGCCTCTTCGGAGACAATGGCATGAGGGATCAAATGTCCACTTAAATGTTTCACCAAAGTGGTCTAAGGAAGCCCTGGTCACAAAGACCCTACCTTCCCACTACTCTGAATTCTCGAACGTCTTCAACAAATGGAGAACGGACCACATGCCACCCCAACAAATGGGTGACTGTGGGATCAAACTGGAGCCTGCGAAGTTCCTATCTTGGGGTCGGGTGTACCCACATTGCCGAAGTCCCAGGCAATGTCATAACACATCCAGGAGAACCTGGCAAAGGGATTTATACGAAAGTTCAAGTCATCTGCCAGAGCCAAGGTTCTTCTTTGCAGCCAAAAAGGATGGGTTACTTCACCCTGCATTAACTACAGATGTTTCAAAGCCATAACCATTAGGAATGGGTACCCCATCCCACTAATATACAAACTATTTAACTGCCTAAAAGAAGCTCTACACTCGGTGACAGTATTGACAGTGGTGACTGTTTACCAGTGGTCAGCTCTACTGAATAAAGAGGCATGGAGTCTAACATGCACCCAGTTTCACCACGGACCCCCGCATGGAGGTATGGGCTTCGCTGTGTGGGAGATGCAGCTCGCAGCCCTCTAAGTCAGTCACTGGAGAAACCGGTGGGTAAAAGTTAGGTCAATGCCAGGCTCAGTTTCAAATCGGAATGCAGAGAATGGTCAGGGAAGACAAAGGTCAGAAGCCAGTCGGGAGGTATAGCCAACATCAGGATCCAGGAGGAGACGTCAGGAACCAAGCCAAGGTCACAACAAGAAATCAAGCCAAACTGGAACAGGAGTAGGGAAGTTGGTCACAAGGACTGAAGCAGGTAAGGGAGTTAGGGTGAACCTAAAACTCTGGCAACCTAATGGTGCCTTCCTTATATATAGAGATTTTCACTGACCCCCGTGTTTTGGTTTTGGTTTTGGATCTGGATTAACTTCGTGTTTTGGTTTGGCAAAACCGCCCTCGTTGTGTTTTGGTTTTGGCTTTGGATCCCTATTTTTTCTAAAATCACATAATTTGGCTCTTTTTTTGTTACTACATTATTATTAACCTCAATAACATTAATTTCCAGTCATTTCTAGTTAATTTTTGTCAAGTGACAAGAACACTGCTACCCCTCCTGTTTCTGTATGAGCAATGGCACTGGAGACTGGAGAGTGACAAGAACACTGCTACCCCTGTTTCTGTGTGAGCAATGAAGCTGGATCTCCTGGGGAGGGAGGTACTTATGGAATCCAAACCCCGCGAGATCCGACAACACAATGATGACGTTTTGCCTCGATTCAGATCCGAGGACGCGCAAAAGTACCGAGCCGGCTCGCCTAAGTTCGGATGGGCTCGGTTTTCAGAAAACCGAGCCTGAGCATTCCTACTTATATAGAGGGCTGCTAATTGAACGAAGAGAGTATCAGGTCCCGTTGCAAAGCTGGATGGTGTGTAAGTGTTCTAAATCATAATTATATTATTTGGAAATGTGGGGGGACTTGGATTTGAGTATATATCACCCAGCTAATAGAAGAAGGAAAGAGAGCATAAAAAGATTATTGAGAGAGAGAGATGAGATTTTATTTTCTGGTGATACTTTTGAGGATACTACATTGAAGAAAGGAAACAAGTTCATGAATGGAAATTATTGTGAGTCGAGTAGTGAGTGGGTGATAGAGCTGAAGGCGGGTGAGGCGTGTGGTGTGAAGGATGTTGTATGTTGAACAATAATGCCATGGTAGGACAGAAATAAAGCAGTTTAGTAAAACATTGTGAGCTTTGAAAGGGGTCAAGGGAATATGACAAAGAAGCAAATTAAGCAGAGAGATCTATACTTTACAGGATACAATGTCCAGATATGAGCAGATTCTAGAGATAATGGCTGAAGGTTAAATGTCTGTAGTTCTCACAATATGTTCAACTGTGTTCTTTTAACTGTAAAGTTTATACACTTAGTGAAAAAAAATCACTGCAGAAAACAACAATTGCATCTATCGTTAGCAATCGGTTTCGCCCAGAGTGTCACTAAGATATAATTACACTTATTAATGAAAACAGACACATAAGGGTCAGCTGATCAAAGCAATTCAAGTGTGAAGATTTAGGCTGATAAAAGCTTCCTATTGGAGATTCATGAAATGTGCATCCCTGACCGCACTTTGGAATGGGAATAATGATCACTTAACAATTGTAAGTGGCTATTTAAAGCAGATCAGAATGCATACATTGACTTTGCAGATTTTATTGTAGTCAGATGTGTTTCAAGCAGAGAATTTGCTAGAGTACCACCATTAAGAAATAGTACACAATACTCAAATACATCATACATTCAGTAATTAATGTTACCATTCACTGGATGATCTAAATAGTATCACAAAAATACATACTACAGCATGCATAGTTGGGATATATAACACTTGAATGTCATATTGCTCACAGTAATTCACTTAATCAGTTAAGTAATATTCATATAGTGGAATAGTAACACTATTTAATAAATGCAACATCATATCACTTATTAGATAATAGCATACAGTTCCCATATGATAAATCATAAAGAAAGACATCAGATAATATGAATAAACAAAAACAAAACAGC